>NC_072737.1:105715259-106062785 GCF_026930045.1 Uloborus diversus | reverse complement strand
ATAAGACTTTTTTTTATTTCATGGCCTACAAAGAAATTATAGAAAAACATTTAAAGCGGATTGTGACCAAAATGTGCACGTCTAGTGGAGCTTTTAAATTATTATTATTATTATTATTTTTTTTTTTTTTTTGATGAATTTATGAATGTGTATACTTACTTCCATTTTTAATCATTTTACATAAGTGAAAATAATAAATGTAAACATCTTTGGCAACTAATGCTTAAAAAGTCACCCCCAGCCCTAGCGACAACATGGAATCTAAAAACAAAAGTCGATATCGTCAAATTAGTTTGAATTCATCCCGTTTTTCACATTTCTAGGCGAGCATTTTTTGCGTAGAAATCGAGACCTGCTGAATGAAAAAGTGGAAGCATAAAAAAGTCCGAAAATTTCGCAGTTTTTCGCAAATTACGCAGCGAGCAAAGGTTTTTGAAAACTGCAAACTTAGATTTAACTACCCAAACTGACCCAAACAACATATTAAAAAATCAGAACTACATCGTGTTTTGCGATTTTAGCTCTTCCAACAGCAATAAATTATGTTAATCTTTCGGAAAATATACGGAATTTTTCATTCAAGACGAATAAAAGAGTTGAAAAAAAAAAAAAAAAAAAAAGCCTCCAGAAGTTTTTTTTATCGTAGCCTGACTGGAGCCTTGCTGCCCGCCTACAAGGCGCCACGCCATTTGATTGACACTCGTGCTGCAGAGGTATGCGACAGCGAAAAGAAATGGTCAAAAAACGATTTCTTAAGGAGGTCCAGTACACATTTTGAAAAAAAAAAAAAATTAAACAGTTGAGAGTTTTGAAATTTTTACACTGATTTACCATCTAGTTAATTTACAAAATCATAACAAAAATGTGAAAAAAAATCTTTTTTTTCATTGAAACTAAATTTTTTTTCCAAATAAGGTTTCTTAAAATCGACAAAACTCAAAATATTTTTGGTGATTTTCAAAGTTTTTTTCAAAAAATTATGCACAAATATCTAAACTTTAATTTTATTTGGCAATTTAAAAAATATTAAAAATTTGAAAATATTTGAAGACAAATTTCGAAAAATTCTAAGAAATACTTAAAAAAAAAATCACGTTTTGCAGTAAAAGTTTTTTTTTTTTTTAAATTTGCCGAACAAAAATTAAAGTAAACTTTTTAAAAATGATATGCTCTAAGTTTCATTACTTTATCAGTTCTTGACTTAAAAGAGCTTGAATGCAAAAAATTGGGAAAAAATTCATCATGGAGAAAAACACGTCAGTAAAAATTTAAAATAATATTAATGAAATTCATGCAACTAAAATAATTATATCTTTCGTTCAAATTAAGGTAGAAACAAAATTCAAACTTCATTTTAAGCAGAAAAAACGAAGAATATTTTTAAATGATTAGAAAAAAAAAATTAATGCACAATTTGACGATTTTTGTGTCTCGGACTCTCTTAATAAAAGAAACAAATTTTATATGAAGTGTAGACCCTCGTTTATCCGGACTAATTGAGACTGAAGGCAATCCGGATTAGCAAAAGTCAGAGTAATGCGGTTAATTCAAAAATAAACAAACCTATCTTTTATTACAGCAAAAAACGGTGTTTTGTAACAAAAGGACTACATAGGATCGTTTCTCGCAAACACTTAATTTGAAAGTTCAGCTGCAGGGGTGTTGTACTGACACTTCAGAGCATGTGCGTATTTAGAGGGGGACAAGACACAGGCGCCACGAAATGAGGGGGTACTGCAAGGTGCCCCCTCATTTCGTGTATCATAGATGCACAGTCATAAACACACAAAACAGAGAATCATTGCAATAATGATCTATTTTTTTCCTAGTGCACAAAAATATTTCTCTCTCCCAGTCTCCAAAACATTCGTTACCTTTGTATAATTGAAGCAGAAACAAATTCTGAGAATGTAACTTTAGAATTAGACAAAAGGTCCCCTTCTTCTTTGTCTAGCTCCCACCAAATTTCATGGAATGCGGCCCCTGCTTGCAGTGACGTAACCAGAAAAGTTTTAGAGGACCATATTGAATAAACAAAGCAAAAAAAAAAAAAAAAAAAACTGATAGGAAAAGGAGGGAGGGGGCCCCAGTCAAAATTTTGAAACTTTTAGTTTTAAAAACGCAATTTTAAGACTTTCTTGGCAGATGCTACGGGGAAAAATGGTATAAGGGTCTCAGCGGAAATTTCTAGAAATTGAAGCTTTAAAAACGAGATTGTAGGTCCTGTAGGCCATGTTTATTGAACGTTAGGGTAAGGGATAGAGTTCAGGGACTGTCCCCGATAGATTTTTTAAAAAAATAGATTGAAATCAATTCCTCTTCCCCCTGCAAGTTTTTGAAATTGAAGTTTCAAAAATGTAATTTCAGACAAATATTTAAGATTTTATGGGAAGAAGGATCTGAAGCCCTTTACTGGAAAATTTTAGAAAACTGTAGTCCATATTTTTTCAAACAACTTCATTGAAATTAGTTTTGATAAAGCTGTAAAGCTAATAAAACTTGGAGACTGGTTTCTGGACACCCTTGTAAATTAAATATTGGAGTTCATATCCTTTACACAATTTTTAAAGCGAACAGTACAATATTCTCACGAGTGATCAATGTAAGTAAATTTTTAAACTAAAAGAAAAAAGAAATATTAAAAAACATAAAATTTCCTCAAAATAATTTGTTTTTGATTCTGATTGCAAAGATAATCGCTAAAGACAGTAAAAACTTCTGTAGGGAGACTTAAACAAGTTCACACATTAAAGGGCTTCAAGTTCTAGAATGATTATGAAATAAATCTGCTTCAGAGAGAGAGAGAGGTGGGGGGGGGGGGAGGTCCGTATAGATTTTTAAAAATTTCTAATTGGCTGAAAGTTTTGTCGGCCTGAAAACTGTGGGATGACATAAAAGGGGGGGGGGGCAGTAAAACGTGCCGAATTTTCCGAAATTTCTTTCGAAAAGAATACATCAATGACACCTTGACACCGTGTTATTTGTCATATAAAAGAGAAACGAACATAGGCATTATAGGCATTTCTCTTACAGCCCGCCAATAATAATTCACAGCCCACAATCCCTTCTATTCCCCTCCTTGCAACGATCCTAACCTGGGAAACTTTTGATTTCCAACGAGATGTTCTGTCTGAGGGAACAGACAGTGACATCAAAAACTCTGATTCGTAAATAAATAAAAAAATATTAAAAAATGAGAGATATTTTAAAATTTATCATTTTAAAATATCTCTTATTTTGTAACATTTAAAAATTTTTTTACAATGAGGACAAGTACTGGTAACTTACAATAAGAAATAATAATTAGCAATAATCAATAATTAAAATAATCTATAATTATGTGCATTTAATTAGCGATTTTTTGGCAAAGAGTGAATGTTATAGTCTCTTTGAGGTAAGAACCTGGGCATTGTCCGAAACAGAATACTGACTACGCCACTGCAAACTATTGATACACCAGGTGTTCCACAAAAAGGTGAGCATTAAAAAGGATTCCACTAATCAAAGAAATTAAGAAACGTTGTATTAGAGGACCATTTATTCCAATTCGGGATTTCTTCGAAGGACCAACTTGTGTATTTCTCCAAGGCAAAGCGCCTACTCATGTGCCTAACTCAACAAATATGTGGTTTAACATAAATTATTTTAATGTCATGGGCAGGCCAACGCTTAATCGAGACTTAAATCCAAAGGAAAACGAGTGGAAACATCTAGCACGAATCATATGAAAATGGGAGCTAATATTTTTCGACACAGGACCTTCAAGCAACCAGGGATGCCCATCTCCCCCAAGTTCAATGGCGCAAATCCCCCCCTCCCCATTTTTCTCAACCCTCTCTCCCCCCTTTTTTATTTTCCAGCTCTCTTTTTTATTTTTTATTTTTTTAAAATATGTTAATTTATTTTTTTAACAATTTTTTATTTATTGGTTTATTTATTTATTTTAATCATTAATATCATTATTATTTTATTAGAAAGTACTGTGATAAGCCCACACACATAGAAACTACCTAAATAAATAAAATGAAATATAAACAGAATGAAATAAAATAAAGTAAATAACTTGAATCAAAAATAAATCAATTAAATTTAAATAAAAAAAATTCAAAAATTAAAAATTCACCCCTAAAAATTTTGCTGGCGCAACTTGTGCTATAACCCCCCCCCCCTGTGGACACCCCTGCAAGCAACGATAGAGAAAGCATGGTACAAACCACGGAACTACTTTGATATACCCCCCCAAATCGGAAATTTGGCGACTTTTGGTAAAATTCCGGTAACCGGGTCGCGTTGGTGTATGTTTTCGAAAACAGCCAAATTTGGCACCTAAGACTCAATGTAAACAAAGTACTACATTGTAAACAAAGGAAATCATCCAATGGGAATAGACTTAAAGAAAAGGGGTGGAGCTTTGAATGGCTCCAACTATCACCTTTCTAACTAGAACTGTTTATTAACTTTCTCCTTTCTTTGATTATAGCCGTAAGGAAGCAAAAAAAAAAAAAAAAGTAATAAAACATTTCCTTTTGTAATTGATGAAAATATGCAGAAATATATTATTAAGCCTATTTTTTTTATAGAATTTTATTGCTTTTCTTATTTTAAAATTAAGTTTGCAGAAAAGAGAAGAAGTGAGATGTAACGTTTTCCAACATGTTAACATAATGTGCGTGGGAATATAAAGCGCATAAAACGAAATGGTTCATCACAAAAATGATGTTACACTTCTTATATTTAATTTCCTAAAAAACATTAAAATGAAACATACATTTCTACCAAATTTAACAACATTAAAAGTTTGATAAAAAACGACATTAGTCTGTAATAGTTTGTTAAGTAAATAGAAAAAGGGTAGAATTACGGTAACCGGGTCGCGGCGATAAATGTTTCATTCTGGCAACCCGCAACCTAAATTGGCGACAGAGCAATATTAGCAACCCTACAACAAAGCTGATTCGCTATTCATTTGCCCAATCGGCGATACACAAAACTGTAATTGAGATGTCTCATAAAACTTTTTTTTTTTTTAAATTCTATAGAATTATATTTTTAAATTTCTGAAACTTGATTTCTTTTCTGAAAATTGGCAACGTAAACTGTATCTTTTCAATTTTTAGATCGTCGAAACATTTTATAAAATTTTACATCGTGGAATGTTTTTCACTCTTAACTATTTTAAGTTGTTGATTTAAAAATTAGCCATTCATATCTTTTGGATACTTTTTTTTTTAGATTTTGCTCGCCGTAAGTACTTTTCTTCATGTTTTATTGTTTCATCTTGAATTTTAAAATTTATTAATTATTGTAATTATTCAGTAAGGTAAAATTAAAGTTTGCAGTTATGATAACGTTCTCTGACTGGATCTTTTCTTGTAGTTTAATTTATCTAATCGATTTTTTTCGTTTTATTGTTACACTTTAACTGTACTTAATGGAGTTTTCTGTTTATTTGACGATTTATTTCATACTTTAATGTCGTTTTCGATCCAACTTTTAATGTTGTTAAAATTTGTTAGAATTTATTTTACATTTTTTTGTTCCTTAGAATTTGCTTCAATGTGTTTTGGTATAGTAATTTGAATTTTAATGGAGTTGTTGAATCATTTAATTAGAATGTTATTTTACATTTTAACAGAGCTTTAATGTCATTTTGAAGTATTTTTAATTTATTTAGCAAATTTTTTTGACTTTTAATACAATGTTAATATTGCATAATGTTTCGTTTGCTATTTGCTCATTTCGCTCATTGCTAGTTATGTATTTTATTCGAATAAAATGTGCACGCTAGCCGAAAACAGCTTCAGTTTTTTTTTTTGAGCAATCACGATTGCTTATTGCTTTCATTTGACTGTTTTTGACGTTCCTTTGATTTTTTCCACCGCCACCCTCCGCACTATCATCGTCGACGGGCTCCTCACGATGCTGCACCTCTAGTGAAAACCGTCTCCAGGTTTCGTCAATATCCTACACTTACACGCATACATACACGCACCTACACACATATACATACACGCACCTACACACACGTAAATACACCTACACACATACACAAACACATACACCCACAAACACACACACACACACACCTACACACTCACATACACACAACTACCCACACACTCATGCCTGCACACAGACACAAACACATATGCCTATACACACACACATACACATACCCCCACAGAAACACCTACACAGATGCACACAACTACCCACACACTCATCCCTGCACACAGACAAAAACACACATCCCTACACACATGCACATACCCCCCACACACAAACACACGCTTACATATACACACACACTCGTGATTGCGAAAAACATAATTTGAATTCAAGATGACAAAATTCAAATTAATTATTATTATTTTTTTTTTTTTTTTTGCATTGAATGTTTTTGAAAACTATCAATTATTTGTTCCAAATATCCACTCCCCCACCTTTTTTTTTTCTTTCACGTATTTAATTGTTTTCTGTCTTAAAAAAATGCCAGCTGTACTGATTTCCTATATTAGGTTTAATAATCTGTTTTCTTTGTATATTTTGTTACATTATCATCATTTAAAAGAGGAAAAAGAAGTTCAATAATTTTTCTTTGCGATTACGATCAGAGAAAGAAAAAATTAACAGACTCTTTGTTACCAAGGTGATAAGTTGAGTCATTCATAGCTCCGCCCATTTTCTTTGGATCTATTCTTTTTGGTGGATTTCCTTTGTTGACATTGAAGCACTTTGTTTAAATTAAGTCTTAGGTGCCAACTTTGGCTGTTTTTGAAAAAATCCGCCAACGCGACCCGGTTACCGTAATTCTACCAGAAAAAGCTCTTACGTAGATTTAATGTTAAATTAAAATTTAAAACGATCTACTAAATAAGTTAAATCACATCAAAAGATCCATTCAGAGAACATTATCATAACTGACATTTTAGTTCAAACTTATTGACTAAGTGATTGCAATAAGTAATGAATTAAATCAAAGATGGAACAGTAAAACACAAAGAAAATTACTCACTGCGAAAAAATTCCAAAAACGTATCCAAAGATATGAATAACTGATTTTTAAATCCAACTGAAAATAGTGACAAACATTCTGCGATGTAAATTTTTGTAAAACGTTTCGAAGATCTAAAAATTGAAGAAACGCAATATATGTTGCCATTTTCTGGAAAAAAAACTTTGAGAAAATTAAAAATCTTATTCTATGAAATTAAAAAAAAAAGATTTATCAAACAAATACATTGCAATTTTGTGTAGTGAACTCTGCAATGGTTGTTTGGCCAAACGAAGAGCGAATAAGTTTTGGTGTAGGGTTACCAACATTGATCCGTCGCCAAGGTAAGGTTGCGGGTTGATAGAATGAAATATTTATCACCGCGACCCGGTTACCGTAATTCTACCCAACTTTTTTTTCCTCGCAAAGCAAAATACCTGTTTTTGGCGTTGGCGCAAAATACCTGGTTTTCAACAACACTATATACAGTAGGCATATTGAAAGCTAAAACATAAAAAAAAATTAATAGAAAAAAGTATAATTGGAAAATACCACCAGATTTGCGTTAAAATACAGTAAGTCAGAATCTGCTTTATCACTTCACAAAGAAATGGCGAATGAATGAAATCCCACAGTGTGCAGGGATCCACTGCAACACCACTTTTATATTCTGCTGCACCAGATCGTTAATGAAACTGCGACATTCAGAAATTTCCTGCGATTTGCAGCTCTTTATCGATGCTATCGCCTCAATAGCCGCTTGAGAATCCGATAGGACAACGCATCCCTTAAGTTTGAAATACCGTGATTTTAAACTTAAGGGATGCGTTGTCCTATCGGATTCTCAAGCGGCTATTGAGGCGATAGCATCGATAAAGAGCTGCAAATCGCAGGAAATTTCTGAATGTCGCAGTTTCATTAACGATCTGGTGCAGCAGAATATAAAAGTGGTGTTGCAGTGGATCCCTGCACACTGTGGGATTAGAGGAAATGAGCTTGCTGATGCTCTGGCCAAGAGGGGGTCTGCTATTATTCAACTACCAAATGAGCCAGTCTCATTCAATGCAATAAAGTTATATATGAGGAAAAAATCAAGAGTTTTTTTTTGGCAAGACCTAAAAGCTAGAAGCAACCACAAAGCTTGGTTTATAAACCGTGATTTTGTCCCTTCAGCACCAAGAGCAGAGTCAGTGGCTTTGTTTCGACTTTTAACTGGCCATGACTGTTTACCAAAAACATCTTTACCGCTTAAGGATTGTGAAGAGTCCCAATTGTCCCCTTTGCAATTCAAACGAAGAAATGGACATTCGTCACCTGCACACTTGCACCCAGCTTTCCAGACGTAGCCTGTGTGACCGTTATTGGGAAGCAAGAGAGCGTATCGGCAGCTAAATATTTCACCCTATTGTTTCTGTATTTTTCCTTGTTCTGTGTATTGTGTTTGTTTTGCTATTTTGTTCTTTGTAACCTTTTCTTCCTGCCAGCCATTGGAAATAAAAAAAAAAAAAAAAAAAAAAAAAAAAACATATATGAAATCCAAAAATTGTTGCCACAAAACTTTGAAAAAAAAAAATCACTCAAAAAATTGTACAAAACACAAGAAAATACTAAATTTGGCAACAGCAAAAACCTAAAAGCTGAAAAAACCTAAATTGGCAACACCAAAATAAGAAACAGTAACCCTAAAAGGTTCGTATAGAGTGCCAGATTTGGCGCGTAATTTTTTTTTTTTTTTTGGGGGGGGGGGGGGGGTATATTAAAGTTATACCCAAACCACTATAAACTCTCCCCTAGTTAGTTGGTAATACAAAACTTTGTGCTTTCGATGCAAAACCGCTTGTTTGAAGTAATTAGAGGTAATAGAAACACAATTTCATGTTAGCATTTGTAATTGTTTCTCAACCGTCTATAGTTTGTAAACTAAAAAATGTCCCTATACACTGTACTCCCATTTATCCGTGCTAATTGATGCAAGAGTGCACACGGATAATTGGAAAACACGGATAATCCGAAAATGACCAAGCACGCAGAAAAGTGTGTAAAACTTAAGAGCTTTTATTCAATAACAACGTAAACATCAAAAACGTTACATCACTTAATCATCAAACGTAAATCTCTTTCTCAAACCCGATAATTCCGAAAAACATCCAACGTCTTACAAAAATCGTAATTCCAATCCCCATCGTTGCCATTCTCAATAACCAAAGTTCTTGCTTACAATCGGCCATCCTACAGTCTAGTCGTCCACGACCTAGAGTATATAGTCTTGCAAGTGAATAGGCAACTTCTTGGCTCTTTGCTTACGGAATGTATATACTTCGTCGTTCATATGCTGTGTAGTCTCATCAGTCTCGGGAAACGGGGAGATGAGTTCGCTCGACGGTAACGGTTCGCTAGCTTGTAATTCATCATCTGAATAGCTGCACGTCACATTGTCTAGTGTGCTATCTTCTTCGTTCACAATGTGAAATAGTTTGATTTGTGAAGCGTGTGCAGTAGTCGTATGTGGCCGCCTTTTGCGCCTTGCCCTTGTGTTCGGAAGTCCGCAACTTGATACACATCTGATGGTAGGACTTTAATTATTGCAAAAGGACCTCGGTACTTGACTTGAGTTTTAGTGCTACTTCCAGTACATTCTGGCGCTCGTTTTATCACAACCACATCGCCAACTGAATACTTATAAGCTTCGCAATGGCGTTTGTCAAAACCATGTTTCATTTTCTTCTGAGCTTTCAAAATGTTTTCCCGGGCTTCTTCTCGGAGTGATTCAGGTCGTGAGTATTCATCGGAATCAGGCAACAAATCTTTTGGAAAATCTCCAAGCTTCACTGGTTTAAAACCGTATAACAGTTCAAAGGGTGGTTTACCTGTCTATTTGCTTGGGGTCCAATTTATACACCGTTGAACATCAGATAGCGTTTTATACCAATCTTTGTGAGAATCCTTTCGAACAGCTGACGATATCATTGGGATAAGAACACGATTTATTCTCTCGACTTGACCGTTTTCTTGTGGTCTTTGACTGCAATTCAATGTATGTTTTATACCATACTTTGAACAAAACTCTTCAAAACTATCTGACTTGAAACATTGTGCACGATCTGTTACCACACGATTAGGACTTCCAAAATCATTTATAAATTCTTCAAAGTGTTTTAAAACACTTTTAGATGAGCAGCTGGAACAAGGACGTAAACGTACAAATTTTGTCAAGTTATCAACAAATACCAAGAGTTCGTTATTGCGATTTGAACTTAGAACAAAAGGACCCAGAAAATCTAAATGAATTATGTCAAATGGTCGTTTTCCTGGTGGGATAGGGTTTAGTTTTCCTTAAACTTTTCCTGATAGAATTTTCGCAACGGCACATGTTATGCATTGTCGTATATTTTGTCTAATGTAGCTGATCATCCGGGGGAAACCAAAACTGTTGAGATATTAAAGAGACAACTTTATCTACTCCAAAATGTCCAGTAAAATCATGAAATCGTACAGCAAGATACTTTCGCATCGACTTGGGCATTACGAATTGTTTTCTTTTCTTCCCATCTACTACTGGCACATGGTATAAAATGCCGTTGATAAGTTCAAATTTGGCATCAAGATTCTTCTGCTTGTTCAGTTTAGGGTTTTTCAACGTTTCAATAATAGCTTGCAGTTCCTCATCTTGTGACTGTATCAGGGCTACTTTGTCCTCTTCCGTAGCAATGTATAACACTATAGGCTCCGACTGATTATCTTTTCCCTTGTCTTGCCTACACTGATTTTCATCATCAGCGTTTTCAATTGGAGCACGACTTAGGACATCCACATGCAGCATTTGAGATCCAGGTCTTTGTTTTACTTCGTAGTCAAATTCGCTCAGTTGCTCAGCCTACCTGGCAATTTGTGGTTTTATATTTCTTTGACTGTTCAAATAAGCTACTGAAGAACAATCCGTAACTAGTGTGAATCTGAGACCAAGAAGCAAGGGTCGAAGTCTATTAACTGACCAAACTACAGCTAATAATTCTAATCTGCTAGAGTGATACTTTTCTTCATCTGTGGTTGTTCTCCGACTAACACAGTAAACAAGATGCAACAAATTATTTTCATCCCGTTGAAGTAACATACCCGCCAATCCCAAAGAACTTGCATCAGTGTGAAGTTCAGTTTCATGACGTGGATCAAATAATTTCAAAACTGGCTTTGACGTTAATATTCTACGAAGCCTCTCAAATGCTTCTTGGTGCCTATAATTCCAGAGAAACGATTGGCCACTCTTCAATAATAGAGTAAGTGGAGCAGCAATGGAGGCATATCTTTTAATGAATCGTCGAAAGAATCCTGTCAGTCCTAAGAATCGGCGTACTTCTTCCTTAGACTTTGGTACAGGAAATTCAGAAATTGCAGAGAGTTTTCTCGGTCCAGGTCGAATACCTTCTCTGGTCACAACAAATCCCAAGTACTCAACTTCAGACATTCCAAACTCACATTTTGATAATTTCAGAGTTAATCCTGCATTACTTAAACGTTTAAGCACTTCTCGCAGTTTAATTATCATGGTTTTAGTGCTATGCATGCTCTGTATTCATTCAATAAATTGCAAATTTCCTGTTGTTGTCGAATGTCTATACAAGGACCGACTTTAATGTTTTCACGTGTAATCTTTTGCCTAATGACTTCTTTTGCCATCAAAATATTAATTTTTCTACTGTCTTCTACTGAATCAGTTTCATTAGGGATTTGGTCGATCTTGAGAGGTTCAGGTTGTAAAATCCCTCTTTTAATAACGTGATTTTTTTGAGATGCATAATTTGGTAACTAAAGTTGGCGACTGGTAGTATTGTTTTACCACCATCAAGGTAAACTGCTGTTTCAAGATCTTCACTTTGTTCCTTAACTAACACAATTCCGTTTTTCTGATCAACGTTGCTTACTACATGGATTAATTGCACCGTACGGGGTTGTATTTGAACAGGTTCGGAAACTCTGAATACAACTTTTTCTGGGACTTCATCGACTTCGATATTGCACATCTTCTTAAACACACTGATGTGAAACAGTTTAGACATTCCCTGCTTTCGAACCATGACTAAATCGGGAAAATCTATAATGTCATTTCCAATGAGAATATTAGGTCCCTCAAAAGTGCCATCGGACACCACATAAAGCTTGACATCTGTCAAATGTACATTGTCCACTGTTACTTGTGCTGTGACTATTTTAAAAGACTCCGTAACTCCACCGATACCCCGTATGTTGGTTGAAATTTTACTTAAGATGATCGCATTAATTTTAGTTACAAATGTTTCTTTAATCATTGTCTGCTGCGGTATCCATAATTGCCTCCGTAGTGATGCCGTTAATAACGATAGTCTTAGTACTTACGTTTCTGTCCGAAGGATTCGAATGAGAAATGTTCACTAGAGGAGAAATAGAGGGTTTTTGTGGACAATCCTTTGTTCCATGACCTTCCATTCTACACCTGGTACACAACTTGGGTCGTCTCAATTTTAGACAGTGACGAGAAAAATGTCCCTTTTCATTGCAGTTATAACATACTATGGATTCTGTAGCTCTAACACGCAAAATGTCTTTATTCCAACTTTCGTTTGAAGTATGATTCTTTCTCAAAAGAAACTCTGGACGGTCATTCACTTGAAGTTTACCCTTAAAAGAATTGTCCAGTTCTATGTATTCATCTATCTTATTAGTCAATTCAATTGGTGTATATAAATGATGACCATGTGCTCAAATAGTACTCTCTTACTGCAGAAGGAGCCACCTCTTTGATACGATCAGAGATTGTCAGTCCTTTTAAGTCGTTCACACTCTCAATTTTCAGTCCTGTAGTCCATCCGGTAAAATATGTTTCTAACTCATAATAATATTCACGCCAGCTCTTTCCATCCTTAATCTTATGTGAGTAAAATAGTTGTCTGAACTTTTCGGGACTTAATTTATATCGCTTTAAAAGCAAATCTTTCACGTAAGCATAATCTTCGGCATTTTTTTCTGGTTCTTTCAGAAATTATTCAACAATATCACTTGGCAATACTCCAGTAAGACACGCCATCCACAATGTCGATTCCATTTTAACTCGCGTCATCACTCTTTCGAAGATACAACCCTATGTCGTCGTTAATTGAACCGAATTTTCTTAACTGAGCTTGCCAATCCACCTTTGGTAATTCTGACACTGCGCTGCTGGTAATAGTCTTTGCTTCTGACTCTAATTTCTTTAACTGAAGTTCGTGTTGGCGCTTTTCGCGATCAATTTCATGTTGGCGCTTTTCTCGCTCAATTTCCTTTTGGTACTGGAGCTGTTCCCTTTCAAATTCCTGTTGGCGTCGCAACTTTTCAATTTCCTGTTGGCGCTGTTCATTTTCATGTTGGCGCTTTTCCCGTTCGATTTCCTGTTGTCGCTTTTCCCTTTCAATTTCTTGTTGGCGCTGTTCATTTTCATGTTGGCGCTTTTCACGTTCTTCTTCACTGAGTCGTTCGACATCTAAGCTCGAAATGATGCCCTTAACTATTTCTTCTTCATAATTGTCATTACTTAAGATAACTTTGATCAAACGTATAACTGTTAGGTTTTTAACATCATCTTCTCCTAACTCAGTGGCAATATATTGCAAATCTCTCTTCCTGACTCTTGATAAATAGGACATTGCTTCAAAAATTTTTTTTATTATCCCACTTCTGAAGTGTAAAACTTAAGAGCTTTTATTCAATAACAACGTAAACATCAAAAACATTACATCACTTAATCATCATACGTAAATCTCTTTCTCAAACCCGATAATTCCGAAAAACATCCAACGTCTTACAAAAATCGTAATTCCAATCCCCATCGTTGCCATTCTCAACAACCCAAGTTCTTGCTTACAAGTGTATTAGGAAGCTAGAAGTAAAGTATACGGTGTGTAAGCAAGAACTTAGGTTATTGAGAATGGCAACGATGGGGGATTGGAATTACGATTTTTGTAAGACGTTGGATGTTTTTCGGAATTATCGGGTTTGAGAAAGAGATTTACGTTTGATGATTAAGTGATGTAACGTTTTTGATGTTTACGTTGTTACTGAATAAAAGCTCTTAAGTTTTACAGGTGGTACATAAAATACTTCGAGTTTAATTACGATACTCTACTAATACAAAAAGTTATACATTTTAGTACTAGTAGTGACATATGTAATAAAATTTGACACAATTTTTAGCTTTAATTAATTTGAAAAATTTAAACTTTTGGCTGCACGGATAATCCGCACACGGATAATCGGGAGTGCAATGTACCTATGGGGCATCCTATTTTCCGTTTTTCTAGACAACACACTATGTTTTTTTCTAATAAAAAATAACTTTAACTTGTGTTTCAAGTACGGTATATTATCATACAATATACAGTATACACACATATGAAATAAAAATCCTTCCATTCATATTTTACTTGTGAATATTGTATTTTACGCTTGTGTCTATATTTTCGGATATGGTGTAGTTTTATGCCTGACTACTGGCACCCGCACGGTTTTGCCCGTAGTAGAAAATTAAAAGGTCATTTGGTTCGCCTGTATATTAACAAATAATCGATGATAAATTTGTCGCCAATTTGCTTGTTAAATTGCTCGCCCATGTTACGGTTCCACGTTATGATGATTTCGTAATTTACTATTCCACGTTGTGATCATTTGCTCGGAAAATTTTTCTTAAAATTGGAATAAAAAAGAACAAAATCGAATTTTCGAAAAATCGCTTTGAGGTGCACACCCCCATGCTGCAAACTAATTCTGTGCCAAATTTCATGAAAATCGGTTGAACGGTCTAGGTGCTATGCGCGTCACAGAGATGCCGACAGAGAGACTTTCAGCTTTATTATTAGTACTAGTGGTACCAGCACGGCTTTTCCCGTAATAGAAAAATTAAAAGGTCTTTTGGTTCGCCTGTATATTTACAAATAATGTATGGTGAATTTTCTGGCCAATTGGCTTGTACCCATGTTACGGTTCCACGCTATGATAATTTCGTATCTCACCAATTGGCTTGTGCCCATGTTACGGTTCCACGATGATAATTCCGTAATTTACTCGTCCATCTTATGATATTTTTTTTCTTAAAATTGGAATAGAAAAAGAATCACATCGAATTTTCGAAAAATCGCTTCGAGGTGCACACCCCCATGCTACATACTAACTTTGTGCCAAATTTCATGAAAATCGGCCGAACGGTCTAGGAGCTATGCGCGTCACAGACATCCTACAGACAGTCAGACATCCAGACATCCTCCGGACAGAGAGACTTTCAGCTTTATTATTAGTAAAGATAATATAATAATAATAATCTTACTAATATTATATATGCGAAAGTTTGTCTGTATGGATGTATGGATGTATGGATGGATGTATGGATGTTTGTTACTCTTTCACGCAAAAACTACTGAACGGATTTTGATGAAACTTTACAATAATATAGCTTATGCATCAGAATAACACATAGGGTAGTTTTCGTCCCGTTATGGGGGGCAAAACCCCCTTAGGAGGGCAATAAAACACAATTTTTGTATAAATTCTCTAATATTGGGATGAAAAAATACTTGCACATATTTACATTATATGTCCATCGAAAGCTCTGATTTTTCTGCTGAAGATGGCACCTGTTCGAAATTTCTAAGTAGAATAAAAAACGAGTTAAGAGCTTTTTAGATCCATGTTCGAAGGCTTTCCTCAACTCAATACAGTATTTAGTGTATCATCTCAACTCCCTGTCGATAGCGACAATTGTTGTATTGTTGACTTTCTTTGCTTTTCGTGATTGTTCAAGGCTTTTCTCAAGTCAAATCTTGAAGTAAGATTTTTGCACAAAATTGGCAAATAATACATGATTTGACTGATGATTTTCCATTTAAACGGAACTTTAATGTAATTAATCGTTTTTATTATTATTTATGCTGATTGAACACTTACTCATTATCCAAACAACCAGCAGATCGCCAAAATTTTTGCAGAAAGATTTCCGTAGCTGATGCATTTGGCAGTTTTTTCAACGTTGCTGTTTTAGAATCCGAAGACTACGTCATAATGTTTCTCAGCTTTCACCATGTAAACAAAATATCGCCAATCAAAGAATTTTCAAAAGACTTTTTTTACTGTGTTAAATTATCCAGCAACTATATTAGGCAAATCCATAAACAGCACAAAAACTTCCATTAATTTTCCTTTTTGCACAATTTCAAACAATCACCAAATTGTATTATTTATTTTGGTAACATTTCGGATGAAACTGTTTAGCGCCATTTCATGGTGACCAAAAATATCTCAGCATTTGGCGACGATATCTCCTGTAACGAAAATTAATATCATATCGTTTTACAAAGTAAGGAAAGAATGGGGGAGCATCATCGAAGGTACCCCGAAACGACTTTCGCAAATTCGGTAAAATCGCACCAAGAGGCACAATGATTGAAATTTCCCGAAATAACTAAAGCAAGTATAAGGGGATTACGAGCGCAGCTACTTTTTTTAATCACTTCGTACTTCATTAGCCATACAGAGAAGGTTTTAGACTCCATGTTAAAAAAAAAGTATCAACAGATTAATCTTTTTAAATATGAGAAGATTAATTTCATGTTTTTTAAATTTGTATATGCTTAAATATAGTGCTTTCGTTTCTAAATCAATACTACTTTGTTCTTTATACTTATTGCTATTTTAGTGTAATGGGTAAGGAAGAAACTCGATTTTTAATCATGTCAAAAAGATGTGTTTTAAATTCTTTCACTTAAAGCAGAAAACAAAAGCAAGTAACGATTTTTTCTAATAATTATTACTGACCCAGGCAACGCCGGGTATTTTTGCTAGTAATAATAATAAATAAGATAAAGATAATATAAAGATTATTAAACATACCACTTGACACAGCTTTTCTTTTCGAGGGAGACCATAGCCACACAACAAAAATATTGCTTGACAGAAGAATAAAAAATTTAGAAGCATTGGATTCGTTGATTGAGGGGATAAAATTTCCGTTTAGAACTAGATTTTGACCAATTATACCCGACTCAAAATAAGAATGCGATCTTCATTTGTTTTTTTATTGGCTTCTATTTTTATCATCCGGGCGAAAAGAGATGAAAATGTCTTGTATTTCAATTTTCGATCCACAGTTGGAGGATCTCTTTCAACTGTGTTGAAGCACGTCTTCAACAGTTGGCATAGGAAAAGCATCATTATTATTGAAAATGAAGGTAATGTGATATTAATTTATTTTAAAATTTTGAAAACTTCAGATTTTATAAACGGAGGTGCTGCGTAAATGTTAGTTTATTTATTTTTTTTTTTCACTTCGAATTTTGCGTTAAAATTAACCATTTAGCTTTGTTAATTTCAGGTGCAATCAAAAAAGCTTACGACCGATATAAAAAAATAAAAAATTGCTTCTATTGCCGAATCTGTCATAAAAACCTTCATCACCGAATGTAGTTAACAATAATTTTTGTAGATAGGAAGCTGTGGCAGTTTTCGCTAGTATTCGGCGGCGTTAAAAGCGTCAGCCATTTTGAAAATTGTAACGAACTTTCGTATTTAGTCGATTGTATTTCGTAAATAACGAAAATTTCAGATGCATTAATTACTGAAAGTGACGATCGTAGCTCATCTAGTATAATCGTTGGAGTAAAAACTACATCGTTTTCATATATTAAATAAAGGTTATGCGATGTTTTAATGTAAAATTTTGAAAATTGTGGTGATATTATAGAGTTGTTGCGTAAATTATATTAAAAAAAAAATTTGCACTATAATTATCCACAGACTTTTGTTAATTTTAGGTGAAAATCAAGTCAAATGTAATTAATAAGTTTCGCTTATTATCCTTTAGTCTAACATGACCCTGTTTGAGCAAACCAATGCTATGGTTTTAGCGATTTTGATTTTAAAAATAAATAAATAAAATAATAAAATAATAAATTTATGATACGTAAATAACGAACTTTTCAGGTGTATTAATTACTAAAAGTGAAGATCGTAAGCTCATCTTTAATCATTGGAGTAAAAAAAAAACATCGTCATAATATTAAAAATGAAGATGATATGATACCAACTTATAAAATAGTGGTACTGTGGTATTTTTGTGTGCATTGTTCAGGGGTGCCCCCCTAAAAGCAAGGACTCACCCCCTAAATATCGTAAAGACCCCCCCCCAAAACAAGAGCGCCCCCTAAAAATAAAAAATACCCCCCAAAACACACACCACAAAAATTTCAATGGCGCAGTCTGCGCCATGACCTCCCTAGGTGGGCACCCCTGCATTATTATTTCGGGGGAAAAGATGACCCTGAAAATGATACATAATAGTTAGCCATAGATCTTAATTAATCTTAAGTAAAATTAACATTGTATAACGACCGATATAAAATTGAAGTGAGAAAACCTATTGTCAAATCTCTCTAATTATTTTTGCTGATATGAATATTATAATTTACTCATCCTAACCTATTCTTTTACTTTTGTGCATCCAAATCCGATTTTATATGCCTTTCAAAATCCAATTGCATCCGCTTCTATAAAACTCGTTCCTTTACCGTGTGTTTCCACCATCGAGTAAGATAGAGAGACCACGCTATACCAAGAAATTGAGATGTTTGTTTATGTTTGGAGCGGCGTATTAACTTAGTAAGCTGCGCGTAACTGTACTTGTGGGTAGGCTTGTCAGATTTCTGAAATGTTCAACCAGGACACCGAAATGCACCCTCGGGGCATACAACTGGTCAGTAGAAGTCAGTATAAGTCAGTATTCATCATCTTGTCAGTATTTGTCAGTTTTTTTCAAAATTTAGTCAGTAAAGTCGGTATTTTTTTGCAAATTTGCCAGAAAATTCATTTTAAGAAAAATATCCACAGTGGTATTGTTCCTGTTTTCCTTTTAACTTGATAAAGTGCCAAAAAAGTGAGATATTGCAAATACTGCAACCTAATTTGGCCAGCCTAGTAAACTTTGCATTATTTTTAGAATAATTTGTTGTTAGCCTCTTTTTTTTTGTTTACTTTCCACAAATATTTTAAAGAAGAACAAATACATGCTAAGTCTGTTATAAAACAAATTCTTAAAGAAATATTTATCAAATAAATAACGAAGTTGATGAACATTGCAAAATAGGAAAGTAAGGTATTGGGATGGAGAAATGCTTATCTGTTGGTCAGTCTGATTACCTCCCCCCCCCCCCCCTCCACACCTTTGGAAAAATATTTCTTGCTCAAAAAATTTTGGAGAGGGTACATTATTCTATTTTTTTTCTCTAATGCTTCAAAAATAAAACATGAGTACCTATGCAAAAATTGTGAGAAAGATATTAATTTTGAACCAAAAGAGAGATTTGTTTTGAACGAACTTATTCAAAGATAGCTTGACGTATTCTCAAATTTAGATACTTTAAGGGCATTTTTGAGAAATTTAAAAGATTTTAACTTTAATGCTGATTTAAACCCTTTATTTAAGAAAATAACTGTGTTAAAAGTAATTTTTCGTTGCAAATATTTACAGAGAGTAGGCGTATGTTCAAAGTTTAGGCATCTAAAAAATTTTTCCGACTCCTAACTTTTAAAAATTTTTGTAGGTCTCAGCTCATCATCATATAGAAATCATGAAAACTAACGGCTTGTAGTCAAAGTTTTATTTTAGGTTTCCAATATAAATTAGGTATTGATATGTATTACAAATGAAACAAGCATCCATTTTGCAGCACGTAATATCGCTGATTATTATTCTAAAGTTAGTCAGTATTTTAAAATATTTGTTAGTATTTAGTCAGTATTTGATAAATTTTGGTCATTTAAGTTAGTAGTCTTGACCTTCCAAACAGTTTTACCCCCTGAGACTTTCTGTGTATAAATGCAAGAATAATCTTTGACAATAGTAAATAAATTGATTTACATAGGTAACAGAAGTAAAGCTTAAGTATCATAGAAAAATTACTGTACTTTTTATACACTACAGTCCCATTGCTCACGCCCACAATATTTCAAATTATATTGTGTGTATGATAAATATGCACAAGAACAATTGATTGCCAATTTATTTGCATATTTACTAGACTATATATGAACTGTTTTCACTACCTAAGAGCGTTGCCTGGATATTTTATCTTTAAATTGATACAAACATTAACTATGTTTTACATTCTTATAATACTTAGCACTTCATCACCATTGAAAATATCTCTTTGAAAAATGTTCCTATTTTTGTCCAAAGTGTAAAGTAAGACGAAGATAATATCAGAGCAATAAGGTATACATGACAACTACATTTGTGTAAAATTTTGAGATGAGAATTTTTTTTTTTTTTTTTTAAATGTTTAAATTGTTATCTTTACTTACTGCTCGTAACTTTCATCATAAGTGAACTTAGTTTCTGTACATAAAAAAAAAATGCTGATTAGTAATTGAAACAATCTTCTAAATGTTTCTAGGTGTTACTAAAATATTTTTCAAACTAAAAATTAACAGGGGTTATTGTACAATATATAGATTTTTTTTCACTTTGTATTTCCTGATATCAGAATTTTTCCTAAAGTTTGTTTTTCCAGTTAGTTTTCAAAAAAAAAAAAAAAAATGTGAATAAAAACACTGCTCTCAATCATTTAATTATATTTTGACCAGTTGCAAGATATTTTAATTTATTTTCGTAGTTTCACAAAGGTTATTCATAATTCAGTAAATATATGAATTAAAACTCACAACTTTTAGTAAAAATGTGTACCAAAAAGGCTTTACATTACGTTGCTGCTTATTACAAATAAAGCTGGCATCTATTTCACTAAGTACTATAATACTCTTTTTTTTGTTGCGCCAAAGTTTATGAAGTCAGTATTTCGTCAGTATTTTATAAATTTTGGTCAGTAAAGTCCGTATTTTTATCCCTCGAAGCAGTTTTACCCCCTACACCCTCCCCCCGCATCGCTAGTATTCAAAGGGGTGCATGCCCCTGGCTGGTTTTTGGAGCGTTATTTATATGGCTGTTTATTCTCAATGATATGAATAAATGATAACTAATTATGAACCTAAAGCAGGGGTAATGAAAAATGACAAGCACATAATTTGAACATTTTACGTTCGAGATGTAAATATTTACAATTTTATTCTTCGAGTCAATTACGAAAGAATGTAATCGATTACGATTACGACTACAAGTTTGACAAATACGAGATTACAATTACCATTATGATTATAATCCTCTGCCAAAACCTAATAACCCCCAGTGTCGCGAGTATTCAAAAGGTACTTATCTCTAGCTGCAGGGTTGGGTTTTGAACTGTCCAAAACTGGTTTAGGACAGGACAGGTGGTTTTTACCGTCCAAAACTGTCTAAAAATGTCCAAAAGTGTTTGAAACTGTCTTAAATGTCCAAAATTATGCTAAAGTTAAAAGGGTTAATCTAATCAAGTCATATTGACTGCAATATTCGTAATGCATAAATATAGACATAACCAAGATTTAATTAATGAGTTTTCTATGATATTTTTTTCTAAAAAATATTTGACTTAAAAAAATAAACTACATAAACACTTCCTTATGTAACAGTTGGTAGAGTTATGAGAGGAAATTCACAACACTACCTAGACAACTAAGTTCAGTTCCATTTATAATTGAAAGGAGTGTTATTAAATGTGCAATATTTAGGAGAAAAAAAAGGCCTTAATTTTTTAAATGATTTTTGCAAATAAGTTTTACATGATGTTTTAACGAAAATTATTTTTTAAATCATAGATTAAAGAACAAGAAATTGACGATTAGACACTTATATTGTAAAACTTGAGTTATTCTTTTTTTTTAGTTCATATTTTTTAATACGTTCTGAAACGACAAAAAATTGTAACTTATTGCATTTAAGTCAATTATTGCACTGTATTTTGAAAAAAAAAATCCAAACAAGCATAAATGTCGAAAAATTTGGTTTATGGAAAAAAAATCTCCTGCATACAAACTGAAATTTTTAATGAAGAATTTAATTTCTGCATAATTAGATTAAAATCAGCTGCATAAATAAACTACATATATATTTATACTTAAATGTTCACATTGAATAAATATATTAAATAGTCAAAAAAATAATTTTTACTAATTTTGTTCTGTTTTTGATATTTTCTCACGAAATATAGTTTTTCAAGAAGTAGTTTTGGACACTTTTGGACACAAGGGCTTTGAACAGGATCATAAAAAAACTTGCCAACCCTGCTTTCATTTGCATACATGCATAAACATAGGGAAATTTGGTTGCTATTATCAAAAAAAAAAAAAAAAAAAACTAATGCAAAAAAATTGAAATTTCGATCAATAATTCAATTTCTATGTAACTAGATTAAAATCAGCTGCATAAATAAGTTGAATGTTCTCTATTGAATAAACGTTCAATATAAAAAATTACTTTGATACATTTTATTCTGTTTTTGATGCTTTCTCGTAGAATGCAATTTTTCTAAAAATATGGTTTTGGACACTTTCGGACAGTTTTGGACAGGACGATAAAAACCAGGGTTTTTACCCTGGTTTTTACCGCAGTGTTCAAAACCTTGCCTAGCTGGTTTTTAGAGAGTAGTTCATTCTCATTGCTATGGTATGGATAAATGGTTAATTAGTGAATTTCATTTGTGACAGACATGACATGAGACAACTTTTTTGTTGATTTTCAATAGTAAATATTAATTCATTAGGAAAAGTTTGCTATCGGGTGATGTGACTATTGACCTCAGTTATAATACACACTAACATTTTGACTCAAAAACTAATATTTTAAATCGATTGGGTTAAAACCTGCTGTGACAGACATGACAAAATTGCGACATAGATTTTGATTGACCATATGTTATTACCATTTGCTCTTAATTGGTATGCATGTCAAGTCTAATTCTTTTTTTTTTGGGGGGGGGGGGAATCAAAGTTAGACTTGGATGTAGGAAGAAAAAAGAAAAATATTAAGAAATTTGTAAACAGTAAAATAATATTAAATATTTATCAGCGTGACAGACATGACGCGTGTGCAATTTTATATAAACTTAACTATTCATTCTTTAAATATCACTCTCTTTTTTTCACTACAACTTAGAGATTATATATAATCAAATATTGATGTATTATGTTATATGAGAGGCAAAATAAACGAAAAAAGAAATTAAAAACTTGGGAAAAAAAAAAAACCCCGGACTTCACTAGAGTAGGAGCAGTAACAATTGCTAATATTTGTTGTCTCTTGTACCGACAACAGGATCTAGCAGTTCTGTCCAAATTATGATTATTATTCCACGAAAAATAGCACAGTAGTGTACAAATTGTATATTGTGATGTGTTGCCTTTTCCAAGAGGTAGCTTTTGTCACCACCACAAGTATTGAAATTGAATAGAGTACACTATTTAGACTCTGAAGTTTATGTAACCATACTCAAAATAAAAATTGTGTCGCAAGTTTGGAGTGCATTTGCGATTTTTTAAATCTATCTATCTATCTATCTTCTATACATATAATAAAATAAGGTGTTTGTGTGTGTGTGTGTGTGTGTGTGTGGCGCGCTTCGCGGGAAAACTGTTAAAGCCTAGAAAGATGAAACTTGGTATACTGGTGCAGTATTTGCTGAAGATGTGCACCTAGGGCTTCGATTTTTGATATTTTTAATAGAAAAAAAGTTATTTAATGTTTTATGCGTTTTTTTTTTTTTTGCACTTTTTAGTACTTTTTACCTCACAGACCCCGAACCAATCGCACCACACAAATATTTTTTGTACTTATAGTGTAGGAAATTTAATTTTAAATATGATGAATGAAAAAATTTTGAAGATAGAGCAATTTTTGTATTTTTTATAAATTTTCGAAAAGCCTTTATTTGACATTTTTTTCTGGGTTTAGTTTTTTTCGAAACCCATCCTGCAAAAAGTATTGAGCCCTCAATTCCAAAATTTTGGTTGGTAATAGTAAAAACATTCCGCCCCCTTCAGAAGAAAAAAATTTTTAAGAATACGCAAAAGTTTTTTTTTTTACAATTTTTTAAATGCAGAACACGACGCGACCTGTAGCATTGCCGGCTGAGTTCCGCACTTCCTCATCACGTGACCTAACTGAAATCGTTTGCTTTCTCTTCACTTTTTTTTTTTTCCCAATGTTCAGAGATTTCATATCTTTATTTTTCCAACTTTTTTTTTTCTGGACTGTTTGCTATATTTATTTTTGGTCAAATATTTTTGCGCATTTTAATTCAATAAAAGTGGTGATTTTTTTAAATCTTTTGCAAGCGCTGCTTTTTGCACACTACAGGGAACATAGAGCCTTTTTTTGCGTGTAATTTTAAGTACATAAATAAAGCCCGCGGTTTTTTGCATGATTTTTGTAGGGATTGGTGGTTATGTTTGGTAGATAGAGAGATGATATTAAGTGGGCAAAAAATGTTTTTTTTTTTACATAGAAAGGATTGTTAATTACTATCAGAGGTAGATATGCATGGATCGTATAGATAGATTGATAGAGAGAAAGAAAGGTGGACAAATATAGAGGTGGATACAGTAGATGGATAGTAAGAAATAGAGGAACTTCGACGGGGGATCAATAGCCCCCCCCCCCACTCCCCCCTCATACACACAAACACACACCATGACTTTGAAAAAACAATGCTTCCACATAAAAGTGGAAATGCTTTTTGTTATTTTCTGACAAAATTTGCATGAAGAGAATGTCCTTTGTGTCTCCCTTCCCCCCCTTTAAAAAAATTCCAAAGGACATAACGGGAGATAGATCTGGAAAATACTTTATTCAACATAAAATTTATTTAAGCAGCCGCCGATGGCGGCAACCTTGGCGTAAAAAGGCGAATGATAATATTGATATATAGAGAAAAACGTTGATTAATACCGTCGCTAAATGCTCTAAGCAGCCGCCGAAGGCGGCAACCCTGGCGCAAAAAGGCGAATTGCGTAAAAAGGCGGACCAGCTGGTCGCCGCAGGCGGCTAGTATATAAATAAATTTGTGAAACTGACTTAGTATAGTTAAGTAAATAATGAGAATGTGCAGAAATAATGCTCTAGTACAGTACAGCGTTTCTTGAATTGTGTTCCGCGGAACCCCAGGGTTCCTCGAAACTCTCTCAGGGGTTCCATGAGACTTGCATATTTTGACTCCACATTTTTCAAATTTGTCACTTAAAAAATTGATAAAAGCTCTTTCCCAAAATTAAAAACAAAATTTACTTTTACTTATTAATTTACATTAATTTTATTTGTCGCCTGAAATTGTGCCTTTAGGATTCAACTTTGAAATTTTTCCAAAATCAGTCATAAAGCACCTCTTTCTCACTTTTAAATACTTCAATTTGGAAAAAAATCCGGAAGAAGCTACTGACTTCCTAATATCATCAAAGATAAAATGACTTCAATGTTGAAAAACGTTTGGAAGAGAAAACCCCAAATTCCATTAGCATCATTACCAAATATTGCCTAAAATTACGATTTTTGACGTAAATTTCAAATATTCTACTATTAATAGTGATGTAAAATACCCGGGTATTTATTTTTAGGGGTAAATACCCAGGGTATATACCTGGGTAAATACCCAAAATGGGTATTTACCCGGGTATTTATTTCAAAACTTTATATTCAACTAAAATACTTTTCTGTATGTATTCCACTATGTATATATAACCAACCATATACACTGTAAAAAAAATCTGTAAAATTTACGGAAAAAAACTGTCAGCCAGGACGCCAGTTTTCTTCCGTTTATTTTACAGAAATCTTCCGTATTTTTATTATTTATTCAAGCTGATTTATTATTTTATGAAGATTAAAAAATGAAACTATACTTTTATAAATACATTTCAATATTTACTATACTACTACGAAATACATGTATACAAAGGTAAATTTCCGAATATGCCTCTGCAACAGATGACAAAAAACATAATAATAAAATATTGATTAGGATGCAATGAAATGGAAGTTGCAAACGATTTAAGACTTACTCGCTTTAAATAAATATAAGATCAAAAACTCGAGCACGAGAACCAAAATCCAAACAGGCGGGCGAAATTTCGAAGAAAAACAAAGTACGCGGTGAGGCGATGGTAACGGTTAACGCTTATAACCGGTTACAGATTCAAAAAAACAGAGAAATCCTGTATTTTATTACGAACAGTTTTTTTCTGTAAAAAATACGGATAACTTCTTCAAAATGTACAGTTTTTTTTTACAGTGTACAAAACAACAAATTTTTACCCAAAAATTGTATTTTGATATGCAATCTTTTTAAAGAACATATTTAAAGAATTATATTTTATATATTTTAGATATTTAAAGAATTATTGTGTGAAACAACTAAGCAATCTAATGTGATATTCACATTAAATGTGTTGGATATGCCTACTCAATGTTGATAGCCAAATTTCAGATATAAAAAGCTATTATATAAAAAAAGAAAAGCTTAACTTGTTACAAAAAAAGGCAAACATCCCATTTAAGTTTTAGAATAGTTCATTCTATATTCTGACAGTTTTTTTTTTATTAAGCCTTTAATTAAAAAAATTATAATACATTAATTTTTATATTTTTAATCTTTCATTTTACGGTATATGTTTTAAAAAGAAAATCATCATTTTTTGATACCTCCCAATTTTTTTTTTTTTGCAAAATGCGCAATTACTAGGAGATTTACCCTGCTTTCGGATGAATACCCCAAAAAATATTTACCTTCCCACCCTACGTCACTAATTGCGTGTATTAAAAATAGTTTGAATAAATCTTCATCGTGAAGTACTGGGGAGCAAATGAGCAAGGCAACAGAAAACAATATTTTGATTTTTTTTCTTATTAATGTGAAAACTTCCAATAAAATAATTTAATAACATCACAGTCTTAATAACTTCTCAGCTTATTCTTCCAAACATCCCTCATGCTTCCTTTTTTTTTTTTTTTTTTTTCATTTTCGATATGACTAACCTAGATTGTGATTTTGAAATTCTGAAGTTCATCATTGAATTGCTTATACTTCTCCAATTATGACATTGAAAAGAAAGATTCCTTGTTTCACGATATGTTTCTTTCATAATTTCATCAAGTCTTTCAATAAAAAATATTATAAACTGTGTAATACATACGTTTGTATCAGTTTTACCAATTATTTCATATTTAGATTAAAAAAAAAAAAAATCCCATTCACTTTTTGTATTTTTTTTGTAAAATACCCAGTTTTTGGGTATTTACCCAGGCCTTGGGTAAATACCCGGGTAAATACCCAAAAAATATTTACCTACCCGCTGGGTATTTACCCAATCCACATCACTAATTACGCCTTTAATTAGAGAAATTATAATATATAAATTTTTATATTTTTAAATTTTCATTTTACAGTTTGTTTTAAAAAGAAAATCATCACCTTTTGATACCACCTAAAGTTTTTTTTTTTTTTTGGTAAAATGTGCAATTACTAAGAGATTTACCCTGCCTTTGGATAAATACCCAAAAAAATATTTACCTTCCCACCGGACATCACTAATTGCGTGTATTAAAAATAGTTCGAATAAATTTTCATCATGAAGTACCCAGGAGCAAATGCAAATGAGCAAGGCAACAGAAAACAATATATATATTTTTTTGCTTATTAATGTGAAAACTGTTTCTATATTTGCCACGTTATCACTTAAACAACAATAAAATAAGTAAATAACATCATAGTCTTAATAACTTCTCAGTAAATTCTTCCAAGCATCCCTCATGCTTCCTTTTTTTTCCCCCTTTTGGAGATGACTAACATAGATTGATTTTGAAATCCTGAAGTTCATCATTAAACTGCTTATACTTGTCCAATTATGACATTGAAAAGAAAGATTCTTTGGTTCATGATATGTTTCTTTCATAATTTCATCAAGTCTTCCAATAAAAAATATTATAAACTGTGTAATACATATGTATGTATCAGTTTTACCAATTATTTCATATTTAGATTTTTTAAAAAAATGTAGACTCACTTTTTGCATTTTTTTGTAAAATACCCAGTTTTTGGGTATTTACCCAGGCCTTGGGTAAATACCCGGGTAAATACCCAAAAAATATTTACCTACCCACTGGGTATTTACCCGATCCACATCACTAACTATTAATAACTAGCCACTCTCCCATTATCTATGACAGCTGTTGAAAGCACAATATTAACATTTAACGAGTGAGGACCAATTTAAGTCAACATGACATAGTGACATCAGTCTCTGATTTATAAATAACCTTAAAAATTGTTGTATAATAAGAGACATTTTAATTTTCAAGTTTTAAAAACTTTTTCTTTGTAAATTTTAGGGAATTATCAACGCTATTGTAGGTAAAACACATCAGTATTACTTTTTCTAACAAAATATTTTAATATATAAAACATGCATAAATTCTGAGTGTATTCATCCCTTTTAAAAATACTTCGAAACACAAATAGGATAGGTGTGTTTTGATGTTTTATAATAATAAATAATAATTAGCAGTTAGCAATAATTACCATGATTTATAATGAAGTCTATTTAATTATCAATTTAACGACAAATGGTTAATGTGTTAGTCTCTTTCAGATAAGAACCTGGGCTCCCTCTCAAACAGAACCTTGGATATGCCACTGCAAACTATTGACAAAAAACTAAGGGTTCCACAAAAAAAGTGAGCATTTAAAAGGGTTCCACTGATCAAAGAAATTAAGAAACGCTGCTCTAAAACAATTTAAAAACCTGCCTAGAGTGTATTTATTCCCTTTTGAATACCCACCGCGCTGGGGCGATGGAGGGGCATTCTAGTATCGCGGTTGAACATTTCAGACCTTGGAAAGCCGGGTGACCAGGATGCGACTATGACTTTTGAGGATACTGGGCACGAATTTTTTTAGTGCCCCCCCCCCCCCCACACATACTGTGTAGTGAAATATTTGTATACTTACTACCGCAACCGTAAATTACGGCAAGACGTAATTATCAAAAAGTATGTACAATGATAGTGTATAAATATTGTGTGAAGACTGGAGTGACTTTGACGTTTATGAAAAGGATGAACTTTTTTAGGAGGATTTTTTCTTCTAGATTCAATATTTACATCCTGCAACATTGTGATATAAAATTACTCTAGTTTTTCAAACTTCAGCTAGATTTGGTGCCCTCTCGAATGCTGGTGCCCTGGGCCCGTGCCTCATGTGCCCATGCCTTAATCTGGCCCTGCGAGCGACGCAATAAATAAAAACTACTTTCATAGAACAAAAATAATGCTTGAAATAAATTAAGAAGGATGGGATTTGCTGCATGAGGAGATAAAATGGCACGCTTGGAACTGACCAATTATACCTTCTCCGAAACACAAATGCGAACAACGGTTCTTTATTTTGTTTTTTATTATCTGGGAGAAAAGACGCTGAACACATCTGTTTTTACATGAAATACACCGCCAGCTCAGTCATTTCCATGACTGAGCTGTCGGTGTATTTGGTATTTCTGCCTTAGCTCTGGCTAATGGGCGGCAACTTACTGAACATCTGTTTTTGTTCATTTGCATCTTCGATCATTGTGAGTAAGGATCTGAAATTAACCTGGACCGAAGCGCCACATTTAACCGTTAGAGTACAAAAAACATCCTTATTATTGAAAATGAAGGTAATGTGACATTAATTTATTTTTAAATTTTGAAAACTGTTCTAAATATAAAGTGGAATTTGTTACGTAAATTTAGTTTGATTTTTTTTTTTTTTTTTGCACTTAGAATTTTTCATTATAACTATATAGAGCTTTGTCAATCTCAGGTATAATCAAAAAAGTTTACGTCCGTTAGATATAAAATAAAGTGAAAAGTTGCTTCTATTTCCAAATCTCATAAAAGTCTTCATCAACGAATGTAATTAATAATTTTCGCTGATATGATGGAGAACGTGGCAATTTCCGCTAATATTTGACGACGGGAAAAGCGTCAGCCATTTTGAAAAATTTTAACAAATTTTCATCAAAAATTCGAATTTAGTCTAACACGACCCTTTTGAATCATTGAAAACCGAATGTTTTGGAAAAATCTTATCCTTTAAAATATGTAGTATTTTGTAGATAACGAACTTTTCAGATGTATTAATTGCTGAAAGTTACGATCGTAGCTCACCTTTTATGGTTGGAGCAAAACAACGTCGTTAATGGAGTTCTTGCGTAAATTATAGGGAAAAAGCTCCAGTAGTCGGCCATTTAAGAGATTAGTTGTTGAGTTTTCTTAACCTATAGATTTCAGCTATCAATACAACAATAAAAACAATGTAAACCTTTAGACTGTACCTATCTGATAAAGATTCACTAACTTGTTTCTGGAATAAAATATTTTTCTTTTAAAAACCAAGCTATTGTTAATACGAGAAAATGCTCCAGTAGTAGGCCAGTGCTCGCCCATACCATGAGCCCAGTAGTCGGCCGTTTCATTTTCGTTACTCTTAGGAGGTGTAAGTGAATAAATTTGAACAAAATTGAATGCGAAACGTACAGCACAGCAGTGTACTTAAAAAATTAATTACTCCAGTAATTACGAAAGAATTTTGCATTCTGGATGTCTTCATAACGTTTATCTTTATATTATCTTCTAAACTGCAATCAGTTTAAATAAGCATCTCGTGCAATATTTTTTTCATTATTTATCTCCTACATCAGCGGTTCTCAACCTACGGAACCTACGGGGGGGGGGGGGGGGGGGGGGGGCAAAAGAATCTCAAGGCGGGGGGGGGGGGGGGCTTAGGGTATATCAGATAAAATGAAATCAACCCACTCATTAATGTTGTGAAAGTGACTAATGTGTACGCCAACCTCACTTGGATTCTAAATTACCTCGAAAAATTGTATTTACTTCTTTTCATCTCGGATTTCACATTGTTACGCGTTCGGTGCAACTTCAAACTTTCTTTGAATGACGACACAGTTCTTGAGAAAACACAGGAGATTTATTTACAACTATGTAAGATATATCGTTACAAGAAATATCGTTAACAACTGCTAAATTGACAACTGCTAAAATGAGGCAAATATCAATCAACACCGAAAACTCAACGGTCACATACATATTTACTTCAAAATACGCAAAAACACAGCGCAAAGGCTAATACACACAGAGATAAATACATGCTCTCCAGCGCACGGCTGATACGATTCACAAGCAAAACTCAATCTCATTCAAATGCCACACGACTTTTATACTCGGCAATGAAATATCCAGAAAATCCTACCTTGTTCTACCAATTTCTCATATTTTCTTTTTACTCCATTCGCAGATCTTATCGTTCAGAAATGAAGAGACCATATACTTAATTCGAATATAAGGGGGTTGTATATTCGTAACGAGAAACTATTTACAGGTTACGTTAGTAACAATTTTAGATGAATAGCCCAGTCAATGAAGGCCAAAAATGACCAAATGTCGGAACAAATTAGGGACAAGCTGAATTTTTGTCAGATATTAGCACCTAGAGAGGGGAGTATTTTCCCAAAAATCCCCGCCTCTCCCCCTTGAGCTTTCCCTCCTAGCCCCCCCCCCCCTTAAGTATTAAATTATAGGTTTTTAAACAAACGCCACTATCCCCGTTAAATATTATTAAAATCTTTTAAACTAAACATATTTTTGATCGTTATAACATGGCAAATGAGAAATTACCATTAAATTTTTTATACAATGAATACTTTTTTTTCATCATTTTTCGTTTTTAATTATGCAATCTTGGAGTCTTCTCACGTCTAATATTTATCATTTGATAAAAATGTACAGCTTGGTTTTTAGAGCAGTTCCTAAGCTTTCCAAAGATATATACATATATAGTATTATATAGTCAACTTTACACGCATAGAACGCGCGACAAGATGGCAAGCACCAACTCGCTGACGCACTAGAAGCTTTCTTCTTACACCAGTCAATAAAAAGGTTTCTGTCGGAAGAAATTAGGGACATTTTGATTTTTTGTTCATAATTACTACAAATGAGAGGAGTATTATCTGATCTCAAAAATCCTTCTCCCCTTTCCCTCCCCCTCCCCCAGTTGGTTTTTTACGTTAGTTTGACGTTTCTGATTATGAGCATATCTTGGTCACTGTTTCCTCGAACTGCATCTCAATATTAAACTGTATAATTCTTAAAAATCTACTCTTCAACCTGAATTTTTCAGCAAAATTGTATTCGCTGAATAAATCGCTAAATTACGAAAAAGGGTTGAAAATGTTTATTTCTATTGGTTTTAGAAAACAGCTCCCACATTTTTAATAACATTTTAAAACAGTTGGAGAAAAGTAGTAAAACATATTTGAACTTTTCAAACGATATACAGTGCTGGTAAAAACAATTGTATCACCCTCGCATTTTCACAACAATGGGATTATGTGAGAAGTTTTGGTCGACCAATTAACGATGAATGTATGTGAAATTCTGCAAAACTTATGAAATGAACATTTAACAGCAGGAATTCGATAATTGTTTACGTAGATCGGGGCTGTTTCCGGGCCAAGGCAAACTGCTGACCCCATGCTCGTTTTTCCATTTCTGAACCTGCGTATGAGTTTAGAGAAAAAAAAGTACTTAACCCCATGTCACTTTAAGTTTAATGGCAGGATAAAGGTTTTTAAATTGTTACTTACCAGTTTTGTCCTATGGCACGGATCAGAATCATCCTGGAAAATGACGTTTGGAATAAACGTCGTAACGTTTTATAACGTTTGGAGTAAATTATTTTGGATAGTATAGGAAGCAATTTTTCCCCCAAAATGCCAATATACACCTGAGCGTTTACTGTTCCTTGCACAAAGTGAAGAACACCAACTCCTTGATCAGAAATACATCCCCAAATCATCTGGGATACGGGATGCTTACTGTGTGTTGAATGCAGTCGGGATGATATTCCTTTGCGGCGCAAGTGATACATTTTTTTACCACCACTGTATTATTATTATTATTATTATATTCTTATTATTATTCCATCCTTACACTGTTAGTGTGGTTCCCTGTCGAGAACTGTTTAGGTACGTCGGAGTTGAGAAAAAGTGTCGAAGCTCTGATGTAATTCATTTATTTTTCAGAATTGCAGATTGATTCAGGACTTTATTGTACCTGCTTTGAATGACAGGACGTTCGGAGATTTACTGAAGTGGGACTCGAAAGACTCTTCAGTATTTGTGCTCAAGTGGACGCACAAAGCCAAGGCAACTTGGGAAGAGGAGGATGCCGCTGTATTCCTTGTAAATGTTTTCAACTATTAACACAAAATATTGTTGATTTATGATGCATTTTGATTTCAAACAGATGTACGAAGTGCTGTAGTTGGTAAAACGTGTGGAAGACCAAAAGAAAAGGTAGTTCAAAACCAGTTTACATTACATTTGCAGTATTTTACAATGAAAAACGAACTATTTCAGGGAACGTATTTCTTCTCTCGCTCCCCCCCCCCCTTTACATCAATGGATATACTGTACACATTTACGACACAAAGGAAACCATTTAGTTTTTTTTCCCCCTTTTTACAACTTCATCCTAGATAGTTTTATTTTTAATCTTTTTGTTTTTGGTTTCCTGTTTTCATATTAACTGTGTCAGTTTGGGGGGAGGGGTGATTTAAAGATACAATAAAACCTCATTGATCTGGACCAATAGGGATCCAGGTCGTCCGGATTGATGAAAGTACGGTTTAAAAAAAATCTATAAATTCAGGCAAGGTACTTAAACAAACTATTGTACACGTACAGTAAACACTACATTTGGCTCTCTGTTTAGCGACTTTCAAGGGACCACAAAAAATCGTCCTTAAGTAGAAAGCGTCCTTAAATAGAATGCTTTTAACACTATAGTGGACCATCTGGGACCGTGAAAAGCCGTCGTTAAACGGAGAGCCAACTGTATTTTGAAGTCGAGAAAAATATAAAACGGCATAAGAGGAAACTTAATATACTTTACAAAAATAGAAAATACATAATTGCGCCAGTTCGCCTTTTATTGACACAGTATGTACATCTAAATGGCTGTTCGTATTAATAAAGAATTACTGTGCCCCGAACACCTAGGGGCGGACTGGGTCCCTCAAGAGGGCGCCTACCTTGGCCCTCAAATGGTGTTAAAAAAAAAAGACGATGGTAGGTTATTCAGGTTTGCAAGTTTGAAAAAAAAAAAAAAAAAAAAAGAAGGGGGGGGGGGGGGGGGGATCGCGCAGGCTTAAATGAATATAACCCTAAAACCAGTTTCCGAAAAGTGCAGTGCATTTTCGTCATTTGGATATCATTTATAACTCAAAAATTGATTAGACTCTGGAAAAGCTTCAAAACTTGCTTTTTGTTCAAAGTACTAAATAACATAAAAATATTATTTATAATGTAAAAGTTGCTATGCATTTATGCATATGTTATTGCGGTGTAAAGTTGATTTTATGTAATTGTAAAAAGATTTATACACATATTTATGAAATGGGGTTGAATACATTACATATATGATAAATAAATACCTTTGTGCTGAACAGTAAATTAAGACAGGGTGGCGACAGATCAGGGAGGTCAGGGAACTTTATTAATCAGGGAAAAGTCAGGGAAATATTAAGGAATTTCGAAAAAATTACAAAAAATCAGGGAAAATTAATTTTATGAAGAAAAAATATTTTTTTTTTTTGCTTTACAAACTTAAGTACTCTAATTCCCTACGCATTTTCCGCTAATTATCTGTTCAAAAAAGGAAAAAAAAGTAAAATTAATGAGTTGCGATTATACACTGCCGCATATTTGTGCATCTTTTTCCACAACATCAAAGTATTGAATCTTACTTATTAACCACAGGATGAACTTCCTAAGATTGCTTCTGTGTCTGTTAAGTTCATTTTACCTAGCTTGAAATTTCCTTTCACGCTTTCAATGCTACGTAAAATAAACAATCATACATGCAAAGAGGAAGCCCTCATTAATGCCTAGCTCCTTTGCCTTTATTCCATTGTCTTGAATTAGCGAACTGTAATCACGATTTCAAAAATGAATCTTTGGTTTTTGAATTAATACTGATAAAAGCTTAAAAGTTATTACCTCTTCACGTGTTTAATTTAATTGCTAAAATTGAACTTTCAATAAAAAAAACTTTGTTTTTTGCCGTGTGTTTTTTGCCGTGATACTATTTTTTGTCGCCGCAGATTATAAAGGTTTTTTTTCTTCAGACTTAAATGATTCTTTTATTTTATAACCAAATTTTGTATTCTTTTATGTATTTTGAAATTAACAAATTGCTTTTTTTTTCTGTTTTTTTTTTTCCTTGCATTTCAAAGTTGTTTGTTACAAAAGCAATCTAAGATTTATTTTCATTACATACTGAAATCATTTGAAATAGAGTTAACTTGTGTACTTAAGTAAATATCTTTATTTTTTTATTGTTAAAATGCTGTATTCATTCATTAAAACCTATATTCATGATTAGAGAAAAAGCTCCCTATGAATGGTTGTCAAATGGTTTCATCTGTTTTGCATAAATATGTCAATTAGTTTTGTAAGAATAACTACATTACTTCTATTCTTTCACTATTACTTGTTATTCTTGAAACCATTATTATACTCAGTAAATTACTGCCCATTAACCAGGGCTTATTTCACATTATTATACTGTGAAAATTTAGTTCAAAATAACTTTAATTACTTTTTAGTTCTATGATAAATACACATATGTTTTTAAGAGTGATTTTAATATTTTTTTAAAATTCTTATGCTAAGTGGTTTCTGGAAGTAATGTATTTTTTTTTTTAATTTTCTATAATCTTTCCAAAAAAAATGATATACTGTTTTGTAGGGATTTTTTTTTCGAAAAAAATTGACTTGATATGTTTTTTTAAACCATTTTATTAGAAAAGTAGCGTCTTTTTAAAATATACAGTGGCTCCCAAAAGTCTTCGTACATCTACGACTTTCAACGAAATAGCCCCAATCCATTGGTTAGAATTAATGTTTCGGAATAAGTATTTAATTATAAGATTAATGATCAATTTTTAACAAAACTACATGAAAAGTTTTTTAAAAATATTAAAACTTAATTTTTTAAAAATCGAAAACCAAAAAGTGCCGGAAATTTTATCTCACAAAAGTCTTCGTACACTTTATAAAATGTCTATATATTATTGAATAATCTAACTTTTGATAAAGTTATTAATTAGTAGAATATCATGCAGTATCAACAACACCTTTTAAACGCCTGGGAATAAATTTCATTCTTTTTTATGTCTTTTTTTTGCGTAATTTCTGAGTAAGTGTTCAACCACACTTCGAGTCTTACTGTTTCTAGTTCTATTTTCGTTTCAAAAACGTATTTTCGTAATCTAGCCTACAGATATCTCTAAATATGTTACATTAAGTTCAAATCTGGAGATTGAAGGGGTATTTTCTAAACTTTAGGACAATTTTTGAGGCACTTGAGGCAAACGTTGAAAACCGTGTGCTTCTTATTGTTATCTTGATAAAAAACAAAGTAATTTCCGATAACCAAATTTTTGGCTAAGAGTTTAAAATTGGCTTTTAAAACATTTAAACGAACAGCATTATTCATTATTTCATCAAAAAATTCCAAACTACCAAGTCCTAATGCTGATATGCACCCTCACACAAGAACTCCGTCACCGTCCTGATTAACTGGTCCAACTAAATTCTTAAGATTAAGTTCCTAATTTTTTCTTCTACTTACAATTATACAACAATTTAACCAAAAATGTTGAATTTATTTTTATATGAAAGTACGACGTAATACCCAAACGTTTTGAGCTTATTTATCATTGATTTTGCGACGAAAAGCGTAAGGTTTCTGTTTTTCGCACGGCCAAGAAAATTTCTGCGGGAAGAGGTCCCCTTTAATCCAGCTAATCAGAGAACTTGACGAACAATTTTATGGGAAAATTAAATGTAAAAGTTTTCATTTAACTCTGCAGAAACTTTTACAGCACTCAAATGTGTATTTTTCATAAATTTTTTAACTGTAAATCTCCGATCACGCTTTGTCAACTTTGCTGGTTGACCTTTTCTTACCTTATTTTCGGTCCGATTCTTTTCTTTATAGCATTTTATCAAGCACTTTACTATAGAATGGAATAAAATAACTAATTTAGAGACATTTCAAACCACTTTAGCGCTACTGTGATTAAAAAATTCAAATTTCGAATGGTGTTTGTGGTTTTTTACGAATACCAACCATTTTGAAGTAATAAGCACAATAATGAGGAATAAATAAACAAAAAATTGAAGTCAAATGACTTTTAAGGGTCAACACAATGCAAAAATAACAAAAAAAACGACATATGATAGTTTTAATCACGAATACATTCGAAAATGTTTGAGTGTACGATGACTTTTATAGCGTATTATTTCTCTGTCTTTTCGTTTTTTGGCTCATTTCAAAAAGAAGATCCGTCAATATTTTTAAAAAACTACAGGGTTTTATTTAGAATGACATAGGAATGATGTAAAAAAATATTGGACTTCATATTCGAATTCAGTTTCCCGTTATTTTGGTTTTGCTAAAAAATTTCAAAGTGTACGAACACTTTTGGGAGCCACTGTATCTTTAGTTCAACAACTTTACACAACTTAAAACGTTTAAAATACTGCATTTTATACAAACATACAAAACAATGGATTTCAAGTAGAGCAAAGAAAGGAAACCATTATCATTGGTAACGTAAATCAGGGAAATTTGGTTAATTTAATCAGGGAAATCAGGGAAAAGTCAGGGAACTTTTTTTCGCAGTTCCTGTCGCCACCCTGTAAGACAAAACAACGTTAGAAAAAGCACAAATTTGCAAATTATTGCAAATTTGTGCTTCTTCTAACGTTGTTTTGTCTTACCTTACATTATATATATATATTTATTTATAAATGTAATTTCACAATTTATGTGTATAACAGATTAAAAAACATTTTGCTTTAAACCAAAAGAACTGTTGTTTTCTCCAAGAGTCTTTAAAAAAATCATTTAGTTGAAAGCCTTGAGCAAAAAAAGCTTTGAAGCTTTTCCAATCCTAATTTGTTTCTTATTTTTGATTGTAAGAATTCAAATGTCCAAAATATTCTTTCGACACTTGCAGACGAGGCTTTTGCTGTAATCAGTTGCTTAATTTCATTGAACACTTTGTCATTGAATTTATTTATTTCAGTTTGCTGACTCTTCCAACATTCATATTTACTACATTTTGATCAAAATGTTCTTCAAAGGGTGAAGTTTTGGCATTAAATTTTATAATGAGTGAAAGCATAAAGTTGATGGAAAATTTCAGTTTTGCAAAATTGGATGCATTTCTCTTCTCTTCTGAGAGTTCGCTCTGACCATATCTTAGGCCTAGCATGTATGCCAGAAAGTGTGCAGGTGTCAAAGCCATTTCATATCTGCGCTCTAAGTGGTCTTCGATTTCTTTACCCACTTTGTTCTGTCTCATTGTTTTTTTTTTTTTTTTTGAGATCCTTCCAATAACGCACGGCATCAGAAATAGAGCAATTATTGCTCTGAATTTCATCTAGAGCGATTGCAATTGGCTTTAAAAGCTCAAACATATCTTCTGCATTTCTTTTTAAATTAAGGTTTGTTACCAACTTTTGAATGTTTTTATCAATAACATTTCTATTTTCTTCGCAAATTTTCAACAAAACTGACCAATTTTTAAGATAAATTTCCAAGGCATCAGAAAAAGAATTCCATCTTGTGAATAAATGATCTTTGACTGTAGGATTATTAGTTGCAATATCATTTGCTAATACATTCGGCACGTGTGCTGAGCAAGCCATACGTGATTAAATCAAGTTCTTCACTTTCATTGAGCAAATCCCGCACTTAACTCACATTTGATGCATTATCAGTATATCAGTTACAACTGATCAAATAGAGCATTCCATATCGGATTGATATTTTTTAATGCTAGTTAATACCACTTTCTTTAAATTATCTGCAGTGTGAGCTATTTCACTTGTGTCGATTGTATCACTTAAGACAACGTTACCTGTCTTGGTGTGGTCACAGTTACACATATAACTGGCTCATTGTGGATATTTGACCAGCCAAGACAGACAATTTTTTAATCCAAGACAGACAATCTCGTTTTTTAAAGTATTAGAGCATTTCTTTTTTTCTTCATTATAAACAGTATCTAGCAAATGTCCACCGATTTCATGACGACTGGGAGGGTGGTATCCTGGACGAAGTTACTGCACTAATTTTACAAATTGTGGATGCTCCACACTTCGGAAGGCATTGTTGGTGGCGTATATAAAACATGCTACTTGCTCATCCAAAATAGTTTTTTGACTGACAGTTGATCTTACTATTTATGGATCTAAGGATGGAGGGACTTATTGTTTTTTATTTGCAGTAAATGAAACCTTGCCGTTTTGAGAGCTTATGCTTCTCTCTGTATCATAAGAAGTTGATGATCTAGGGGTTCGAAGTATCACCTAAAAGTATATATATATATATATATATATATATATATATATATATATACTTTGAGTCCAAGCTCTACAACTAATTGTTTTGTAATAAAATTAATGTATCAAACGTTACTTATGGTCGACATGTATGTTTGAACTATTGTAATGCAGTAAATTGTTTCTGCACTACAATGTTACAGCCATTCTTAATAAATTCTTTAACAGATAATCAAATGACCCATCAACGTAAAAGATTAACCACATTTTGGATCATAGATATAACATTAAATTTCCTTATTTAAAGAATTGCTTTTACAGTCAGTGAATAAATTTCAATTTTAATACATTAACTTTTGAAAGTTTCAGAAATTTGCAACAGCTTCTAAACTTATGTTTTTCAAACTTCGTTTTAAGTTGTAAATAGTGATAAAACTAAATGTAAACCAAATAACTCACACTTTTTATATCTACTAATAAGACCCATTTCAGAATGCAGGCTTCTTCAAGAGCAAATACATCTCTTTTAATATATTTTCTAAAAATCTATGACACGGCTGCCATGCACAGTAGACACTAAACTCAGTCCAAAACTTCAATTGAATCCTTTTTGATGAGTGTACAATCACCATTTTTTAAAATTGCAGTATCAGAGTTAAATTGAACCCTTCTGTATAAAACGAAATAATGTATTAACTGAAGTAATCACTGACAGCTTGGAAATTTTGTCTTCTTTTAATGATATAATTATTTTGTTATTTAAATAACAAAAATATGGTAAATGTAAGCATCGGAAAAATATGAGAATAGTGAAATTTTTTTAATGACATAATCTCAAACAAGAAACTCAGCTTTTTTTAGTATTAAAATAAACAATAGTGAAAACTCTTGCGCGGATTGTTCAAAGCTTCAGAAATATTCCATGTAAAAATTTATTAATATAAAACAAAAGAAGAATTACTTTAAAATTCATGGCAACTATTCTACAAAACTGATATTAAAGAAAATTAAAAAATTAATGCTTGGTCAAAATCATCATATTGCGTGTGTGTGTTTTAATATTTCTTTCTTAAGTTTAAGATTTAATTTTTTGAGTACTTCTGTTTTCTGATTTATTTTCTTATTCTGCATAACACTATATCATGTCATTTAAAATCAAAATTTCCATTTTCTAAATCAAAACTCATTAAAATTAAGTGATTTAAAATGTACCCTTATTGCAAAATTTAAAAATATTTTAAGTAAGAGTATTTAAAATAACAAATTTCAGTATTAAATGCTTTAAATATGAGAATATGCTAAAAGTTTCTTGAAGTAAAAGTTTACTTTTTTTCAGTACTTCTGTTTTCTCTTTTTTATGATTTCAAATACTACCATTTATTTCTTGATTAAAGAAAATGTTTTTATACTTCGCGAAAACTAATTTAATGCCAAAACTTGAAATGCATTGAAAAATAAACAAATGTAAATAACATTTAATTTTAAACGAATAGTGTGCAAATGCAGGCTGTACGTTTCAGTTTTGAAATCAAAATTCAAAATTTGATTGATTGTTACAAAACAATTATTTTATATTTAATAAAAAATGACTTACTTGCTTACTTGCATCATCCAAAATGGCTTCTTTTCCATGCCATTTTTCAAGATGATCCTTCATCCTTTTAACTTTCCCTTCCATCTCACTACCACAGTTTTTACACTTAGCACTTAATCCTTTTCTGGCTTCATTTTTGATTTCATCAAATGAAAGCTAGATTAGTTTTTTTTTCTTACCAGAATTAGACATTCTTTTTAAAACAATAGTGGTAAGTAACTTTTGTAAACTGCACAGGCTAGCTAACGCAAAGAAAAAAAAAAACTAAGATTTATTTGCACTCAATAGCCATAAAGCAGCAAAGGTATATAGCCGATCAAAATCTTTTGTGCACACAGAATCAAAAAAAAAAAAAAAAAAAAAAAAAAAAAACACCAATGGAGAGTGTTGTTTATATGGTTTAAGAGTTGTGTTAGTGGAGATTTATATATTTCTTAATCAATTTGCAGGGATTTGACAATTTTACAGATACATTTGCGTTTTATTCTGGGAATTTTAAAATTAGTCTTTTAATCTTCCTACATTATAATATAAGGAACCATTATGTATCATAATTTGAAGTATAAACTTTTTTTTTTTAATTTTATTCAAAAAAATATTATTTGTGTTCACCTGCAGAACAAATCATAATTTTTAGGTACAAACAATTAAGATAGAATGTTGATAAACATGTCAAAGCTAAAATTCCAGGAAAGTGCAAATAAATAGGCAAAAATGTCACACCTCTGCGAAAGGAGTGAGCAATATAATGGATTGCATCTATAATAAAAGATTCAATCCTCAGTAAATCTTAACTAATCTTGCAAATTAAGCATTATGATGGAAGTTGACTGAAATCTGCTTTATGGCAGCTTATTACACTATAAATAAAAATTATATTGATTTTTTTTTTCAATTTTAAAGCTTGTAATAAATACATTTTGAAAAAGCAACATTGCAATTTTATTATTTATCTCTGCAACTTAGCTAAGAACTTTGCATACATGGATTTTTTTTTTACATTTTTCAATATGTGTGTAAAATTAAAGTAAACCTGTAAAATAGATTTTTTTTTTCTCTTTAGCTTTATTTGAAAAAAAAAACATTTTTGGGGAAAAAAAAACCCAATTGGTTTAAACCAACGTGGTTTAAACCTAACAGCCCTGATATAACCTGTCCTGGTTACTGCCCCTTCACTTCCAAAAGTAAAGGGGACTTGCCCTCTCACTTTTCACATTTGGCACATTTGTGTGTTCCACTGCTGTGTTTCTTGGATTACCGGGATAACTAACTTGATTAACAAACATTTTTTTCTTGTTGATTCATTGATTAGAACATGCTTCGAAACTTAGAAATTTCACAGTGAGCAAGAGTTACATAATTTGGGAAAAAATATTTTATTATAGACAGTTACTGTACCATTTAAATTGACACAGTATTGGTTACAAACCGTTCAATGTAATTGGTATATACGTATGTGTTTCATATTAAATAATTTTTCGTTGAAATGTGATGATTGTTCTGCATATTTTAATCGTGTTTATATGTGCTCCCCCCCCCCCCCCCCATGGGGCCACATGTGAACAATTGAAGACATTTTTTAAAAATGCCATATAAAGCAAAGAAATATTTTTTTAAACAATCTGAAAAAAATCCAGGGCACAAAGAAAAGACTATTCAATCAAAGGGATCCTTTGGCTCTGAGAAACTGGTAATATTTTTTTAGAAATTAAGAGTTTGAGAAAAAAACAATGTTCACATGGGCCCCCCTTTCCCCTATACTTGAATGTTTACACTGAATAAATGTTCCATACAACACATTACTTTAATACATTTTATTCTGTTTTTGATATTTTCTCATAAAATACAATTTCTCTAAAAACATAGTTTTGGACCCAACTGTTTTGAACATAACGTAATGTTCGAAACCTTACCAGCCAGCCCTGATTAGGATGACTTCATCACTTAGACTTTTTTTGCTAGGCCATTGCGTATTGTGCAGTAGAATAGGGTCGAAGGGTCAAAGTTAAAAAGGAATTTTATATTAAATAAAAAGCACATTTTATTTTATTTTTATAGTCGGGGCAAACCTAACCTGGCAGCAACCCTTCACAACACTGCCAGGTTAGGTTTGCCCCAACCATAGGCGCTACAACAACCAAATTTTTCTTTGAAGAATGAAAATTTTGCGACATTAATGATATTTTATTAATTTGATTTTGAATTCTGTCGTGCTTGCAGAATTAATAAAATCGAACCTGTAAACGTATTTATGAGTCGATTTTTTGTTTGTAGGCTTGGGATAAGTTGAAAGGAAGACCTAGCCCTAAAACTAGGTACGACTTCGTGAACTCTAAACAGCGGCTAAGAGCTGCTCTGAGAAATGTCAAAACTGTGACAGAATGCGGCAGCAGAAGCGGTAATTACCGCAGTTACCGAATCACAGGTAAGATGTTACGTACTAATTGTTGCATCATTTTTGTAAAACCACTTCATTATTTAATTTAAATGAATATCAATAACTTACATGATTAACTATTACTGAAAGTCAGTGAATGTAGTTTAGTCTTGTAGCACACCTACGCCTTTTTAATTTGAATTCATAATTAAATACAGATTGTATACGAGCACTATTAGAAAAGCATCCGACTTTTTCTTTTGAGAAAATCAGATAGGTATGAATCAGTGCGCTTGCGTGAGCTTACTTTAAACCTTAGTGCGCATGAGAGAATGTTTTCTCGTCTGTCAATAGCGTCAGTTGCTGGCAAGCAGAGTATGACTGAGTTAGTGTTTAGGACTTTCGTCGATTTTTTTTTTAATGTCAAGAAAAATGACGGAACGGCTGAAACACCTCTACAGCAACAAAATTTTGTCAGAAACGGGTGGACAGTCAAGTAGAAACCATTTGGACGATACATACCGATTTTGCTCATTATGTTTCAGCACATTTCTCGCATTTGATTTCGACGTTTTGTCAAAAAAAAAAAAAAAAAAAAAACTAAGGTAAACGCATCAGTAGTGACCAGTGCCTAATATTGCTTCATTAGTGGCCACTTCAAAGTTTATATTGGAAAAAATAAGATTCCAGGTTTCCCAATGGATTCAAACGTGCAGGAGGTGATACCTCCTACACTGGCACGGCAAAAACTAGTTTCTGCCGACAGAAAGCCAACCCTGCCCCCCCCCACACAAAAAATACCTCTTAACACCCCCCCACCTAAAAAATTCAATGGAGTAGTCTGCGGTAAGACCGCCCCTCTCCTAGACACACCTGATTAAAAAATTTTCAATGTTTTCTAAAGTTATTGATTTTTAATAAAATATGGATCCCAAAAACATGCTAGAAGGAGACTTAAAAATGCTACGCCGTACGATAAAGTATTTATTTTTCTTTTTTCCCAAGCCTTGTACATTTATTCTCGTTTCTTTACTTTAGATCTGTTGGGAGTTTCTAACAATAAAAGAAAAACAGCTGCAGTGAATCCTCAAACCATATCCTTTTCTGATTCAGAGAGTGAGGAATCTTCTAAAAATGAAAATATCGGAAAAGTGCCGAGGGCTTCAGCCACACCTGAGGTTCAAGGGACAAAATGTTCAGTTGAACAGCCTTTGAAAACTAAGGAGCAAGATTGTCCTCCCGAAACTTACAAAGTGGAAGAAAGTGCCTCAAACTTTGTCAAAGAAGAGGTACAATTTTTCTTTTCGTGAAATCAAAAATATCAATTTTCTCTGTTCTGAAAAAAAAAAAAAAAAAGAAAAGAAAAGAAAGAAGAAGCGTTCAGCATTCATTTGAACTTTGACGTCTTGAATTCAAATTGTGTTTTTCGGAATCACGAATTGCGATAGGACACCTACTCGTTGAGCTTCTTGTTTCTACAAATAGAATGGAATGGAAATGGGGAAGAGAAACTCTCATCCGTCATATTATGACTGATGATTTTCTAGATCAAAGTAATACGAGGCATATCCACAAAAAAAACAAACAAATATATATATATATATATATATATATATATATATATATATTTATATATATAAATTGTAATTAGGATGTACGGTGATAAAGATACAGTTATTATGGCTAATTTGCATTCGTGCACTTATCATAAAGATTATATTAAAGATATCTAGCGTATACCGTTACAGTTCTTATCAATCTTAAATGATGGGAAAATAGTAATCTGGAATTTTGTAATTAGTAGAAGCTTTGCTATTTAAGTTTATCTATACAGGTTTTTTCCTGGGGGAAAAACGTGGTGTTAGACAAAGAAAAAAACCGTTTTGTAATATAAAATCTGTTTGAGGTAAGCCTTGAATGAATGCAGACGATTTGTAACCATGACGACGAAAATTATTCTCTTGAAATATTAAAAACAACGAGCTAGATTTATTCTCATCGTCATGGTAATTTGAAAAATCAAAGGAACATCAAAATGGGATCAATAAGGATATCGTCAAATAAGGATAGAAATCGTCAAATAAGGATAGAAATTCGCCATTACTCAAAAATAAGACGAGTGGCAAGTATATTTTCCATGTTAGAAAGCCGAGCAAACATTTTTTAAGACCTGGGCTCATATTAATTTTTTAAAATATAAGCCAAGGTTTACTTTCAGAGGATGTCTTTTTTTTAATGCACGATAATTAATATTTGTTCATATTCAAAAAATACATTTGTTCGAATTCAAGCAATGCACTTACTCAAATTCAAGAAATAAATTTATTTAAGTTATATATTTTATTTCCGTTAAATAAACATGTAAAAACTAACAAAATCAATAATGCATTGCAACAACCTCGAGCGCTGATCCAAGTAGTCAGGGGGTGACGTTTTAATTTCGTTTTGTTTCCTCTGGTCATTAAAAAAAAAACTTTATTATTTAGTGATTTTTAATGCTTTCGTTTAATTAGTTTTCATGGAATTTTGTTCAGTAAATTATTAAATTATCGTACAATAAGAGCTATTGCAATGTCCTTTCTTAAATGCTGAATTTCGGGAAAATTACAAATTTATCTTTTAAGGAAAAAAATCTTCGTTCCTCATTTACAAACATTTGTAAGGCTTCTGTAGGTTTTGAAAGATACATTTTTTTTCCTTTCACCTTTTATACTTTTAATGAATTATAGTTGAATCGTAACGAAAATTGAAATTATTTAACTGTGAGATATCGATTTATTACTAGGATTTAATTTAAAATATTAATTTTTTCTTTTAAATAGTGAAAACATTTTAGTTCGAGCTAATTCCAGGAAGAAATGTTTGTTTTGACTTTCATTTAGAATTTTTTTTTCTTTTAAATTTTATAACTGGCGGTATCCGCTCGGTTTTGCCCGTAGCAGAAAATTAAAAGGTCATTTGTTTTGCCTGTATATTTAAAAATAATGGATGATGGATTTCTCGCCAATTTGCTATGTTAATTTGCTCGCCCATGTTACGGTATGTTACTCGTCCACGTTATGATAATTGCTCGATAAAATGTTCTTGAAATTGGAATAGAAAAAGAATAAAATCGAATTTTTGAAAAATCGCTTCGAGGTGCATACCCCCAGGCTACTAATTCTGTGCCAAATTTCATGAAAATCGGTCGAAAGTTTAAGGCGCTATGCGCGTCTCAGACATCCAGTCAGAGATCCAGACTTTCAGCTTTATTATTAGTAATAAAGATTTTATGTTTGAGTCATTTGTAATTGAATGTATTTTTGTCAAATATTACGTTTTCTTATTACTTAACTGTTCTAACGAAGTTATATCAATAAAAAAACAAACGTTTTTAAAATTCAAATATTAAAGAAGCTTTCAGTGGTTGCGAAACCACGGATGTAATAAGACAAAAGTGACATCATAAATTTGCTACCATTTGACGACAACGTAGTGATATGTCTACAAATTCAAAGCCGAAAATAATATGCCAAACTCATTGACAAGCGCACATGAATGCTGTGCTGCTCAAGATTGTTAGTACTTGGCTTTGCGCTTGGACGAATTCAAATCAAAACCAGTTAAAAACCAGAGCAGCATGGTTTTCAATCAGGGGAGCAAAATAATGTTTTTTCTTTGGTGCCCAGAGTTTGAGAACTGATTTTATATAAGTTTGGGGCTCTGAATCAAAATATGAAATTACTGTTTCTCCACAAGCTCTACTTTTTCAGTTAAGTACTACTTTTTTACCCAAAATGTGCAGTTTTAACTCCATTTTGCGCAATTCTGAAGAAAGTATTAGCTTCTGAAACCAAGATTGCTTCCAGCATATTTGCCCTATTGTCAGTTTGAAGTCCAGAATGTTACGTTCAGGAAAATTCACTACATATAGTAAATAAAGGGTGTCCCAAAATTAACGCAAGATTTGAATTTGCCACCATTTTTTCCATAAATTGTTGGCAGCCATGAAAAAAGAACAATTTGTCAGTTGAGAGTTTTTGTAATGGGGTGTTATTGTACCATACAGCTAGAGAGAGTGAAACATTTCAATTACTGCATAAGGCATTTCCTAGTCGCGTACTCTCTCATTTCGGTGATCAGAATTGGCATCCTAGATCGTGTGATTTAACATTTTTAAATTTCTTCTTATGGGGTTATTTGAATTCAAAGGTCTATGTCAACAAGCCCACAACCACCCGTGCATTACCGTGTTGCGATACCGAGCGCCAATAACAGTAACTGCTTGACCAGCCTCAACTTTCATTATTTTTGAAACAATTGTTCAATAATGAAAGCGCGTTATTGTATCGTATAACGCTCCATTTTTGATTACCCTAAACTCTCAGCTGTCAAATTGTTCTTTTTTCAGGGTTGCCAACCATTTATTGCAAAAATGGCGGCAAATTCAAATCTTGCGTTAATTTTGGGACACCCTTTATCTGGCAAGTTTAGTAACAACGCTTGAACAAATTTTTAAGGTCATTGGGGTTGTTTCTTTCAGTCAAAAGTACTACTTTTAGTCACTGAAATTGGTAGAATGAGTAAAAAAAAAAAAAAAAAAAAGGACCCAGAAAATACTTTCATTTTCCCAACAGTTATTTTTTTAATTAATTTTTTTAAATGTCCGATTTTGAAAACAAGGCGTGGTCTTTATGACGTCGCAAATTATGCAATTTGGCGCATCTTTCTACCACGTTTCCAACGTTATGATAATCAAGAAACGATTTAAATATTGTGCTTTACGCTTGCTATTAACCATATCGTTGCCAATACACGTGAGTAAAGATGCGAATTAAATATTTTTCTCCGTGAATGGCAACACTGAATGGCATTTCATCATTTGTGATGTCACACGACAGAAACGTAAACAATGAAAGCTCACCGATTTAAGTAATTTTTTTAAAATATTAAACTTGAACAAATTATTTAAAAAATGCTCAGATCCTATATTTTTAAGCATTCTCTTTCAGAAAAAAATACTTTTAAAATTTTGGAAACGACCCCATTGGTAAGTTTTTGTTTTGCAGATATCCACTTCGAGTGACCTGTATCGAGTTGGATCTTTCTATATAATGTTTTCAGGGCCCCATTTATATAGAAGGTGACCCTAAGCAAGCATATTTTGGGGGTTCTCTGCAGTCAAACCTTATAAACATAAAAATTAATGGAAAACCAAGAGTGGTGGTTCCAGGGGTGTTGAGGTGTTGAATCACTCATTCAAAATATTTGTTGAGGGGCAGAGCATGCCACACTTGTTAAAAGGAAAAGGTAAATAAATTCAGAAGAATGCACTGAGTTTCCTTTCCTTTTCTTAAACAATAGACTTACGACACTTTTAGTCTTTATGGGGCCTTTAAAAATCGGGGACCCATGGCCAACAGCCCAATTGGTATGGTTGGTAATTGAGTTTTGATTACTTGTATAATACAAGACGAATAAAAATTCTATATTTTGTTTTTATTTGATTTGTGTGTGTAACTTTAACCCATTTCACGTATATTTCAATGTTATATCTTAGAAATGTTACCTCCTGGACAAAAACTGATGTCATTTTTGAACTCAGGGCACCAAATTCTTACGAAATCAGTTCCAAATACCCGGGCACCAAAATGACTGTTCCCCTGTTTTTTTTCCCCCGTGAAGCGGCGTTTGTGCCTTGTAATAATAAATAAATTTCGATTGAAAACTGGCGCCTGACACTCAGATGAGGTGTTATTGTGGAATTCTTAATTTACTTATCGCTTTTACTGTCCTCCACACTTCCGACGAATTCGACTTCACCGAGAGCCAACACTATTGAACCGCGCTTTACATACAAACAAGTTTTGTTTTCTTTTCTTTTTTCTCGCAAAACTTGCAAAAAATGCGATTGGTGTGTAGATATCTGCAAACACAAAATTACTATACGCGTAAGAGAACTAACCTGTAAATATACAGTCGAATCAAATGGCTTTTTAATTTTCCTCCATGGGCAAGGCCGTGCGGGTACTGATACTAAAAAAAATAATTTTGATCAATTTAACTGCATCAACTGAAATTTAATTCGATTTGCTCTTTCAGTGCACCTTATTAATCCAGCCTAATTAGGGATTTGGGTCGTTTGAATTAATGAGAGTATGGATTATAACCTATAACTGGAGTCAAGGTACATAAACAAACTATTGTAAACAGTAAAAATTGTATTTTGAAATCAAGAAAATGAAATATGAAACGGCTCAAGAGAAAATTACAAAAATGAGAGATACGGTCTGCAAAAATACATTACTGCGCTAATTCGCTTTTCATTTATGCAGCAGTATCTACATCTAAATGGCTGTCCGGATCAAAAAAAAGTACGGTTTAACAAGGCCTGGATTAATGAGAGTTTATAATACTATCAAAATTAGAAGATTATGTGGACACTTCAATACTTCAATGTTTGTAATCAATATTTGTAAAAGCATATCTTCTCTCCGCCAGTTTCGCTACTGCCTTTTTTTTTTTTTTTTTTGCTAACTTTGAATTTTATAAACTTTATTTATTTCACGTAGATCCCTGTTTGCTGTTTGGAATACTGCTTGCTTCAGAAACTTAAGATATGATAATGAAGTTTAACCTAAAAATATGATGAAAAAGGTCTTTTTGAGAAGTTAAAAGATAACAAATGCTTAAATTATATCAACTCCTATTTACGTAAAGCAAAAAAATGAATCAAATTTTTGGCAACAGCGACAGTAGGATATTTTATTGTTATTCCTGGGATTAGATGTCTTACTGTTCTTCTGAGGCGACGATATGGCATAATTTTTGCTTAATATATATTTTATGTATTTCTTTTCTTTTCAGCCTTGCCTGCCCCAAGTGCAGCAGTACAAAAATCGGGTAATAACTCGATCGTGTACCCAAGAGCTGAACACGCACTGCCCGGAAGCAAAGAACACTGTTTTCGCGCTATGCGACTTCACGCGCAAGAGGACGCCAAAAGTGTTCAAAGTAAGTTCAGTTGGAGTGAAAGGAAACATCGAGTAAGTGGAGAAACGAACTCTATTGCCACGCTTGTATAGTACATTTTGGAACTAAACTGTTGTTGAGTGAAGACTAAGAATAGATTCTGAGAGTTAGGGTAAAAGGAAACAGGGGGTAAATGGGGAAACAAACTCTGTTGCCACACTTGTAGTACATTTTGGAACTAAACTGTTGTTGAGTGAAGACTAAGAATAGATTCTGAGAGTTAGGGTAAAAGGAAACAGGGGGTAAATGGGGTAACAAACTCTGTTGCCACGCTTGTAGTACATTTTGGAACTAAACTGTTGTTGAGTGAAGACTAAGAATAGATTCTTAGAGTTAGGGTAAAAGGAAACAGGGGGTAAATGGGGAAACAAACTCTGTTGCCACGCTTGTAGTACTTTTTGGAACTTCACTGTTGGTGAGTGAAGACTTAAGAATAGATTCTGAGAAATGGATAAAAGGAAACATGCATGGGGTAAGTGGGGAAACAAACTCTATTGCCATTGCCACGCTTGTAGTTTTTGGAACTAAGCTGCTGGTGAGTGAAGACTAAGAGTAATTTTTGAAGCTTAACTGTTTGGTGAGTGAAGACTTAGTAACATATAGAATAGATTGTGAGAGTTGGGGTAAAATAAAACATGGGATAAATGGAAAAAAACTCTATTCCCACATTTTTGAAACTAAACTGTTGGCGAGTGAAAATTAAGTAGCATCTAAAATTAATAAAAGTTGATAGTATGCAGGCCCGACGAGAGGCCATGTCAGCCTAGTCGGAAACTAGGGGCCCGGACCTTGGGGGGGGGGGGGGTGACACTGAAGCAAAAACAAAGGAAGAAAAGAAGGGGTGAAAAAAGGAAGAGAAAAGGGGAGGGAAAACTCCGATTAAGAGAAAACGTAAAGATTAAGTAAAATTCACTCTATTGGCATTTACTTTTGTGGCACTTGAAATAGAATTATTTGGTTTCTAGTAAGCAGTTTTGAATTTTTTTACCCTCCCCTACCTTTTTTTCTTCTTTTCACCACTCTTTCCACTTTCTTTGTTAATAAAACATTAAATCGGCCGCCAAAACAAAAACATAGAAATCAAATCAAAACGATAACAATTTTTGCATTTGCTGCCACATGATTTTCTTTTTGCTCTTTATTTCACATATTTTATTATTTTTTTCCCCTTAAAATAATGTCTCGTTTTGTAAAATACTGATATTAGTCAGAATGCGGGACTTGAGCTGTCCCGCATCGATGTTCCCCGAGACGTAGGACAATGTTTCGAAATACAGGGCTCTCCCTAGAAATCGGGGACGTCTAGAAACCCTGATTACGTCCCAAAAACGTCAATGTAAAATCTTCCACTAGCTTAAGCTGTCTCAGATACGAAACCACAAAAGTACCCCTACGATACTTCTAGGAAATTAAGTGCTGCGAAACATCAACCCACCGCAGGCCTTTTGCACGAGATTTCGAAGACGGCGAGGTCGAGCCGGGTACCGAAAACTTCTAATCTAGCCGCCCTGGTGGTTAAAGCCCTGGTTTCCAAGGAGCGAAATCGCCGTGACGCTGAAATCAAGTGATTCCGATGTGGCCATTCACGACTTTGATTTATCTCGGGCATGCATGCGCAGAAGAATCAAGTTTTCCCCTTGGCGAGGAGCGACGCCGAAGATAGGCGACTTCGCTCCTAGGAAACAAGAACTTAATATAGAATAGATTCTGAGAGTTTGACGTGTTTCGAAACATTTGTATAGGCGTCATCATTGTTATATACATACGTCATACTTTTTTTTTAACATTTAAGTTTAGTGATCTTATATATTCTTCACCAGGTGGTTTATAACTACAAATTAACTAGTTTCAAATGTTACAACAAATATGTTTATGAATGTTTCTTAATTCTAACAAATGAATGGACTCTCATTATTTTAGGACAATGACACAATATTGATGTTTTTTTTTTCCATGTAAAGTTGGAAATATTGAAAGCAAAAAAAAAAAAAAAAACTAGTATGTTGTGGTCATCACGAAACTTTCTTCTATATTTTTCTTTTTTTTTTCTGATCCCTCCCCATGCTTGACGAGAAAGCAATATTCCCAACAAAAACAAAATTACACATGCAAAAACTTGACGACCATCCCAATGTCTGAATTATTGCAAAAGAAAAGAAAAGAGCGAAAATTGAAAGTTATTTTAAAAGCCTTGCTTGAATTAATTACAAATATTTTATTTGTTAACAAACCTAAGATGGCAACAGTTAAAAATTTTAAATCATCTTACTAATATTATATATGCGAAAGTTTGTCTGTATGGATGTATGGATGTATGGATGTATGGATGGATGTTTGTTACTCTTTCACGCAAAAACTACTGAACGGATTTTGATGAAACTTTACAATGATATAGCTTATGCATCAGAATAACACATAGGGTAGTTTTCGTCCCGTTATGGGGGGCAAAACCCCCTTAGGGGGGCAATAAAACACAATTTTTTATAAATTCTCTAATATTGGGATGAAAAAATACTTGCACATATTTACATTATATGTCCATCGAAAGCTCTGATTTTTCTGCTGAAGATGGCACCTGTTTGAAATTTCTAGGTAGAATAAAAAACGAGTTATGAGCTTTTTAGATCCATGTTCGAAGGCTTTCCTCAACTCAATACAGTATTTAGTGTATCATCTCAACTCCCTGTCGATAGCGACAATTGTTGTATTGTTGACTTTCTTTGCTTTTCGTGATTGTTCAAGGCTTTTCTCAAGTCAAATCTTGAAGTAAGATTTTTGCACAAAATTGGCAAATAATACATGATTTGGCTGATGATTTTCCATTTAAACGGAACTTTAATGAAATTAATGGTTTTTATTATTATTTATGCTGATTGAACACTTACTCATTATCCAAACAACCAGCAGATCGCCAAAATTTTTGCAGAAAGATTTCCGTAGCTGATGCATTTGGCAGTTTTTTCAACGTTGCTGTTTTTGAAGCCGAAGACTACGTCATAATGTTTCTCAGCTTTCACCATGTAAACAAAATATCGCCAATCAAAGAATTTTCAAAAGACTTTTTTTACCGTATTAAATAATCCAGCAACTAAATTAGGCAAATCCATAAACAGCACAAAAACTTCCATTAATTTTCCTTTTTGCACAATTTCAAACGATCACCAAATTTTATTACTTATTTTGGTAACATTTCGGATGAAACTGTTTAGCGTCATTTTATGGTGACCAAAAATATCTCAGCATCTGAGGCGATATCTCTGTAACGAAAATTAATATCATATCGTTTTACAAAGTATGGAAAGAATGCGGGAGCATCATCGAAGGTACCCCGAAACGACTTTCGCAAATTCGGTAAAATCGCACCAAGAGCCACAATGATTAAAATTTCCCGAAATAACTAAAGCAAGTATAAGGGGATTACGAGCGCAGCTACTTTTTTTAATCACTTCGTACTTCATTAGCCATACAGAGAAGGTTTTAGACTCCATGTTAAAAAAAAGTATCAACAGATTAATCTTTTTAAACATGAGAAGATTAATTTTATGTTTCTTAAATTTGTATATGCTTAAATAAAGTGCTTTCGTTTCTAAATCAATACTACTTTGTTCTTTATACTTATTGCTATTTTAGTTTTATGGGTAAGGAAGAAACTCGATTTTGAATCACGCCAAAAAGATGTGTTTTAAATTCTTTCACTTAAAGCAGAAAACAAAAGCAAGTAACGATTTTTTCTAATAATTATTACTGACCCAGGCAACGCCGGGTATTTTTGCTAGTTGAGATAATATTTTCGATCATTTCCATACAATTACTAGTATGTTGTGGCCATCACGAAACTTTCTTCTATATTTTTCCTTTTTCTGATCCCTCCCCATGCTTGACGAGGAAGCAATATTCCTAACAAAAACAAAATTACACATGCAAAAACTTGACGACCATCCCAATGTCTGAATTATTGTAAAAGCAAAGCAAAGAGCGAAAATTGAAAGTTACTTAAAAAGCCTTACTTGAATTAATTAAATATTTTATTTATTAACAAACATAAGATGGCAACAGTTAAAAATTTTAAATCATTGAAATAATATTTCCGATCATTTCCATACAATTAAAATCACGAGAAATACGCAGACGACAATCTATTAGATTTATCTTTCTTATTGTTGCATTAATAAAACTATTTTTATTCGAAAAAAAAAAAATCAACACCTCTTGGAGCGATTGGAGTCAAAATTGAACCAAAGCCTGTTTACGTATGTATTCACATATATTCCAAATTTCAACTAGAACGTAGCATTACTTCTTGAGATAGGGCACTCACAATGGAAAAAAAAAAGAACGGGCGATTGCGCTACCCCCTTTTTAGCTGTTGACACCAAAATAAAATCAGCTCTTACACCCACTAAGGGCTACTTGTCAAAAAAAATTTTGTTTGATTCCGTTCGTTATTTCTTGAGATACAGCAGTCACAATTGACGACAAAAAACGTTCTATAACTCAACCCCCGTTTGAGCTATTGACACCAAAATTGAATCAGCACCTGCTCCTGTTAGGGGCAACATATGGACCAAATTTTGTTTGATTCCGCCAGTTACTTCCTGAGGAATAGCAAGCACACGTAACTCAAAAAACGTCCGATTGCTCCACCCCCCTTGGAGGAATTCGCGCCAAAAACCAATGGGCACAAGTTCACATAGGGGCACATATGTGTACCAAATTTCGTTCAATTTCATGCGGTAGTTTTTGCTGTAGAGCGGCCACAAAAAACTGGTCACACACAGACGTGACACACATACACACACACACACACAGACAGACAGACATTTTCCAAAAATAGTCGAAATGGACTCAGCACACCTCAAAACGTTCGAATCCGTCAAAATTCGAAATTCGAAAATTTGCACGAATCCAATACTTTCTTCTATATATTAGATATAGAAGAAACTAAAAAGGAAGGATAAAGTAAAGTTAGAATGCATGAGATGTAAACTTAATGTTATAAAACCTGTTTTATTATTAAAACCTAGAATCTGAACTTTAACCATGTTTACTAGAAACTTGAAAAAAGTCCATTTACATCTATTTGCTTCTCACTGCCTCAATTAGCAATTATAGAAATTTAATAAATGACACACCAAGAAAATACGTGCGTACATTAAAATAAAACAATTATATCTTAGATTGTTCATAAGCTAGAGTTAAAGCAATAACATTGCGATGGACAAGGTAGGTGCTGTTTAAGACTGTAACGGATCCGGTGCGACTTCAAACTTTGTTGAAAGGACGACACAGTTCTTGAGAGAAACACAAGGGATTTATTTACACTATGTACAGGAAAGATCGTTGACAACTGCTAAATTAATTATCAGCAATTAAGCAAATAACAATCAACACCGTAAACTCAACGGTTACACACGTATTTACATCCGAACAAGCAAAAATACAGCTCAAAAGGCTTCACAAAACAGAGCAATAAATGCTCTCCAGCGTACCGCTGCAACGATTCACAAGCAAAAACTAACTCGAGACTAACTTTTTATCATGCGGACCGCTATTTATACACATCGAAAAGTTTCCACAATGTTCCAAATGCTTCCAGAAAATCGTAGACCGTTATTTTATTTCTTTTCATTCACAAATTTTATCATTCAGAAATGAGGGGACCGTATACTTCAGCCGAATGTACGGGGGCTGTATATTCATTACAAGAAACTATTTACAGGTTACGTTACTACAATAATTTTAGATGAAAGATAATTTAATAAACGCCAAATTTAGCTAGATTACGACAAATTAATCACAAAAAAATAATTACTATTTACAAAATTTAACATATTATCTTCTTATTCAGTGAAACACCTGTTAGATATTCCTATATATTTAGTTCTATTGAAATCCTGTGTCACTTTCATATTATATAATAACTTAATAAGAATTTTTCAATGAATTAGGACAAAATGTAAGCTGATTGAAGAAAATCGGTTGGGGGGGGGGGTGCAAAAAGAACTTTATCTTAATTACTTATCCAAAACAAAGGGGGAATGTTTCATAATTTTTTTTGTTTCAAAAAATTTTACATAATAAAATCATTTATTTCGCTTCACAAATTATGTTAACGCAGTGTGGTTTCATTTTAAAACGAAAATCTATTAAAAACGAGTCGGTGGATCTTAAATGTAGAAATTTTGCTACATCTCATTATAAGATCAATACTTCTGCAAAATTTATTTGTCAATTTGCTGTTTTATAAATTTTTAGCGTTAAGAAAATTTCTATCGTTTTATTCTTTGTAATATTCACATTTCTTATAAAGTTATGCTGATTAGAAAAACTTGTCTATTCACCTATATTTCTGCATTATTATTATTATTTTTTTTTGAAGTGTTATTATTGTTGTTTTGCTTTCCTTTCTTACTTATAAAAAAATCATTCGTTTCGAGCTCACTCACGGTTTAATAAAAAGTAAAGACTAATATTCAAAAATGAAAGTTAATTTTTTATTTAATCATAAATGCTTTAAAAATCAAGCAGCTCATCTTTCAGTATAGATACTTGTCCTTAGTATTTTTCGTCTTATTTCCGAACGTTGTTCCGAAGTTAGATTCCCATTTCGTTACCCCCCCCCCACAGGGGCGGCAAATAGGAGGAGCGAGAAGGGGCAGTTGCACCCCCAAATTTTTTGCACAGAATGATAAGAAACGGGCAAAATTAGTTTACGTAAATTGAAAATCAGCGACCATATCGTCGCCTCAGAGCAACACTAAGACATTTAATCCCAGAAATAACACTAAGATAGCCTACTGTTGCTCTGAAGCGACGATATGCCAAAGGTTTTTTTTTTTTTTTTACAAAACACGCCCACTGATTCTCGATAATAGTCAATGAATCTTGAGACATTTCTACTACACAAGCGGATTTTGCTATTTGGATGTAACTATGTAACTTAGAAAATTGTAAATCATTTGCAGCCCTTTTCAGAGCAGAAAAAAGTGATGGAGAATCACAGTTAGTTTCAACTAAAACAGTAATCTCCTCGTGTGGACTAAATATTTCATACTTGTGTGTTTAGTGTTATGAGAGGACCAGTGATGTGGCTGCACGATTTTACAAGAAATTCCTTAGTATTTTGCGTACGTTGTTACGCTCATATTTTAAATGAATATTTAGTTAGTGAGAGAACACCGATTCCTTTTGGTAGAAAGACATTTCAGCAACCCAATGCTTTGTATACATTCAAAGAAAATTCTCACAAAAGACACACCATTTTTGAAAAAAGTCATTCATCAACAAATGCCTTTTCTGATTACTCTTTAACTTTGTCATTTCTGAGTGACACAAGATATTCTTCAAAAGTTAAATTTATAAAAACCCTCTTTGTTAATTTTGGACTGTTTGAAAGCGATTCTTTCAAGGAAAAGTCGACATCCTTTTACATGCGTATGACTTAGTTTGAATGTTTATTCGCTTTGCTTGTATTGTGGAGAGTTTAAAAAAAATTCCGTACTTTATCAAAACATCTTCAATCCGCTATTCCTAATTTTCGACTAAGGGCAAAACTTTAAAAAAATCTTAATTCGCGCCAATTTTAAAAAGGCGGAAAAAAATCCAAATGAATTCAGAAGGTGACAAAAATCAACATGATGATATAAAGTCACAAAATTGAATTAGTATTTTGTATCAGATAATAGATTGTTTCTAATAAAATTAAAATGAGATTTGATGATAAAGATTTATCTGTATTGTTGGCCTTAAGCTCAATGTTATATTGATAGTTTATTGAAAAGGAGAAATAAAATTTTTCAATTATAAGTAAAATTTATAGCACTGAGCAAGAAGAATTGTTTCGCAAATAGCCACTATACTATTCAATGAGGAAAAACGAAGAATAGCACAATATTCAAAGTTACCTGGGTTATTTTCAAGAGAAAAATCTAAGAAATGTGTTTTCTAACTTTGTAGCTTCAACTGTTTTTCAACCATTCCAATTGGCTCAGCTAGTTGTGAAAGATCATTTTTGTGCATTAGGAGGTTAGAAAATTATCTTCGGAGCACAATGGGACAAAAAAGACTTTCATCTTTAGTTATATTGGCAAAAAAGTACGACATTGCATATTGATGGAATAAAGTAACACGATTTCCAGATTCTAAAAACCGTACATTAAAACTTTCTGAAAGGTAAAAACTAATGTCAAAATATTTTCAGGAATAATTTATGATCAAATAAAACTATATTAATTAATATTTAAACTATCTTAATAGCCTTATCTTTATAAATACTTAATCCATTTTATGATCCTATCTTGTTAACCAATATGTATTTTAATCCAAACTGAGATGACTCACATTTAAGAAACTCGACCCCCCAAATGAAACGTTGAAATGCCGCCCCTGCCGCCCCCCCCCGCTAATAACAACGCAATTTGAATTAGAAGCTTTATTTCATCAGTTACACCATTTTCGGATTCAAAAAATAAATATCTTTATACTTATATTTTATGTCATACTTTTCACTTTAATGTTGTAATGACTTATAAAAATCCCAAACTTACTGATACAGCTAGAAAATTTGGTTAATTTAAATCCAACCTCCTTCCACTGGAAAAAAGAAAACAAGAATGGATGAAAAGCTTACTTCCTCAATTGACCATTTTCGTATTTGAAAAATAGAAACAAAATTTCAGTCAATATTTTTTTCGGTAATTTAGCAATCACCTCTGTAATGAAATAGAAATAACATTTTAGCCCATCACCAGATGGCAGCATAAATAACGATTTATCGACTCGGAAAAGGACGAAATTTAACGACTTGTCTTATTCGAGGTAGTTTCGAAATATAAAATAGCCAATCGTTTCCATCTAGGAAAAAAAGAGAATTTTCTTTTTTCTTTTCTTTTGGGTGTATGTACCTTTTAAACGTTTTCTATATACTATTGACACCAGTTTGTCTGGCGGCAGACGCATCATGTAGGTCCCCCCCCCCTCTAAAAGCTGTTATTTTCTAAAAGTTGAAAGTTGAGCTGATGCAACATATGTTTTCCTATAAAGAATTGTAAAATAAAAAAGAAATGGGTAGTTTGCTCGAGATTCCAGAGCACAAAAGGAATTTATTAACGAAAGTGTTTGGAATAAAGCTACAAGAGATGACTTTCGCTCCAGGATTTATAGTATGAAATTAAACAAATATTGGGATTTTTTTCTTTTTCAATCTTCACTTTTGATTATTTACTTTGTGTTGGTTTAATTTTAATTTATTTTACTTTTCAAACTGTGTATTTTATTATTATTAATTGGCTTTAAACTAGACATACCGTTATTGCATTTATTAGCCAATCAGTTAAGTTTCGTTTCATTTTGTTTTGATATTTTTCTGGTAATAATCAACTGTTGTCAAATTTATAAGTATGGTGATTTAGTTAAAGCACATAATCCACGTAATTTTCGAGTGATTTTTTTTTTTAAATCTAAAAGGATTTTTTTTGAAAGAATTTTAAATGATGCAGTTTTTTTTGTGATATTCATTATTGTTTATTTATTTGTGTGTATTTCATGTGGTAATCGCTATAGTTCAACACCGGCATATCTCACTTTGTTTTTTTTACCTATCTTGGTTATTTTTGTCTTCATTTTCCTGCATAACACACGTTAAATTCTACAAATGTCTCTAATGTTCAACAGTGCATCACAGTTTTGGATTCTGTTGTACAAATTTCATTTAACTCATATACACAAATTGAAATTTTGATCCAGAATTCAACTTCTATGTTACTAAATTAACATCAGCTGCATAAATAAGCTGAATGTTCTCATTGAATAAATGTTCAAATATAAAACATTACTTTCATACATTTTATTCTGTTTTTGAAGTTCTCTCTTTGGACGGTAAAAACCGTGGTTTTTACCGTGTTTTTTACTGTAAGAGTCCAAAACCTTGCCAACCCTGCTTTTAGTCACTGAAATTGATTGAATAAGCAAAAATAATGGGCCCAGAAAATACTTTCATTTTTCCAACAGTTATTTTTTAATTAAATTTTTAAAACGTCCGATTTTTCAAACAAGGCGTGGTCTTGTTGACGTCACAAATGATGCATTTTGGCGCATCTTTCTACACTGTTTCCACGTTATGATAATCAAGAAGCGAATTAAACATTGCGCTCTACTTTCATTTCCACGTTTACTTTTTAATTATTTTTTTTTAATCTCCGATTTTTCAAAAAAGACGTGGTCCTTATGACGTCACAAATGATGTACTAAGGCGCATATCCCCTGGCGCGCTGAATGTTTACGCTTGCTGTCTACCGCGTTTCCAGGTTATGATAATTCAAAAGTGAATAAATTCAGAAGCGAATTATATTGCGCTCTATGCTTGCTATCAACCATATCGTTGCCAATACACGTGAGTAAAGATGGGAATTAAATATTTTGCTCTGTGAATGGCAACACTGAATGGCATTTCATCATTTGTGATGTCATCGGCAGAAATATAAACAATGAAAGCGCACCGATTTAAGTATTTTTTTTAAATATTAAACTTGCAAATTATTTAAAAAATGGTATGATTCTACGATTTTAAACATGCTCTTTCAGAAAAGAATACTTTTAAATTTTAGGAAATCTAAATGTATATTTTCTTTCAAACTTTGTTAACTAAGTGCCTATGTGTTGATATCTACAAATATAGTGCCTATAGTTCCATAATCTTGTTTTTATTTAACTGTTTCGGTAGCACATAGTTGTAACGGAAAGTATGTAGTTTTTCTGATCTTTTACCTTAAGTTAATAATGTTGGCATAGTAAGAAAAATATTCCAATATTCTTCTGAAATGGTTTTGTATATAAAAAGCTTATTTTAATGGTTAATTGAAATGTATCTTTTCTTTCAAACGGTCTCAAATGAGTGCCTATGAGTTGCTCTCTGTAAATATAATTCTACATTCCTGATTGTATTTAAATATTTTGGATAGCAAATGATTGTAACAGAAAATATGAAGTTTTTCTGTTCTTTTACCTAAAATTTACAATGTTTGGCATAATAAAAAAAAGTCACAGTTTCAATAAATGTTTTGTTTCGTTCAAAAAACTTTTTATAATCTGCAACCGAAAGAAACACCTCTACAAATCACCATAAACTCATTCATTAACTCACATCTTTTACAATGAAAAAGGAGCTCTTAATAGCTGCAAAACACGTGTCTGTAATTTAATCCGGATGTTTATGCTTTATAATAATGTTATTGGTGAAAAAAGCATTTTACGCTTTTAAAGCTTGTTGTAAACCGAGAAATGTTGAATATATAACTGTTTTATGTTTGCAGTTGTAACCCCCCCTCCCCCTGCGGCAATTTTGGGGGTAGCAACATCCAAATTCGTTTTCCTCGTGCCAATATCTTTCTGAAAAACGTAAGTCCCATAATTGTATCACTAAAATTGAACAGAAAACAACTTGTCCCCCCCAGCGCACTTATGACCGCCCCCTGCACAATTTTTGGGGGTGCCAACATCCAAATTTGTTTTCTCGTGCCAATACCCTTTCAGAAACACTAACTCCCATAATTGTATCACAAAAATCACACGGGAAACCATTGGCTCCCAGACTAAAGGGAGATAGATATTCAATGCTTTTCTTTTTCTAAATATTTAGTAAAGACTAGTATGTTGTGGCCATCACGAAACTTTCTTCTACATTTTTCTTTTTTTTTTTTTTTCTGATCCCTCCCCATGCTTGACGAGGAAGCAATATTCCCAACAAAAACAAAATTACACATGCAAAAACCTGACGATCATCCCAATGTCTGAATTATTGCAAAAGCAAAGCAAAGAGCGAAAATTGAAAGTTATTTTAAAAGCCTTGCTTGAATTAATTACAAATATTTTATTTGTTAACAAACATAAGATGGCAACAGTTAAAAATTTTAAATCGTTGAGATAATATTTCCTATCATTTCCATACAATTAAAATCACGAGAAATACGCAGACGACAATCTATTACGATTTATCTTTCTTATTGTTGCATTAATAAAAACTAGGGGGCTATCGCCCCCTGCTCGCTATCGCTCGCCAACCCCCGGAACTGCTTACGCAGTTCCCTGTGGATCGCTTCGCGATCCATGCTCGCTTCGCTCGCTCGCTGTATGCCAATACATTAGCCTAGCTAAAATTTTCCGTAAAAATTAAAGTTGGTAATTGCATTTAGGTCACCATCCATTTAACCAATATGAAAATTACGTTCATAATGTTAATTTGTCTGCTTTAGCCAGATTTTCGACAGTTTAACTTTGCTGTATGTAAGATGACTGCCTTGGCAATGTGCACAACTTTACCATTATAGATACAAAAGTGTCTGTCATTGCTTTGGAGAGATTGCACTTCTACCTGTTGGTCCGCGGAAGGTATTTTATTTCCCTTCTACCACCCATTGGAAAACCAATGAAGGCATTCCCCTATCCGCCACCTGGGGACGCGCCCTCTAGGGGTTACAGGCTCCCCCGAGGGATGTATTTACATTATTTACACTGGTAAGAGAATTATATCTTCACACATTGCTCCACAATCATGTTCATCGGCAATGTTGTTTTGAACGCGTAGGCGCTTTGAGCGTCGTCTATTCTCTGCTTCAGTACGATTGGCTCGTCTTAAATTGGATTCAAGAACGGTTTCCTGCCTTCTTTGAGCTTTTCTTTGCTGATTAAGGTTGAAATGGGCCACAGCCCGACTCAAACTCATCTCAAAAAAAAAAAAAAAAGTTCGTTGAGTATTCTGTGATTCAAGATTTCAAAACAACGTAGAAGTTTGTTTACATGATTTATCGGCGAAGTGTTGCCAACAGAGGTTTAGAAATTCACCCCTTCATTTGCCGGCACGTAAGAGAATTATATATATAGATGTGAAATTTCATCATCTATATTTTAACAATGTTGGCTCTCTGTTTAACGACGTTCTATTTAACGACGGCTTTTCACGGTCAATGATGGTTCATTATAGTGTTAAAAGCATTCTATTTAATGACGCTTTCTACTTAAGGACGATTTTTTGTGCTCCCTTGAAAGTCTTTAAACAGAGAACCAACTGTACTTTTAATTTACCTTGATACATTTGTTCATTCCTCTTAAAGTTGAAATGTTAGTGTAAATGCTGAGGGTTTCATATTTTAAAAACAAAAAAGTTTTTTTTTTCTTCTAATAAACTGAAAGATTGATTAAGAACTGGACCAGAACTGATCCATCAAATATTGACACTCATTTTTAACTCCCGACACACAAAGGAAGGGGGTTATAAGTTTGACGTGTCTGTGTGTCTAAACGGATGGACCGATTTTGGAAAAAAAAAAGAAAAAAACTTGTTCGAAAGGAGAGTTGATCGAGAGTGTCCTTTGCTAGGTTGCATCTTTGGATGACATTAATTAACGAAGATATTAATTAAAAACCTGTAAAAGGTTTTTCGAGATTTTTGCTGTGAAAACATAGTTGAAAATTTAACACCAAAATAAAGAGAATTTTTCCCGCGTCTGATAGAATGTGTTTGGAACTTCTATGTTTCATGGGATTCGAACTATAACGTTTTTTAAAGCAGATTTTAATAACGGCTAAACCTTTATTCACGCGATTGATAACCGAATTCATTGTTGGCCGACAAGGAAATTAAACGCAATGATTTAAAATTTTTATCTGTTGCCAGTTTCTATTTGTTAGCAAATAAAATAATGTAACGGATCCGGCGAGACTTCCAACTTTCTTGAAAGGACGACACAGTTCTTGATTAAAAGCACAGGAAATTTATTTACACTATGTACAGGAAAGATCGTCAACAACTGCTAAATTAATCATCAGCAATTAAGCAAATATCACACAACACCGTAAACTCAACGGTTACACACGTATTTACTTCCAAATACGAAAAACAACACAGCGAAATGCCTCGCAATAAACAGAGCTAATACACTCTCAGTACAAATTCTCAATCGAAACTAACTTTTTATCACACGGGACGCTTTTATAAACATCGAAAAGAGATCTCTCAACTATTCCAGAAAATGCTACACCGTTCCACACTTTCTTATTTCTTTTCATCTTATCAATAAAAAAATAGGGGACCATATACTTCAGCCGAATGTATAGGGGCTGTATATTCATTACAGGAAACTATTTACAGGTTACGTTACTGCAATAATTACTATTTACAGAATTTGTAACAATACTTTAAATTGATTTTTAATAGTGTAAGGCTTTTAAAAGGATTTTCAATTTTCCCTCTTGATTCTACAGTTGCGAATCAGTCGGGGTTTTTTAAAATTGTTAATTTTATCGTTACTTGTCCTCTAATAATTATGCAAGTTTACGTTTAGTCTTCTTGCATCTGTAAACTTTTGACTTTTAGGATTGCAGTGAAATTGCACTTAGGATTGCATTGAAAAATATTTTCAAGCATTGCTTTTTTTTGCGTATAAAAGAAAGAACGAAATGCAATCACATAACTTCCAATCTTCGCATGAGTTTGATGTATCCTGGAACGTCATTTAGGAGGGAGGGCTCAATTTCCCTCCTCGCCCGTTTTTTGAAAATGAATACACTGTTAAAACTACAGGATGCATTCGGCACCTTTCAGGGGTGAAACGCTTGTTCACCAGCGGCACCCAATACGGAGCCGAAATCGCACCTCTAAATAGGGTGAAAAACAGGCACCTTTTAAAAAATAGGCAGCCGGGGTGAAAAGAATGAACCTTCGGAGAGAGAAATGGCACCCTTACTGTAGATCCCCCCCTCCCCCGTATTGTGTGCGTTTTTGAATACAGTTGTGTATTTTTCTTTTTTTAATAGTTTTGTTTTGATTCATGATAGTCTACGTTTTGCACACTTTTCACATTGCATGAATTCAGTACTGGAAATGATTAAAACTTGTAATTACAGCATTTGACCATATTTCAGAGTTTTCAACATAGTTAAGAAGTGCTCACGGCTTTAATTCATCTGATCATTCTCTACATCAGTGTTTTTCAACCTCTTTTGACCCACGGGTCGGTAAAAACAAATGAAAAACATTGCGGACCTGTGAAATTTTTATCCTTTTCTTAAAAATAAATAAAATAAATAATAATAATTATAATAACTCTCGGGGCGGTAAAAAACTTGTGAAAAAATTCTGCGTACTGATGAGTTTTTTTTTTTTTTTTTTTGTTTTACAAAGTAATATTAAAAATGAATAAAACAATAAATATCTACAGACTTTATTTGGTATCAAAGAGTTGTCACAAATATATTTAAAGTTAAAGACGAGTAATTATTTGAATAATCATAGTTAAGTTAATGATCATTTGTGAGAAATAACCGCACCGAAAGTAAAGTGTAGATGTACTTATGAATTATTTACATGAACAGCCAAAAATATTCTGGGATATTAAAGTTACGGAAAAACAAAATCGTTTCTCAAACGTTCAAAATTTCAATCAAAATAACAATAAAATAAAATGCGCATAAAATTTTTCGACAGTTAAAAATTTAAAGAAATTCCTAACACTATCGAATAACCGCTAACAGGAAATGATTCAAACACTTGAACGAAAAAGCAAAAGAAAAAGATAGACGGAGAGAGATTTCTTTTTTATTTTTTGCATTCGCTACACGAAGCACAAGAATCATTTTTATTTAGGCTCTCACTTGTTGATTATTGCAAATATCATTGCGGTTACTATTTCGGTGTTTAAATGTTGCTTATCGAGTACTCAAGAAAATAATGATAGATACATTTAGTAGCGTTTTGAATGATGGAATTTTCACGACAGTAACGGTAACCTGAAAATAAACAACTAACGGTACTATACGGTATCGTAACGGACTAACGGTAACTAAAAACCATTAAACGTACTTTTAACTATGTTTGAAAGCCCTAAAAGCTACAAAGTGATCAAAAGCTGTACTTACTTGTTATTTTAAAGAATTATCCTACAAAAGTTGAGATTTAATCCAATAGTGTACTTTATTCAATGTGAAAGACGTAGAAGCCACGCGTAGTGCAACCTATCATTCGTCCGCCATATTGAAGTGGTTGAATGGTGAATGTATGCCGGAAGCGCATGCGCCAGCAAGTCATTTAGCGATTGCTTGCTGTTTTGGCACCCCTGTCTACGACTGTCTGCTACTTTCGCACCTCTGCTTTACTTCCTAGCCAGTATGGCACCCTTGGTCACCATGCTTTCACCTTAGGGGGAATATATTCACTCGTCAGGAACCTCTGGTTATAACAGTGTACATTTTCATGTAAATAGGTGTTTTTTTTTTGCTGTTTTTTGGAATGCTTAGCAATGGGTATTATACAGTAGATCCCCGTTTTACACGCGGGTTTATTATACGCGGTTTAAGAGCCAATGTCTGTAAGAATCAGGCAGTTTACGGCATTTGTGATTGTTGACATTTTTAATTTTCTTTATTTTCACATATGTTGTCACAAAAAAACTTTATAAAAAGCATTACAAACACAGTAAATCGATATAGGTACAGTTGGACGTATTGTGTAATGTGCATTATGGCTAAAATAGTCGTACTAATATTCATATTTTTCCAACCATACTAATTTTTTATCTGTTATTTATATTAGAAATGCAACTACTTATAACATAATGTCTTAAATAGTAACGAACATAATGTATTATATAGCGAGCATTCAGAATCTGAAACATAATTTGAGGGTGACGTAGACTAAAACAAAGAAAACAAAAAATCAAATCACCCAGTTTTAGAAAGACGGTCATCTCTTATTGATATCTGGTAATTTTGTAGCTCTAAAGCTTAGGAAAACATGGTATCCCGGACCAGAAGTTGACCATTTGCTAATCTGAATACAACTAGCCCCCTCATAGCAAAGATCTGAAACTAATTAAGTTTGATAACCAACACGTTTGTCTAACATTTGAACTAATAAAACTAGTGTCACTCCTACTACTTTTGGAAATATAATCATTCGAAGTTAGTATGTTGTGGTGCGTTTTTTTCATTTATTATTATTATTTTTAATTTATTTTATTTTTTTATTTATGTATTTTGTTAATTTAATCTTATCACACCCAGATCGTGTTTTGACCATATTTCTTTTTAATTTATTACAAAGAAGCAACGTTTAACGTAAACAGCTTTGGGCAGTAAGAGCATCTTTATGTTGAATAGAAAATGCTCGTTTTGATATAGGTACAGGTGGATCTATTGTGCATAATATGTTTGGATTATCATACCAATACTCGCCTTTTTTCCAGCCAAATAAATTTATTTATTCCAATCCTTCTTGCCATGCATTTGACCTTTACTTGCAAATGGTCAACTTCTACTATTTCTCCGGGATACCATGTTTTCCTAAGCTTTAGTGCTACAAAATTACCAGATATCAAATAGAAATGACCGTCTTTCTGAAACTGGGTGATTTGATTTTTTACGTTTTCTTTTTTTAGTCTACGTCATCCTCAAATTATGTTACAGATTCTGAATGCTCGCTATATAATACATTATGTTCATCACTATTTAAGACATTATGTTATAAATAGTTGAATTTTCAATATAAATAACAGATAAAAAATAGTATGGTTGGAAAAATATGAATATTAGTACGACAATTTTAGCCATAATGCACATTACACAATACGTCCATCTGTACCTACACTCAAGAGCCAAAACATTATGACCACCCCTAACTTTTTCAAAGAATTCGTCTGGATGACGTGGAGACTACATGATGAAGTGGGGTTGGTATATAACTGAGGCTGGAGAAGGTCGTGCTTCATACGAGCACTTTCTTTTGCGAATTATGGGAATGGATAACAATCTCAGCGAATTTGATCGAGGGAAGATTGTTATGGCCCGAAGACTCGAAATGAGCATCTCAGAAACTGCAAGACTGGTAGGTTGTTCATGATCTGTCGTTGTTAGTACTTATGCGAAGTGGAAAAAAGACGGTGAAACCAACAGTAGGCGTAAAAGTATTGGATGGCCACGCGTCCTCAAAGATAAGGGACGTCGGATGCTAGGCCGCTTGGTAAAGCAAAATCGGAGGCCGACAGTTGATCAACTGACAGCTCAATGCAATGCAGTTGCGAGTGAAAGTGTTTCCAAACACACAGTTCAGCGGACACTGTTGGATATGGGACTACGCAGCAGTCGCCCTACTCGTGTGCTTCTATTGACCAATCGTCATCGCCAACTACGCCTACAGTGGGACCAAGAACACCGAGATTGGTCCTCAGCTGACTGGAAGAGAGTTGTGCGATCTGACGAATCACGATTTCTGGTTCAGCACATGGATGGTTTTCTCAGGGTTCGCCGTCTTACAGGCGAACAGTTACTCCCGACTTGTACCGTTGGTCGTAAACAGGCTGATGGTGGCATTATTATGATTTGGGGGACTTTTTCTGGCAGGCTCTGGGACCCTTAGTTGTGGTAGAACATACCGTGAAGGCTGTGGATTGTTTGAACATCGTGGCAGATCAAGTGCTCTCGTACATGGCGTCGGTCTTCACTACTGGAAATGGCATCTTCCAGCATGATAATGCCATATGTCACAGGGCTATAATTGGGTTGGAGTGGACCCAGCAGCATGAAGAAGTATTCCAATTAATGCCTTGGCCACAAAATTCACCGGATTTAAATCCTATCGAGTACGTTCGGGACTTCACGGAAAGGCAGCTCAGAGCTGAAACACCCCCATGTCAAGGTATCTCAACTTAACCTGACCGCTGCATTAACATTGGGTACCATCCATTTCCAGACGTCTACGAAGAGCTTATGGTATCCATGCCAAGGCGAGTCGCAGCTGTTGTGCAGGCCAAAGGTGGCACAACGGGTTATTGACTGGGTGGTCATAATGTTTTGGCTCATCAGTATATATCGATTTACTGTGTTTCTAATGCTTTTTATAAAGCTTTATTTATAAAAATCATTAGAAACATATTGTTACGGATTCGGTGCGACTTCCACTTTCTTGAAATGAAGACACAGTTCTTGATAAAAACACAGGAAATTTATTTACACTATGTACAGGAAAGATCTTCAACAACTGCTAAATTATTCATCAGCAATTAAGCAATTATCAACAACACCGTAAACTCAACGTTTACACACGTATTTACTTCCAAATACGAAAACAACACAGCGAAATGCCTCGCTATAAACAGAGCAAAATGCTCTCCGTTCGAAATCTGAATCGAAACTAACTGTTTATCCATCGCTAACGGCTTAAATACACCGAAAAGAAATTTCTCAAATATTCCACACGCTTCTGTAAAGTAGTAGACCGTTATCAATGAAAAGAAAGAAAATAGGGGTCGTATAATTTAGCCGAATGAAAAAGGGGTTGTATATTCATTACGGGAAACTATTTACAGGTTACGTTCCTACAATAATTACTATTTACAGGATTTGTAACAATATTATTTTAGGTGTCACTACTGTAATTTTATATTAAAGTTTAAAACAAACCGTGCAAAAAGCCATTTGAATTAGAAAAGTCTTTTTTTAAATAACTCCATAACACACTAATTTCGAATGATTATATTTCCGAAAGTAATAGGAGTGACACCGATTGTTTTATTTCATATGTTAGACGAACATGTTGGATATCAAACTTAATTAGTTTCAGATCTCTGCTATGAGGGCGAGAGTAGTAGTTAGATTTTAAACATTTGCATTTTTGTGAAATTTATCACATAAAAGTTCCAATATCTTCTGGCGCCCTTATAGTGACACCAATTTTATTGCATATTTTTGATGTATGTAAGTGTAGCTAGGAATCTATGTAAAAACGTTGGTGTCATCATGAAGGCGCTTTGAGAAAATTGGCATTGAATGTAGTAAAAAAATTCATTTTCGGTCATTTTTAAACGGAATTTGTGGCCGTCGCCCTGGTAGTGACACCGATTTGACATCTGTAATAGTATCTAAGAAGACCATATAACAGTATAGAATTTAAAAATCCATGTCATTATAGGGGCGCTTAAAGAAACAAGAACTTTAAAATCTGCAAATTTGAAAAACACGCAAAAATGTGCCACGCCCCCTAAATTAAAAAATTTAATTTCCCAAAAACGGTAAGGCAGACTAAGCTCATATTTTGCACAAACATTACATTCATGATAAGGAACAACATATGTGAAAATAAAGAAAATTAAAAATGTCAACAATCACAACCTGCCTGATCCTTACAGACAATGACAACTTTATTTTATTAATTTTACGCGGATGAGTTTCGGTTTTACGCGGATGCGGCAATGCAAACAGATAAAAATTTCCCTTCTTTCAAAATTCTAACTCCTAAAGATTGCAGATTACACGTAATAAACTGTATTTTAGCGTGCTAACAAGCGAGCTTGCGTCACTGTAGACATTTTAAGCGACTGGTTCCAGAGCTCTTTCCAGAAGTAAAGTTATTAAACTCATGCAGTTCAGAACTCACTAGAAGAAGAGCTTTTAGGAGTGACAAAGGAGGCCAAAACCAACGAGGATACCGACTTCGGTGACACTCAACCAAAAACGTTCACATTGAAAGTTTGAGCCACTCCTAGACAACAGAAATGATCTTTCTGATTTGAAAGTGAAGGAAGATTCTATCATGGAAATGACGCAAGTGATCATGGATGCGTTAATGCTCTGCAAAGAATTACAGAGAAAATTCTTAATGACTGCCATAAGACTATCATAACCAGCTCTTCTTTATAAACAGAACACGACATTAGTTTATGTTTTCTTTATGCATGTTGTGCATAAAAATCGATATAAGTACGCATTAAACTTATACAATTACACTCCTGTTTGTGAAAATTGCAACACCATGAAGGAAGCATCATAGTTGAATGAAATTCAATACACAGTTGAGTGGTAATGGTAAAAATAAACGATTGCATTTTCAAACCAAACAGACAATAAAAATAGGTAGAAATTAGTATTTTGTGTGGCCACCACGCGCCGCAATAAGAGCTACTACACGACTCGGCATGGAGTGAAACAAAGTTTGAATATCAGCCTGCGAAAGAGTATTCCATATTGTTTGTATGCGCAACCAAAGTTCGTCTGTTGAAGCAACAGAACGAGGATCACGAGCGAGACGCCGCCCAACGAAATTCCACACATGCTCAATCGGTGACATATCCGGGGAGTATGCAGGCCAAGGAAGAAGCTGTACCTGCTGCGAATCAAGATAGGATTTGACAGTCCTGACAACATGTGGACGGGCATTATCCTGCTGGAATACAGCCCCTGGCAATCCTTGTAGGAAAGGAATAGCTTGGGGCTGTAAAACTTCGTTTATGTATCGAGTACTGTTTAAATTGTCCACAATTCGTAGCAATTGTGATCGTCCAGGATATGCTATGGCACCCTAGACCATAACTCCGGGTGTTCGTCCACTGTCGCGTTCGAAAATGCACTCCGGAATGTGCCGTTCACCGGCAATCCAGCTTTACGAACGCCGACGATTCTGCCCCGTTCAAACTCCGAAATTTGCTCAAATTTCGCTTCCTTTCGTTTACTATGCGAAGAGGCATAGTAAAGATTCAGTTAACGTTTACTCTAGCATATAACCATCGATAATCATACACGCCTCGCTACAGCCGTCTATTTATATTCGGTTCGATCCGCCGTTCAGAGGGCGCTGTTCAGCATACGCATGCGCTATCGATCTGCAATTCTAATCATTTGCATATCATGACCTACTTTCAGGGTTGGCTTTCTGCCGGCAGAAACTAGTTTTTGCCGTGCCAGTGGCAGAAACTGGTTATAACCGGTAAAAACCGGCAGAAACTGGCAAAAACTTAAAAGTGTCTTTAATAACTCAAGTAATTAGTAAATGATATTTGTTTAAGTAAACTAAAAAATTAAACATCATTTCATCATTTAAAAAAATAAAATCCAGTGCTAATGCCCTTGATTTAGTTCAGAAAGGGAATTTTCAATTGCAGAGGCTCGTAGTATTTGGATTAATTTAACGAAGGATACAAAATCATACGGGGATGCTTAGGAAAGAGGAGTGACATACAGAATTAAACGGGCATTACTGATTGTAATTTCCTCACTCATATGCTTCCTCTAAATTCTTTGTGATCGAAATTATGATGTCGCTTGCTTCAAGAAGTGCCAGAATTTTACTTGTCTAGAATTTTGTACCTAATGTCACAGCTTTGCAAAACAAATTGGCCCCATTTCTCAAAACTTATTTTTCCAGTCAAATTTTTACCACAATCCCAGTTACTACATGTGGACCAGTTATACAATAGATGAAAGTTTCACAAACATTGCTCGCTCCTTGATGCATTGTCTGCTAGCTCTTCTGCTTTAAGAATATTCTAACATTTCTCATTTGTGTGTAGTAAATTGAGAACCTGTTTAGATTTTTGAAACCACCTTTTCTAAGAGGCGATTGCGGGGTCCAAACAATGTAACATCTGATTTTGAATTGTGATATAAAATTACAGTACTTTGGTTAACAATTAATTATTTTTTCCATGCATTTTCTGTTGTATATCAAGAATTAATTTTTCATTTTGTGTGTTTTTGCCACTTTCTGCCGCAAAGTGGCAGAAAGTGGTATTTGCCATGCCGGTTTTAACCGGTTTCTACCAGTGGTTTTAACCACCTCGGCAGAAACTTGCCAACCCTGCCTACTTTACATTTCCTGCAATTTTCAAATCATTCGCGTAAGTCCTTCGTGGTGTTGCAATTTTCACAAACAGGAGTGTATAACTATCATATTTCATATGAAATAAAATTGATTTGTGCTGCCTACTCATATCTTCATAAATTTGGCTAACTATTCTTGACTGGAGAAAACGAGATTTGACAAAATAAACTATTTCTAAAGTTTCATAATGAGCTTTCCTTAAGTCAGCTGGTAATTACTTTTTTACGGTAGCATGGCAATGCAACTACCTCAATCTGGTTATCTGGAACGACATTTTAGATCCTTTTATTGATTATTTCATTTTTCTTGAAACTAGTGGAAAATAAATGTATGCAACGGCTAGCCCGCGGCGGAACCCTTCTCATACTTCGGCGGAACCCAAGGGTTCCGCGGAACACACTTTGGGAAACGCTGCTATAAACAGTTGGACAACGTCCGCGTGGATTTATTATTTTTTTTATTTAAAATTCATCCCAAGATAATTCTTCAATCCTCATATAAATAATAGCCAATGATAGAGTAACCTATCAGTTTCAACAATGAAACTCGTCCCACGGCATGATAATTTTATAATATGTTTTGGTAATGTTTAACATACAGGGAAAGGCTTTACAGGCCGAGGAGTCGGTCACCTTTCTCACCTTTAGTCACCTTTTGAAAATTTGGTTACTTTTAGTCACCTTTTTCAACTTTTGTCACCTTTCTCACCTTTTTTGATATGCGTCTTAGGAATTTTTTTAAAAAATATTTAAATCTTTGAAAAATATCTGAATGGTAGCTTTAACAGTGAAATTAATTTAAAAAATAGCCTTAAATATGCCCCCCGCTATGCTATCGGGAAATCGGGGAATTTTTTTATCGCTTGCAATTGCATCCTATGAGCAGAACCAGTCTTTCTATCCCTTCTACAGATGAACTGCTCCTTATTTTCGGGAATGTATGTTAAAAGAAGCATGTTTATCCTATTATACTTTGAGCTTTGATGAAACTACCAATGTCAAAGACAAAAACGAACTGCAACGAACAACAAAATATTGGTCTGAAAGCCAATGTTGCTTCACAACAAGGCATCTCAAAACTTTCTTCTTGGGCAAGGCTGTTGGTGAAATTTCGATTGAGAAGCTATGTGAAGCACTTACCGAGAGCAATTATCCATGAATAAATGTCTCATGCTTTCCTTTGGATGGTCCTTATGTTAATAAAAAGGTTTTTAGGTTGTTTGACACTATTATCCTTGAGACACGAGAAAAAAGCCTAATAAATATTGGTACTTGCAGTATTCATACAATGCATAATGCGTATGTCAAAGCATTGCAGTATTTAGGTGAAGAAGCATCTGAACTTCTTCTTAGTACTTATAGCTATTTTGATGGTTGGCCTTCCCGTTATGAGGACTTCGAAGAAGTGCAAGCTCAACTAAATACACCTTATCACAAGTTCCTGAAACACACAACTACCCATTGGCTTACCCTTGGACCTGCAGCAAACAGACTACTGGAACAGTGGGATGCTCTTCAGTATTATTTTTTTAAACATGTGCCTTTGAAAAAGAATTCAGCTATGCAATGCAGGTCATATAAAGCTGTTGCAAATGTTTTAAAAAGACCTTCTATAAAAGCTGAGCTGCATTTTATCTTTTCATCTGCTGATTTGTTTATGCAGTTCACGAAACGCTTTCAATGCCAAGCGCCTATGATACACAAATTGTACCAAGAAATAGAGACCATTGTTCAAACTTTTATGGCTCGAGTTATAAAAGCCTCTGTCATAAAGAAAGTTGATTTTTCAAGCGTAGACACGGATAAACTGTTTGCAGTTGGTAACAGACTACCTCTTGAAGATCTCGTTGTTAGTGGATAGGTGACATATGAACTGTCAAAACTGAAAGAAAATGAAAAGGTTATGTTTTTAAGAGGTGTTAAAAAGCATTGTGTGACTGTATGCAGGTATGTAATAGAAAAAAGTTGCATATCAAACGGGTTACTGAAAAGTTTCAAATTTTTGGATCCAAAAGAGAGAAGTAAATCTAGAAGCTGTAAGGATTTTATAAAGATTACCAAAATCATGCCTTTTAATGTTCCACTCGATAGGTTGCAAGATGAATGGAAACTTTTGCAGCTGGAAAAAGATGATGAAGCATCCTAAAACAAAACCAGTGATATCTATTGGCAGCAGCACATTTCAAAAAAGGACTCAACTTCCAATGTTCTAAAGTCTCCCAATGTTTCTAAGGTGATAAAAGCTTCACTTGCATTATCACATGGTAATGCTGACATTGAAAGACTATTTTCCATTTCAAAGCATCTTTTTGGTGAAAATAAGACAGCAAGGACTGAAAGATTTTTGAACAGCATACTTATAGTTGAAGACGCAGTAAAAGAATATCCTCATTTGCTTTCATTACCAATTGGTCCAGAAATGATTAAATGTGCACAACAAGCACACGCAAATTACACAACATACATGGAGGAATGTAAAAGGAAAAAGGATTTGGAATTGAAACAGAAGCAAAAAGAAGAGCAAAAAAGAAAGGATTGTGAAGAAGAAACTAAGAAAATGGGAAAAAATTAAAACATCTATTGAAAGTGAAACTGTAGAAATCTTTACAAAAAGCATATAGACTATTTTGGTAAAAGTCAGTAAAAAGAGATAATCCTTTCCTGTTTTTTGAGTTCTTAACAAATTACTTTTGGTCACCTTTTAGTTACTTTTTTTGTCACCTTTTAGTCACTTTTGTTTTCAAATTTGTCACCTTTCTCACTTTTTTCAAAGGCCATCAGCAGTCCTCGGCCTGGCTTTATTGTGACAAGGCTGAACTCGATCCAGTAACTTAACTGTTTTACTGGTAAGACAGTCATTTCAGGGGAATAAAGAAACGATCAAATGGTCAACAATGAACGCTACCTACTGGAGTTAAAGGTTAATCCACTGGAGTTAGGGTTGCAATTTCAACTATCAAAATATCACCAAACAGGCAATGGCTTCGTTCAAATGTAGAAGCAATTTTTCACCCGTCATACTTTGACGGGTGATTTTCTAGTGTTTAAATAATTTTCAATCGTCTGTTCAGATTTTCATAATTAAAAAAAAGTTCAAAACATCACAGTTAAAAAGCATTTTTGAATCAGAGTCACTGTTTGACCGTCCACCCTCACAGGCCATAAGTTTACCATTACTACTATACACTACCTTGCCATTCGTCACCGGACACCTCATAGAAGTCACGTAAAGCGGGCTCACACAACATCAGTAGCGTGTAAGGCCACCATTTGCTGCAATGTCAGCTGCAACTCTTTGAGGAAGACTTTCTACCTAGTGACGATAGGTTGCAACAGGAATCAGGCTCCATTCCTCCTTCAACAAGGCGTAGAGCTCAATCTTATTTCGGGGCCGGGTTGGCCCTGCTCTCAGCCGCCGCACAGTGTGGCATAGTGGGCAAAAATCCACCGAACTCGCGGGTTTTGAGCTAGGATCTTCTATTATGGCTCAAAATGCGGCAAAATTCTTCGACTATTTCGTAGTGGTGCTACAATTTTGAATTTCTTAACCCCCTAAGTCCCGCAGAGCTCAGAATGGAGCCAAGTCGCGATTTTGAAAACTAAAAAGTATGACCATATTATTTCCCTGATAGGTGGCTCAATGCTTAGTATAAATCGAGGAATTGGATGATAAAACACAACTTTTGATCGCTGCCGGGTGTTTAGAAATGATTTTTTTCCACAGTACAAGTCATTAAAAACATGATTTTTCAGGTTTTTCCGTTGAAAAAATGAGTTTTAACGGTTCTCACACATCTCCCGCGCAAGAGCAAATATATATTTTGATTCTAAACTACAACTTTTCAATCATTTCCCAAAGTTCAAAAGGTGAGAACCTCCCTAAAGCACCGAAAAATCGCTCAAAATCCGAATTTCAGCTCGAGATCCTACTATTGTCCACGAGAATACATCTATGCAATAGCGGCAAACAGCTTGTTTTATACGTATACATTTATGTGTTTACATTTCGAGAATAAATCGTCTGCGTTCGAATAAAGACCTTTACATTTAGAATTTCCTAATGTTTTTGATGTTTTTAAGAAAATTTAATGTATTAAAGTAACAGTTGAGCAAATGTGTAGACGCAAAATTAGTATGTTTGTCTGTTTCCTCGAAATAATCGTAATATTCGAATTGTAAAAAGGCATGTTCACTATTTTACATAAGTGTTTTTGCTGGAATTTTAACTTAAAATGTAAAAACACATGTTAAAATTTTAACGGTTTTAAACTAATTAATTGATGCTCAGATGGACCCTTTTAGCCCCAGTGCTGTATCTAACAACATCATTTATAGGTTAAATTACAGCTAAATTTAACATAGGACTGAAAGAATTAATGAAATTATGATTTTACTTCACTCTAATTTAAGAACGAATATTTACAAATATATGTCCATTAGCTTTCACTTTAGAAGTATGAAAAACAGTAAAGACATCTTATTTTTAATTTATTATAAAGTTTTATTGAATTTATATTAAAATTTATGTGGTTTTGTTGGTCTTGCACGCAGAAACTAATTTTAAAAAATGTAATTTACATAATTTCTTTAAATACTTATTTATGTAACAGAGGACAAAGTTTTCTCTTTTGTATACTTATGTAAAAGAGTGAACATACCTTGTTACAATTCGGATATTACAATTATTTCGAGGAAACAGACAAACATACTAATTTTGCGTCTACACATTTGCTCAACTGTTACTTTAATACATTAAATTTTCTTAAAAAACATCAAAAGCATTAGGAAATTCTAAATGTAAAGGTCTTTATTCGAACGCAGACGATTTCTTCTCGAAATATAAACACATAAATGTATACGTATAAAACAAGCTGTTTGCCGCTATTGCATAGATGTGTTCTCGTGGACTAGGATCTCGAGCTGAAATTCGGACTGAGCGATTTTTCGGTGCTTTAGGGAGGTTCTTACCTTTTGAACTTTGGGAAATGATTGAAAAGTTGTAGTTTAGAATCAGAATATATATTTGCTCTTGCGCGGGAGATGTGTGAGAACCGTTAAAACCCATTTTTTCAACGGAAAAACCTGAAAAATCATGTTTTTAATGACTTGTACTGTGGAAAAAAGCATTTCTAAACACCCGGCAGCGATCAAAAGTTGTGTTTTATCATCCAATTCCTCGATTTATACTAAGCATTGAGCCACCTATCAGGGAAATAATATGGTCATACTTTTTAGTTTTCAAAATCGCGACTTGGCTCCATTCTGAGCTCTGCGGGTCTTAGGGGGTTAAGAAATTCAAAATTGTAGCACCACTACGAAATAGTCGAAGAATTTTGCCGCATTTTGAGCCATAATAGAAGATCCTAGCTCAAAACCCGCGAGTTCGGTGGATTTTTGCCCACTATGCCACACTGTGCGCCGGTCCAATACATCCCAAAGATGTTCGATGGGGTTAAGGTCTGGACTCTGGGCGTGCCGATCAAGTTTTTCCACATCGATGTCTTCGAACCAGTTAGTAATAAGACGTGCCGCATGGCATGGTGCATTGTCCTGTTTGAAAGAGAAAAGGGCCATTTCCGAAGGATTGTAAAGAACTGCTTGGTATCACTCGGCATTCATGATTCCATCCACTGCAACAAGTGGACCAAGCCCATACCACGAAAAACGCGACCACACCATTATCCTTTTCGAGGTGTGTCCGGTGACGAATGACCAGGTAGTGTATATTGTTGAAACTGATCACGTGATCAGATTGACATGTGCTGTTTTTGTGAGATCAAAAGAAAAAATCGTCATTCTTGCAACTCACACTACACTATTGCGATATTCCATTACAGCAACCAGAACTAAATTACAGATAACAAACAATTGAGAACTTTGACACTGACAGATTTTTCTTTTACAATTGGATTTTTAATCATTAATTAGTGGAATGTTCTTTTAAATGCCTTATTTTAAATTGATGCTCATTGTTTGGTATTTCTTTTTCAATTACCACAATATCAATATTTTATATAGAACGTGTATGAATTTTATGTGTGTTACGCTTAGGTGAAAGATGAAAAGAACAGAAATGATTGCACAGATTCGGAACCCAAACCGAAGAAAGCAAGGAAAACTAAGGTAATAAATTAACTCTAGTTCGTTTTAATTCCCATAAGCACTGTACTTTGAAACAGAAGGTTGTGATACAAATCAGATAGTTTTAATGGGAAGGAGAAGGGACTCGAGAGGTCATGAAAATTGCTTTTTTCAAAGACAGGTTTGGCTTTGACGCTATGAGTATTCCTCAAATCAATAACATAGAAAGAGACACTAAAACATCAGTTTGAGGCAAATGAACCAAATTCTTTAGTGATGAGCAGAAATATGGGGGGGGGGGGATCAAAACAAAGTGAGTATTTTTTACGAGTGTGTGATTTTTTACGAACTTGTTTTTTTACGAGCACTCGGTTATAACGAGCAAATTTCGCGGAGCGACGTCTGTTGGATTTTGTGGTAACTTTTAACTGTATAAAATCAGCTTATTTTATTTTCAAAGTGAGAATTCAAAATTGAGTTCAAAACTTTAAATTAATGTAAAAGCGGATTATTTTCCTTCTCAAGAAAAGTTTTTGAAAATATAATTTTGGCTGGAATAAATATAAAACTTAATTTTCTAAAAATATTAAGCTTAATCTTTAAACAAAAATCACATGAATATAAGCTGTGGAAGAAGTTTATCTTCCTCTAATTTAATCAATCTAAAATTCTTTTAATAATAAAAAAAGTTAGCCAAATTTATTCAAACTTTTGCAATGAAACATTTTCAAAATTATCTGAATTATTTAAAATATTAAAATTTCACCAAATATAAATTCGGCCACTAAAAATCATGGAAAGTTCCACAAAATTTTAAATGATCCTCTAAAACATTAAAAAAAAGTTGTTGAAAGACGTCAAATTTGACGGCGAATTTCTCTGATAAAAAGGCAATTTGCCTTCACCATACCATGACGAGGTATTTCTAGTAGCTTAAAGAATTTCTAAAAGGTACATACGAAAATGGTGTTGTCTGAATACGCATTTTGTGATTTGTGCGTATACCTTGTAATTTGACTTCTGTTTTCAAAAGAATGTTTTACTTTTCAGGCAACTAGAAGGCGACGAAAGCCCAGAAAGAGTTCAGGAAGGCGTCGTAAATCTACTGTAAAACCTGTTGAGGATGTCCTTCCGGTAATTATTAACTCTTCATCTTTTGGTTAAAGCTCTATATTAGCGGTTACCAGTCGCCAACTGGCGACTATTTGATTGAAACTGGTTACCAAAGAATCAAGTACCACAGTAGCCAAAAATGACGATCATGTGTTTCTTTTTTGTTGAAATAAGATCCCTCTACAACAACACGCTTCCAAACCTAATGAAGCCCATCTCTTGGGTCTCTGGTAAGCGTTATCTTGAGTCAGTACAACTAGTTTTGTGTCGTCGTTCCTTTCAGACAGAATATTTTCAATTAAAGTAGCAAAAAACAATGATTCCTGTTGTTTTTACACCTACTAGTATTTGAAAACGAAACACAGTGCTCCGCTTCGCGATTCCACGCCGCAGGTCCGGATTCGATTCCCGGGTTGGGCGTGGTTGACTCAGCCGTTCATCCATTCAGTGGTGCATCTGCTTGGGAACTAAACCCTGGGGGTACCGCGTTCTACTGACCACCTAATCTGCCGTGCACCCCAGACCCCTAGGCCAGGAAAGCTGAGATAGGCACAGCAGGGCTTGGCCCCCATGGGTCGAGCCACTGGGTGTGGCTCGTTTTTGGATTTTAGTATTTAAAATGGTACGTTTTTAAGAATCGCATTTTGTGGGGGAAGGGGGGTAAGGGTTCATTTTTGCGTTTACGTCCTTTTACTATTCAACAGTCCCTGAAAAAGATATCGTGTGAGACAACAGATATTTTCTGATTCTGGCTAATGAATAAAAACTGCATCCAGGAGACCCCATAGCACTCACAGCCTTGAAATTTTGTGCAAAATTATTTCGAGCCGCAGGGGCTTGCACCTGGGGTTTTATAGTTTAATTTTCTAATTAGTTTTTAACTGACTTCAAAAAACGAGGTTGATTTCGTCTTGCGACTTTTTATGTATGTTTTCGTATTACTCCAAGAATACTGGACCGATTTGAGAAATTCTTTTTTTGTTTGGAAGGGTATACTTTCCAGATGGTCCCCTGTTAATTTTGTCTGGATCTGATGAGGGGTTCCGCAGAAATCTAAGAAACTTTAAATTTCATAGGTTGTGGCTACGTAGACTAGCTTTCGGCAGCTGCGCGATACGCAACAGGTCACGTGGTTTTGGTGTGAAGGTGCATTTTTTCGACGGAGGAATCTTGTCTTGAACAATATTTTATTCTCACGCATGGGGATGTTTGATTTTCACTGCGCCGCCTGTTAATTTTAATTATAGTCTTACTAAGGCATTTATTACTCATGTAGCAAATCAGTAAGTTAAATGTATTTTGCTACGAAAATAGTTGAATTAATTAAATATATATATATATATATATTTTTGCTAATAAATAGCTTCATTTAGTCATTAAAGTTTTTTTTTTTTTAATATTTCAGTTTTGAAATATATTTAATGTTCAATTTAAGGGGAATTAAAGACAAAAATCCCCCATTCCCCCTCCTGCTCTCCGACGATGTAATTTATATTCTTTAATAAATATATCGTAACTGGTGTCCGATTTCTGAAGTTTGACAAGAATTCTAGATTTAATATTTCATGACGCATTCAGTTTAATTTACAGTTACGGCAATACTAAATAACAGACTTTGTTGGAATTCTTTTATATACTATGCTCCCTCCCCGATTACTAGAAGACGCTTGGACCGATTAGGAAAATTCTTTTTCTGTTTGAAACGGTATACTTCTCCCGGTCGTCTAATGGTCTTCTAGTCCGGGTATGAGGGATCCTGGAGAAATTGAAGGAACTCTTCAAATTTCATAACCGCGCTTTCTTGTTTGTAAATTCATATCGTCTCATTGGTAATACGATTTTATAGTTTTTTTTTTTTTTTAAATAGATAGAAGTGATCTAAGAGCACCAAACCTTTGCTTCACCTTAGAAAAAAGTTACGGACAAAAAACAACAAACTTCATTTAATTTCCCTATTAAACGATTAAATATAAAACCCATTGTTAAAGAAAGTGCCAAAAAACAAAAGTGATAAAATAACAGACACAACAAATACTATGTACATTTGAAATGAAACAAGCGAATGTGCTTGTGACTAATCTAAATATTCAGTATTATTTACATAACATTTTCATTCAAATTAGTTCCTTTAAAAAACAAAAAAATAAGGTTTGAGTAAAGTTTTTAATCAGTATTTTCCTATAGAATATCAGAGAGAAAATCGTATGTGGTCCACTTTGGATTCGGAAGTATACCAAGTGGTCTTTAGAAGCGAAAACGTTTAGAACTACTCTGCCGGCCTAAGCACAAAAGTGGTAATCTGCACTTTTTATTAAAATAGAGTTATGGTCACCAAGTGATTCTTTACCACACATTTTACCTAAATACAATGTTTCATGGGCATTTGTGAATGTAAAATATTTTCAAAAAAAAAAAAAAAAAAAAATCTGAAAAAGTTGCATCCGTATCAAATACATGAAGGGACACAACTTCGGCAATTTCTCATTTTGAACTCAGATACAGATACGACTTTTGCGCTTAGCACGGCAGAAACTGCTTTAGAGCGTTCGTGCTTGAACCGATTGAAATAATACTTATTCGTTTCAGGAGGACTATGAAGAGGACTGTCGAGTTATTTTTAGCTCTCTACCCAGCATTTCTTCTGGAGGCTCTCTTCCAGTTATAAAGGTACATTGCTCATCATCTGAACTTATTATCATATTTTTTTAATTATTATTTTGTTAAATTTGTAGTAGTGTTATGTGAAATAATTTTAGAGGTTGCGAAAAAAAATAAAAACTTTGCAAACATTAAAAAGAAAACAAAGTTGTAATCAATGGAAGAAGAAACTTCAAAAAGCGGCGAAACACATAGAATATAATATTTAACACTCATAGAAAGAGAGCGGGAATTAAAAAAAAAAAATGCTTTCAAGCATTCTATATTTTTTTTCTTATTTAAGGAGGGTATATTTAATTTCTCTCGTCTCCAACAATAGTAATAGGACAAAAAGAAAAAAAAAAAAAAAAGAATCGAATTCTCAAACCGAAAATCGGTTTTGATCAGCACCGAAAACTTGGGAATTCAAGGTTACTTTTTTCAAAACACTACGAAAAAATGTCCTCTTATGTCCTCTTTGAAATTAATATTAATTAGTAGTCATCAATAGTCTGTAGACCCTGAAAAGGAATTAGCTGCGTAAACCTGCGAACTTCGGACCCTGAGCCCAAACAAATCGAAAAAAAAAAAAAAAACTCCATAATAACTTGCCTGTGCAAACAACAAGCGAGAGGTTTAAAAACGTTTTTAAGCGCTTATTTGCATTTTCGCCCCACTGTGCGCCGCGTGGCTCTCGGCTGCTCTGGCTATGTTGTCCATCTGAAGCTGTGATGATAATACAGTGGACTCTGTCCATTCTGAACACTCATGGGACCGAACAAAAGTGCTCAGATTAGGGGACTGTTCATTACAGAGGGAGACTGGATAATGCATGTACTTGTAATTGCGTTAGTGGACATGTTCAGTACTTTGCCCAGCGAGCTATACCAGTTCCTGAGATAGGTGCTAAATTTTGGATTGGTGGCTAGTGCAGTAGTGCAAGTCTCAACTCAGTAGGACCAAAGCTCTTGCATTTATTTGTTTCTTTTTTTTAATTTAAAAAGTTTAACATAGCATTCAACAGTAAAATATTACAGTACAGAATCGGTACCATACCTGGAAAAAAAGAAGTTATTTTTAATCTGCATTTGCATTGTGTATTCTCATACAAGGTACGTGTTAATATCCAAGTGGAAATGTTTCCGGGTGATTCTCAGTCACATTTTGCTTGAAGGTAATCATAGTACCTACTTTAAAGGTCTTGAATACAACTTGATGCAATAGTTGGATTCTTGAAATATAGTTCAGTGGTAGAAACTTTAGGCTCATATTTCTCGGCTGAATGATTTCATGTAATGCAGTAATATGCAAGAAAATAATTTTTCTCTTCCTCTTTTCATTTTCTCTTTAATACCATTCAATCATTGGCGATAAAATCATGAATGTAATTCAGGCTTTCCAATATGATTCATAGGGATTCCCGAGTACCGATTGTGAACATGTTCAGTATATAGTGAAATAATAATTGATTAGGGTTAAAAATGGCGTTGATAATATTGGGGTGTCCAGTCCATATTATTGGGTGTTCAGAGTACAGAGAGGTCAGCCTCCTATGCTAAGTCTATGGAGTTTCGCCGGGACCTTCAAAATGTGTTCAGAATATCTGGGTGTTCACATTAGAGAGTGTTCAGATAGAGGGAGTCCACTGTAGTTCGGGTTTTCGTAGTTGGATTTCATAAATGGTTGAACTAAAAACGTCATTTATCTCTGTGTTTTGTTGTATACATTTCTTTCTTTTCAGACCGAACCCCAGGTAGTACACGCAGAAAATTTCACAACTGCCGCATCACCACAGGTATTTGAGTGACATATTTTTATAGCATGTTTTTAGTAAATGTTGTTTCACTGAAAACTCGATAGGAGAAAGTGGACAATTTTTATTTTACAGAAATAATTATTTATCAACTTTTCTAAGAAAAAAATGCCTTTATGATTTTATCGCCTTTTCTTTGTGTCAAGGAATTTTTTGAGATTTTTTATAATTTTTTTTAAAATCGTTTATTCAAATTTTACAGTAATGTGTCAACAAAAATTTTTTTTTTTCCAAAATACCCTGCTGCTTGCGAGAGAAAGAGGGGGAGGAGAAGAAGGTATATGGAAGAGATATGTATAAAAATGCAGTTATAAGGTAATGAAAAATTCCAAAGGAATTACAGTGTTATATTAGTTTATCAATCTGAATTCCAACGCAGACCTGGACTTTTTGAATGTTTTTGCAACGGGAATTAATTGCATTGAACTTGAATACTTATGTCTTTCTTACAGAAGAGCAAAATATCAATTATGGTGAAAAATAAATAGATAAATAAAATAAAATAAAGATTTAAAAATTAATAAGTTAATGAATAAAAGACATCCCCTGACCGGATATATCTTTTGGAACAAAAATAATATAAGGCCGTGGCTTATTTTCGGTATAACATAGTTTTTAAATACCACTTCAGAACTCGACAAAGATCGTTCCCAAAATATATTCTGTAAAAATTAATAATGTATCTAATTCATTCTAATTGATTTCTATGACACATGTATATTTCATTAAATTATAGCCAAGTGTCGCTGTTGAGAAAGAGAATGAAATTGAAAGTGAGGCGCAATTGATGGTAAGTATTTCTTTTAATAGACTTTGAAAATATAATGAATGCAGATTTTATAACTTATAAAAATATTAAATCTTACAAAATAAATAAATAAATAAATAACAAAAATAAATAAATGACAGAATGAATAAAAAATGAATAAATGAATAAATAATATTCATAAAATAATAATAAATGAACAATAGAACGTTTTTGAAAGTTCGATCTGAAAGTTATATGTTGTGATTAAATTTTCTATTTCTATATCTATGTCGTGCCTCTTACCAAAAGAATTTGAAAAAAAAAAAAAAAAAAAAAAAAAGAAGTGTTATTAGTGATGAGCCGAGTATCCGTATCCGCGGATGTCTGTAGGAAAATAAAGATTTGTATCCCTATTTTTTTACGTTTGATGGATCTAAAACGTACCTTTTACGGTCTAAAAATGGTATTGCATATTTGATATGCTACACATGGGTAGCTTTAAAATACTCGTAAATTCTATTTAAATTAGTTTTTATTTCTTCTCAATATTATAAGGTAAAAGGCACACTATTTAATTGCCACTGACTAGTATTTAATTGCGTTTAAGCTTTTAAATAGTCAATTTTACTGATTTGGAGGTTGTATAATTCCTCACTTTGATTTGTCTCGGAATTCTTTAAACTAAGTGAGGCTAAAATTCCCAGTTTACCGCTTGTAAAAATGTTCCCAACTATGTAACTTCATCGGTAGGAGCGAGTCAGGAGGGATGAGACAGCTGCATTTTATTGCTAAAATATTATTTCTAGTTTGTCCAGTAGATGTAGCAAGAAAAGCTGGAAATAATTTTTCAGTTTATTTCGGCTTAAATGCAACGCTGACCCATTCCTCTCGCTGTCCTATTCTTACCAACTCTCTCTTACTCTTTTTAGAACTGTTTGAAGGGGAAACTTCTTTATGCGCAATGAGCATTTTTGAGGTGGGGAAAAAACCATCCATTTCTCGACGCCGAAAGACCGTCACTTCACCAACATTTGGAATACAGTGCCTGCGAGACTTCTCTCTGCTCCTTTACGTGCGATTTTTTCGTTAAAATTACGAGGCTCAGTGGCGCGATTGGTAGCTCGTCAATCTCAAAAACAGAACAAGCTGCCGATCGTAAGTCCTCAAAATTCGCATTATCCGGCATGTTGACTCTTTTCGGCATGTCGGCTAATAAGGGGTAATACAGTAAATTGATTACGCAGAAAGTTCAGTATGTGTATTATTTATTATTTTGATGCATGGAAAACTGAATAACGCAAACTAAGAATTTATTTTCAAGCATGTCCTTTATTTGCATCAATATTGACTTTGTAAACGAACTGAAACAAACCATAACAAAATGTATATAATTGATGCTCGCACCTATACCTCGAAATCAGTCGGACTCCGACTAAGCAGCCCTCTTAGCATACTAATTTTTGTGCGAAACCTCGAATCGCTGCTTGAGATGTAGCACTGTACACACGAAAAAAGCGTCTTGGAAATTCAAAAGATATTCATAGTAAATAAGCATCAGCTCTTGATATAGGTTATACAGGCAGAAGAATCTCATAATGTGTATAAATTAGCTGAAGTCCAAAACCGAAACCGACGTTAAAACACCACCAAAGACCAACGATCTGCAATTCAAAAACAAAACTAAAGTGGAATCGTTGACCTTACAGCTTAGCAATGCCTTAGAGATCAGTAGGTCAAGGGCGCCCGCTTCGAAGTTAAATGGGGGGGGGGGGGGGGGACTCTCAAATTGCTGCTCCAAGTTTGTCGAATGAGGATAATTTTGCCCAATCGTGAGAAAAATTTGCCAAATGATAGCAATTTCGCCGAATGGAACTTCAAATTTTGCCGAATCAGCAGACAAAATTTTCCGAATGAGAAAGTTTTTGGGAAGTCACAGTCCCATCGAGGCGCCCATGTCAATACTAATCAAAAGAAAACAAACAAAAAGTTAGAAGAACCCACTTACCATGCATCGATACATCTCCAAACATCATACATTAACAATTCTTAATTCGGAATTATTAAAAAATATCGAAGTGTAGCAGTCACGCAATGAACAAATTGAAACAGGAACATGAATCCCATATGAAGAAACCATAATGTGTATAAATTATCCCAAGTCCAAAACTGAAAACGACGTGTTAAACATTACCAATCGCCAACAGTTTGTAATTCAAAAACAATATCAAAGTGAAACCGTTGGCCCGATAACTTACACTGTTAAAACTACAGGTTGCATTCGGCACCTTTCAGGGGTGAAACGCTTGTTCACCAGCGGCACCCAATACGGAGCCGAAATTGCACCTCTAACTGGGGTGAAAAACAGGCACCTTTCAAAAAGTAGGCAGCCGGGGTGAAAAGAATGAACCTTCGGAGAGAGAAATTGCACCCTTACTGTAGATCCTCCCCCCCCCCTCCTCCGTATTGTGTGCGTTTTTTATTACAGTTGTGTATTTTTCTTTTTTTAATAGTTTTGTTTTGATTCATGATAGTCTACGCTTTGCACACTTTTCACATTGCATGAATTCAGTACTGGAAATGATTAAAACTTGTAATTACAGCATTTGACCATATTTCAGAGTTTTCAACATAGTTAAGAAGTGCTCATTGCTTTAATTCATCTGATCGTTCTCTACATCAGTGTTTCTCAACCTCTTTTGACCCACGGGTCGGTAAAAACAAATGAAAAACATTGCGGACCTGTGAAATTTTTATCCTTTTCTTAAAAATAAATAAAATAAATAATAATAATTATAATAACTCTCGGGGCGGTAAAAAACTTGTGAAAAAATTCTGCGTACTGATGAGTTTTTTTTTTTTTTTTTACAAAGTAATATTAAAGATGAATAAAACAATAAATATCTACAGACTTTATTTGGTATCAAAGAGTTGTCACAAATATATTTAAAGTTAAAGACGAGTAATTATTTGAATAATCATAGTTAAGTTAATGATCATTTGTGAGAAATAACCGCACCGAAAGTAAAGTGTAGATGTACTTATGAATTACTTACATGAACAACCAAAAATATTCTGGGATATTAAATTTACGATACAACAAAATCGTTTCTCAAACGTTCAACTTTTCAATCAAAATAACAATAAAATAAAATGCGCATAAAATTTTTCGACAGTTAAAAATTTAAAGAAACTCCTAACACTATCGAATAACCGCTAACAGGAAATGATTCAAACGCTTGAACGAAAAAGCAAAAGAAAAAAGATAGACGGAGAGAGATTTCTCTTTTATTTTTTGCGCTCGCTACACGAAGCACAAGAATCATTTTTATTTAGGTTCTCACTTGTTGATTATTGAAAATATCATTGTGGTTACTATTTCGGTGATTAAATGTTGCTTATCGAGTACTCAAGAAAATAATGATAGATACATTTAGTAGCGTTTTGTGTGAATGATGGAATTTTCACGATAGTAACGGTAACCTGAAAATAAACAACTACCGGTACTACGGTATCGTAACGGACTAACGGTAATTGAAAAGCATTAAACGTACTTTTAACTATGTTTGAAAGCCCTAAAAGCTACAAAGTGATCAAAAGCTGTACTTACTTGTTATTTTAAAGAATTATCCTACAAAAGTTGAGATTTAATCCAATAGTGTACTTCATTCAATGTGAAAGACGTAGAAGCCACGCGTAGTGCAACCTATCATTCGTCCGCCATATTGAAGTGGTTGAATGGTGAATGTATGCCGGAAGCGCATGCGCGAGCAAGTCATTTAGCGATTGCTTGCTGTTTTGGCACCCCTGTCTACGACTGTCTGCTACTTTCGCACCTCTGCTTTACTTCCTGGCCAGTATGGCACCCTTGGTCACCATGCTTTCACCTTAGGGGGAATATATTCACTCGTCTGGAACCTCTGGTTATAACAGTGTAGCAACACATTAGAGTAGAACCCCTAGAAGTACTATAGGGGCCTTACATTAGAGGTCAGCAATTGTAAGCACAGCTGCCAAAGATTTTAGTTCTGATGGGAAAATGTTGCATGACGGTTCTGAAAAAAAAAAAAAAAGTTTTCATCCACCTATTACGAAAAAGTTCGATTGTATCAATATTATCAAAATTAAGTACTTTTTATGCATGAATATACTATTGCGCAAGATTTTCCGGGGAGTAATTGATGTTCACCAATGACAAAAACGTTGCGATTCAGACCAAAACGAAATCTCTTTTTTGTTTGTTTTGTTTGTTTCAATGCAGATATATGTGTGAATTAAATAGAAAAACGAATAGAAGAATTAATTTATTCTAATCTAAACCCATTAAGTTTCAACTGTGCAATTCTACCCAATCAGTGACAACGTAATGAGTGCTTCCATGTAAAAAAAGAAAGTGGTCTCCGCTGTTGTGTAACCCGCAGCAATTTTGTATGACAGGGGGTTCCCAAACTTCTTTGAATCGTGACACCCTTTGAAGAACTGGAATTTTCTCACGGCATCACAGTCTCTATCTCAATGCAATACATAGTATATGCAGGGTGCCACCCCCTAAGAGCAAAGGCGCACCTCCCTAGCAAAGAACCCCCAAGAGCAAAAGCCCCCTTCCAAAATAAGGAAAAATACCCCTAACCTCCCCTCCCCTCAAAATTTCAACGTCGCAGTCTGCGCCATGACCCCCTTACCAGGTGGGCACCTCTGTATAATGATACCCTGGAGACTTCTCAGCACCCCTTGCCTCTGCTTGTGGCACCTAAGTGTTCCGCGGCACACGGTTTGGGAACCCTTGTAAACAACAGCAGGCGGCAGCCAAGTTATTTCGTTGCCGTAGCAGGTCGTGAGGTTCGCTCTCGATAAAAAATTTGACTCGTTGAGAACTCGTTTGCTCTAAGTTATGAACATTACAGGTTATCAAGGGTGGATACAGACTACCATTTTAGGGGGGGGGGCGCTGCAGAATGCCCCCACCCCCTATGAAAGAACCTACGGTTATGGGTACGAAAAATTTCTGAAACTGCTTGGGTGTTAATAAAAAGCACCAAATCGGCCAGGAATAAGGCCCCTAATTGGATATAAACGTTACAAATTAATTTCACAAGCAATGAAAAAAAGTAGTAATTCGAATATTTACTTTCAAAAATAATAAATAAGTTGAACTGACTACTAAAATCGTTTGCATTTTATTCATAAAGCGTTTAAACACAATTTTGACGGATACAACTGTTTGGTAACTTGCCTCAGGCAAGCACTTCGCTGGTTATTAAGTTACTTACCAAAAAAGAAAAAAACTGAATTTCAATACCACTTTCTTAAACAAAGTAGGATTTTGGCGTCAAAAAAAAATAATTAATTAATTAATTAATTAAATAAATAAATAAATAAAATAAAATAAAATCTAAAATGAAAACTGCAAAAGCAACATATCGACTCGATACTGATAATTTGGTTGATATTTTTGTTCAGGTACATGGTAGTAGCCAGAGGGCAGAGGGAGTTCTGACAAATACCGGGTTCATCGTGGTGGAGATAATAATATTAGTTTCAGTTTCGACAAGTTTGCTAGCATTTATCTGAGAAAATACGACTCTTTCTAAAAAGTTGAATTTCGGGCTGCCCAGTGTCCATAAATGGTGTCACACCTTTTTCAACATTTTTGATCCCCCCCTCCCTCTTTTTCACAAAGTGTCACATTCCGTGCTACTCCCCTCCTCCCCCCGTCCCTCCCAACTATCACAATTTCACGAAAACCCCTCCCCTGCCTCAAAGCGTGCCATCATTTGTGGTTTGTGGACCACCAATTACAGGGGTCGAAGTAGTCCTATATATCCTATATTTCCTATATTTTCAAAAAAAGCATCAAAATTGTCCTATATTTCCTATATTTTTCAAAAATGTCTTATATTTCCGTTTTATACCATATATATCTTTTAAAAATAACGGTAAATAAACTTTCTGACATCGGATTTTTCGCTGAAAGTACGTGCTCAAACGAATTTCAAATTAAAAAAATTCAACTGACTAAATTCTGCAATAGGCATCTTCTCTCATTAGCTACAGCAATGTGACATCACTCTATAGTGGGTGGAGTTTCGAGAACTAATGTTTAAGTTGGTTTTAGAATTTTGCATTTAGGGGGGCGGGGGCAACAGCCGTTTGTTTTGTTTTACATCATGGTTTTCGTTGGTATATTTTTGCGTTCAGTGCATTTTCTGATCGGAATGTTCTAATTTTCTTTTTGCAATCTTTTCTTTTTGTGGAATTTTGGGATCGTGGAATGGTTAGTTCCTTATGATGTTAAAACGTAGTTTGTTGTAAAAAGTGGAATTATAATGGCGAAATCACATCGCTTAACAACATTTCGTGTGGAGTTGTTGAACCAGGAGGACATTAATTCTACAAATTTTGGTGCATGGTGCACTAAAGGAAAAGATGATTTTTCCGCTTTTTGCCATTTTTGCAACTGTTCAGTGCCCATAAGCAATAGTGGATTTTCGCAATTGAGGCAACATGCTAAAACATTCAAGCATAAAGAGAACTCTGAAAAACGTCAGAAGGATCCTTCTCAAGCTCTGCTTGTTCTTAATACAAGTGGTAAAGGGTTCAGTTTAGATATAAAATCTAAGAGCAGTGAAATTAGTATTTGGGTCATGAGTGAGGAAGAAAAAATAAAAATTATCTTTGTTCAAATTTTGTTTAGTTATTTAGTCTATAAAGTACACTTTTTTCAAAAATAATTCTTTCAATTACAGGAAATTCATTATAGATGTAAGGTATTTTGTTTGAGTTTTTTTTTAAAACCAAATCATTGATAAGAATAACTGAATAATATATGATATGTATTATTTCTTTTTTCATATCAAAATTATTCATATAATGTGTCCTATATTTGTCCTATATTTTTTGTGGAAAATGTCCTATATGTGACAAGTCGGTCACTTCTACCCCTGCCAATTATCAAACTATATAAAATCGTTTTCATTGACTGGAACTCAGTCATGCAAAATCGCCGGATGACACCATTGATTAAAGGTAAAATGGTGGGAGTGAAGACTTTCTTTCGTAAACCAAGTCACGTGGTAGATTTTAAAGCAAAGCATTGGAAGAAATCAAGTTTCTTTCCTAGTTTTACGCAAAACGTGTCAACCATTCGACGTTGTTGAGCCACGTGACTTGGAGTCGTAGCCTCAGCTATTCCTAAGCCAATTATTGAACTTGCTCCTTCTATTTACTAATTCCTGCGCTAAAAAGGACACCTGTGAAGAGAATAGTGTACTAATCGCACTGCCACATGCATGCGCTTATATTTCGTCTGTAAACTAAGACTTTTCTCTTTCTCTTCTTCAGCTAAAGATTCCTTTTGTTCCGTAAGTTGTTCTTTCGGCCGAAATCGGAAGGTAAGTTCTTGTGTCTGTGACGGTAACAGACTTTTGTCTACAAATTTAAGCGAAAAATAACAGAGCTTTCTGAACGCTACTAATTCCTCATTTTTTCTGATTTCTTTTGATTTCTGCTCCTAGATAAAGATAAGGGAAAAACTTAACAAAAACTGAAGTTTTTTTTAACATCATTTTCACTTTTAATAATTACACTTTGAGATTATTTTGCTGCATTACAATCAAACTTGAAAAAAAAAAAAAAAAAAAAAAAATAGGGAAACCCCATGAAAGTAAGTATGCTTTTTCCTAAATATAGCATTGAATTCAAAATTAGGACAAAATAAATGAATACATACGAACTGAAAAGAAGGTGTAAATTAATGAAAAGCAAAAAAGTTACTGAGTTGCACTTAGTCAAGGAAAATATTCTCCTGACCCATTTTAAGGCAACTGTCAAACTCTAATTGGTACAAATTTTATTTTTGTGAAAAATTCTTTACGAAAACTCGTTTTTTTTATTCCCCCCCCCCCTCCAAATCATTTTTCGATTTGAACCTTTTTTCCCCCTTCTGACTCTGAATTCTTCGGAAAACAATGATATTAATACTATACTACTGTATTGATATCAGTATTGTACAGTATACTACTGTATATTAATACTACTGAGCTCTGCGTACACTACTGAGCTCTGCGTACAGAAACTCAATACAGTAGAACCTCGATTATCCGGATAGATGAGGTAAAGGGTTATACTGTCGTGTGCAGGTAAAGGGCAGTAACTGTAAAATTTCCGTGTGTTTTTTTTTTTTTTTTTTTTTTTTTTTTTTTGCCATCTATTGTACAAGCTCGCATATTTGGTTTCCTCTGAAAAAAAAAAAGGCCCGAAAAAGACGTATAATTCCAACATTCCCTATTGTTAGTATTGAATTCAAATTGCGTTTCTTCAAATATCTCGAAATCTCATTTCTGCTGATACTGCCGTTTACGTGCACACGGCAGTATGACAGTGTTGCCAGACGGTCAAATCCAGTTTTCCCCAATTCCCTCCCAACTTTTCCCCAAAAAGCGATGTTTTCTATCAAAATTCCCCAAATTCAAAAATTACTTTTCCGCTAATATTTTCATAAAATGAATCGACTTCCTCTGATATCTCCAAATAGCCAAATTTTCTTATAAAATTCCCCAACTTTTTTTCTTCCCATTTTTTTTTTTTTTGTCTTTATCTTTATCTTTTTTTATCTTTACTAATAATAAAGCTGAAAGTCTCTCTCTCTCCGGATCTGTCTCTCTGTCAGGATCTCTGTGACGTGCATAGCACCTAGACCGTTCGACTGATTTTCATGAAATGTGGCAAAGAATTAGTTTGTACCATGGGGGTGTAGAAATTTTTTTTGAAAATTCGATTTTGTTCTTTTTCTATTCCAATTTTACGAACATTTTCCCGAGCAAAATTATCATAGGTGGACGACTAAATTACCAAGTTATCATAATGTGGTACTGTTACGTGGGCAAGCCAATTGGCGAGAAATTCATCATGCATTATTTGTAAATATACAGGGGAACCAAAATACCTTTTAATTTTCTACTACGAGCAAAGCTGTGCGGGTGCCACTAGTCATAAATACAAGCACCTGACTGATAGATAAGAAATACCCAAATATATTTTTTTTCTACTCGCATTTACTACTCTGCTTCTGTATGTACATTTAAACTGTGATTTTTGTATATATTAATCCAAGAACATTTTTCATCACACTTATTTTTGCCTGTTTCACGTATCAACTAGTAACTCACGCAGAACTATTAATGCGAATTCTGTAGCATAATATTCCACATAATACGAAATGCGAATTCCATAAAGTTGAGAAAAGCTAAACCAACGCTGTTTGATACAAACAATGTAACTACCAGATGTCGAAACGCAAATTTAATTACAATTTTTTTTCCCCAAGTTTTTCCCAAGAAAAAAAAATTTCCCCAACGAATTCCCCTCAAAACCTATTTCCCCAAAATTTCCCCAGAGAGCACCAGATTTCCCCAAAATGGGGAAATTTCCCCCAATATGGCAACACTGCAGTATGAGCGCGTTTTATATCGTTATTTGGGAGGTCAGGCGGTGGCAGTTTGCCCCCTGAGTTTGAAAAATTAATGTATTAAGTGAGCGTCGTTTTTGCTGTTTTTCGGTATAATTTGCTTTGAGTCTGTTTCCCTCCAGGAAATTTGATCGTGTGAAGGGGGTGGGAACCATTATGATGGTACACCGGCTTGAATTCGCGTTTCATCACCATTCTGCAATGCTAAAAATAAAATTTTAGATCTGAAAATGTAAGAAAATTGCTAAGGTATCAAGTATTCTATTTTATTATATACTAAAAGTTAGAAGCAGAAATACCGTCTATGAATTTAACGTTTGGTCAAAATATCAGAGTTAAAATATATGCGTTTTAAGTTAATTTTAGCAATTTGCAGTAGAATATTTTATTAACTTATGACTGCAAAATATTGTTAATTCGTAAATAATTTTCTTATATTGCTCAGTAGCGTACATAGATTTTCGTCTGCTCCCCTCCTCCCCTCACAAGATTTATAAGTGATTATAATATTTATTTTTATTATATCCCCGTAAGGTTTTTTTCCCTTCAATTTTAACATAGTGTTATTTTTTCAGAGCGTGCCCCCTCATACCTCTCACACCATCCGTCCCACGGGGGTGCTATGTACGTCAGTTATTAATTCCTAATATCTTTTACTTTCTTTTGTTAAAAATTGGAATTTAATGAAATTTGAGGTAAGTTAGCTGAAAAGTAAAATTTAATCTGGCTGGTTTATTTTGAAGCAAGCTTATGTAGCAAAATCGATGATTGTATACTGGAGAGTATACAATTATTTAGTTCTGTGGGGGGCTTCTTGTATAAAATTATTATTATTATTATTGTAAAATCATGAATTAGTTTTTGAAAAAAAAATATCTCAACAGTATTGATGAACACTTAGTAAAATTTCGATTTTTTCATGGAATAATTCTAAAAATTGAGTTTTTTGTGCAATTTTCAATTCGTACAATTTTAAAAATTTGGTAGTTAGTTCGTGAGATATTATTACGAACTGATGCAAACAATACTAGCTAACAGATGTTTAAATCATGTTTTAAAAAGTTCCATCTATCATAGTGTTTTGCTTTTCAGATACCTCCGAAAAATTATGCTGAGCTGCTGAAACGAGATACGGAAGCTAATTGGGAAAGATTGGTATGTCTTATATGCTTCACATTTTTCTATCCAAAATCTATTGAACGCCTGAAAAATGTTGTGACTGAGGAGAAACGCTCCAATGACTGAAAAAGAGAAAAAAGAACAAAAAATGTTTTCAATTTTGAGATCTTGAATTCTCAAATTATGTTTATCGCAATCAGGAATTACGATAGGACCCTACTCGTTGGATTTCTTGTTTCTACTAATGGCTTTTATCTCAACCATAGTTTGAGAATATAAGACGTCTGAATTCAAATGAATGCAGGAGGATGGATACTGTTTTCGGTAAATAGGATTATGGCAAGTCGTGAAGATGGCAGTTTATAAATCATTCGATTCCGAGGCACATAGACGCCTGCATTATAAGCATAGAAAAGTAAAATCAAAGCTCGGTCAAATGAAAACAATAAGCAAATCATTTTTGTCAAAGAAAATTGAAAATATATCGATTTTGCCTATTTTTCTATTAGCAATAAGCTCAAGTTATTTGCTTAAGTAAACGCCATTTCGTTCTACAATGTCATTTTTTCCGTTTTACATCAGGTGAAGGCGCCGAAAAAGCTCTCTGTAAGTGACCTGGACAAAGCCATTAAAAAAGAAGATAATGGCCCTCAACATGTAAGTAGTTTTGTTTTAATAAATACTAGGCGGGCGCAGGGCTGTTTGTGATCCGACATTTCCAAAAATTTTGGGGTTACCGTTTCCGCAAATTTTGGTTTGGCAACAGTCTTGAACTGTAAAATTATATTAAAAATAACTTCTAAAATGTTTTTTTCTTCAATGATTTTTGTATGCATATTTGAAGAGTTTTTACGGGGAAGGTTGGATGGAGCTCGAAATTCCGAAAATTTCACTGTCTTTAGAAAACTGTACTTGAGTTCACTTGCACTCCTGGCTGGGCGCTAACAGTAGGTGGGAAAATCAACTATGATACTTAATAAGCTCTAAGTTAGCTCTCTCAAGTCGGAGCTAAAGCAAAACTACAAACACAAAACCGACAGTTCGGTTACGACACCCAGAGACTACTGTTTTGTGATCGTTATAAACTCATCACTCTGGAATAGTCCATATCTGAGCTGAAGGCAGATGTCCTCGTATTGAAGCTGAAATTACCTATGAATTGGTTGCTAAAATTTCATTTAGCGCACCAATTTCAGCTTTAACGAGAGGATGTGTCTCCAGCTCTGCTATGACTATTCCTGACTGATGAGTCCGTAACAAGAACGAAACTGCAGTTTCTGGATGTCATAACTGGGCTGTCGGTACATGCTTTTTGTACCTTAATGTGTTGGAAGTATGTATTAAAATGGAATTCCCTTAGAGCAGGAACTAAAATGGAGGGAGCGAGTCTAATCATTGGCTTAGCAAAAGCTGACCCCAAGTCACGTGGCTCAACAACGGCGAATGGTTGGCACGTTTTGCGTGAAACAAGCGAAAGAAACCTGATTGCTTCCAATGCTTTGCTTTAAAGTCTATTACGTGACTTGGGGTCTTGGTTTCATGAATGAAAGCCTTCACTCCCTCCATTTTATCTCTTCTCAATGGCATACCCAGAAAGCACACGTATCGGTTAAACGTTTCACAAACGTTTTAAAATGGTGGTCACAGCGTTAACAACCCTATTAAAACGGCCATGAAACGATGTTAACCAATTCCGGATCGGCAAGTTTTGCGCCCCCTGTAAAAAATCAATAGCCTCTCCTCCCCCCCCCCTCCCTGGAAAAAAAATAGATTACGAATTGTTTGTTTTTAACTGTTCCTATTTTTCTACATAACTTTGGAATTCATTTGTTGTGTGTTTTTATTTATATTAATATTTTATCTTTTTTATAAGTTCAAGTTTTTGATAAGTTAGAGTGCTTCTAGGGAACATTGATTTTTTTTCGATTCTGCGTTTTTGAATTCTTTTCATGTTACATAAAAACTTACTTTTTTACCTAAAAAGTCATTTGATTTCTCATTTTAAATAAAAGCTATGTGTGTGCTGTAGGGTGGGCCGAAAAAGGAAAGTTTTTGATAAAGCAACTTCTAATAGCAAAAAAAAAAAGTGTATTGCCCTCATAAACATAGGAAAATTAATTAAAAAAATTAATATTTATATCTTCAGATCGCGCATTGGCAGCAAAGTTAGAAAAAAAAGGCAAAAAATGGTCAATTTTCAAATATTTTTATAAAAATCCAAATGTTCAAAATTTTTGTTCTTATCCCATTTAAATGCTTCCTTTTAATGGAAATGTTTACATTCCTTTACAGTTTTTAGTTCGCGCATAAGCCGCAAAGTTACGTGAAATTAACCAAAAGTCGACGTTTTTAGCTTATTTTGCATATTGCAGTATTTCTTCTTTAAAAGATCCCAGTTATAATTTCTTTACAATAAATGTGCAGTATACAGCTCTTTGCTGGATATGTAATCATATTTTGTTCTATTAACAACCCAGAATCAACCCCCAAGTAGGTGATTGCTCTTTGTGTTCCACTTTGCTATTTCCAAGAGGAGTAGTTATTTACAGGACTTTTTTTTGTAAAGTAACTTACATTCACAATAACTATATTATTTTAAACACGTTTCTACGTTTAGATCAAGGTTTAAGGTTATACTGGAGACTGAATTTTTACATTGATGATCGCGAGTATAAAATTTTTCACATTAATCCATATCTTGTCTCATGCCAAAATACTCAACTTACCCGACTCACTAACCAGTTTATTAACCAGCAGCCAGTGTTTAAGAGGAACGTTAACTGAATCATGGGTAAAGCTTCAACTGTTTATATATATATATATATATATATATATATATATTGTAACGGATTCGGTGCGACTTCCACTTTCTTGAAATGAAGACACAGTTCTTGATAAAAACACAGGAAATTTATTTACACTATGTACAGGAAAGATCTTCAACAACTGCTAAATTATTCATCAGCAATTAAGCAATTATCACACAACACCGTAAACTCAACGTTTACACACGTATTTACTTCCAAATACGAAAACAACACAGCGAAATGCCTCGCTATAAACAGAGCAAAATGCTCTCCGTTCGAAATCTGAATCGAAACTAACTGTTTATCCATCGCTAACGGCTTAAATACACCGAAAGAAATCTCTCAAATATTCCACACGCTTCCAGAAATGCGTAGACCGTTTTACAACTACACTTCCATTGATAAAATCAGTGAATGAAATAAGAAAAAAAAGAATAGGGGGTTGTATACTTTAGCCATATGTTAAGGGGTTGTATATTCATTACGGGAAACTATTTACAGGTTACGTTACTACAATAATTACTATTTACAGAATTTGTAACATTGCCCCCTTCCCAAGGACTGCACGTCCCGGGCAGTACAATCCCCAGAAAGGGTGCCAAACTTCTATCACAAGTTTACAAATATACACATTAATTAATAACTAACAGATACAGAAAACACAATAATAACAAGAAATATTACTAAACATTAAAAGCAAAAATTATCTACCACTTTTATGTTATCAACCATGGTTGTTTACGTAATACTCATGAACTATGGCCATAGTATGGGGCTAACCGATCATAATGTACAACCCTAGGTTTTGCATTAGGTGATTTTTGGATCCTCACTACGACGTCATTTAGTCGGTTAAGGACTTTGTAGGGTCCATCCCAATGCGACTGCAATTTGGGTGACAGACCTTTCCGTCGGATGGGATTCCATAACCAAACCTTGTCGCCTTCGTTGAATTCATGTCCAGTAGACCTTGTGTCGTATCGAGTCTTCATCTTCTCCGCCGCGATGTTTATTCGCTCTCGTGCGAAGTTATGAACGTCTTCCAACCGGACCTGGAGATCCTGGATGTACTCCTCAGGCGATGCAGGCGCATCCGGAGGACGACCGAAGACGAGATCACAAGGTAGCCGAAGCTCTCGTCCGAAGAGCATCTGAGATGGGGCATATCCGGTAGTCTCGTGGACAGCACTGCGGTAGGCCAGCAGGAACAAAGGTAGCTTCTTGTTCCAATCCTGTTGATTTCTGGATACCATAAGCGAGAGATTATTTAGGATTGTGCGGTTAAATCTCTCCACCATGCCGTCCGATTGTGGGTGTAGTGGTGTTGTCCTAGTTTTCTCAATTCCGAGAATTTGACATAGGCCCTTAAACACAGCAGAGATGAAATTCCTCCCTTGATCGGAATGAATCTGCAAAGGTGTTCCGTATCTCGAGATCCAATGTTGGACTAGAGTCTCTGCTACGGTGGTAGCTTCTTGATCTGGAATGGGATACGCTTCGGGCCATTTCGTGAAATAGTCGATGGAAACAAGAACGTATTTGTTCCCATCAGCAGTTCTTGGTAGAGGACCCAGGATGTCGATCCCAATTCGTTCGAAAGGAGCTCCAACGTTGTACAGATGTAGCTTCCCTCTGCTTCTCTTCTTCGGTCCTTTACGAGCAGCACAAGCGTCACAAGAATGGCACCACTTCTCCACGTCATCCTTCGCCTTGCTCCAGAAGAAGCGCTCCCGAACTTTATTGAGAGTTTTCAAGACACCAAAATGTCCTCCAGTCGCACTACTATGTATTTCTTTCAGAACATCTGAAATCCTGGATCGAGGAAGTAGTAACTGCCACCTAGATGTCTTGCCGTCGTCAGATTCCCATTTCCGGTGTAGCACGCCGTTCCGTAAATGGAGTGAGTTCCATAAAGTCCAGTATCTTTTTGTTGCAGGACTGAAGATGGAAACGTCCTGCCAGCTAGGGCGTCGACTGTCACTTTCCATGAACTCCAAAATTGGTTTTATGTCGGGGTCTTCAAGTTGATCTTTTCGAACTTGGTCGTCACTCCATGGATCAGGTTCTGATGATGTTGGAGTCACTGTCACCTGATAGGCGGTAGGAATAGTCGTTCCATACTGTTTCTCGATTCGGGAACAATAGTGGCAGTTCTCAGGACAGGGTCTCCTTGATAAAGCGTCAGCATTACCGTGAGATAACCCTTTTCGATGCTTGATCTCCATGTCATATTCCTGGAGCCGCTGTATCCATCTGGCTATCTGGCCTTCCGGATTTTTGAAGTTCAAAAGCCAAGTTAATGAGGCATGATCTGTCCGAAGCAGAAATTTTCGGCCGTAGAGGTAATGATGGAAGTGTTCTACAGCTTTCACTATGGCCAGTAACTCCTTTCTGGTGACGCAGTAATTTCGCTCCGACTTTGTTAAGCATTTGCTCCAGTAAGCGATGACATGTTCATTTCCGTCAATTTCTTGGGATAAAACAGCTCCGATGCCCTCGTGGCTCGCATCAGTGTCTAGGATGAAGGATTTTTCAGGCTGAGGATAGGCGAGGATAGGCGTTGATGTTAAAGCCTCCTTCAGTCGTAGAAATGCATCTTCGCATTCTTTGGACCATTCAAACTTTTGCTTGCTCTCCGTCAGCTTATGCAAAGGTCGTGCAATGTTGGAAAAACCCTTCACAAACTTCCTGTAGTACGTGCAGAGCCCCAGGAAGCTTCGCAGCTGATGGATGTTTTCGGGACGACTCCAACTCTTGACCGCGGATACCTTTTCCGGATCGGTTTGTACACCCTCAGAAGAGATGATATGACCAAGGTAGTTCACTTCCCGGCGGAACAAATTACATTTGGACGGGCTTAACTTCAGATTGGCTTCCTTAAGCTTTTGCAGCACCTTCCTAAGATTTGCCAGATGTTCTTCGAAACTGCGTCCCACGATGATGATATCGTCTAAATAGACCAGACAGGATTCGTAGGAAAGTCCTCTTAACACTGTCTCCATAAGACGCTCGAACGTAGCTGGTGCATTGCAGAGGCCGAAGGGCATCACTTTAAACTGCCACAAGCCTTGTCCAGTTGTAAACGCTGTCTTCTCTCGGTCGTCAGGGTGTATTTCAACCTGCCAGTAGCCGCTCTTCAAGTCCAGGGTCGAAAACCACTTGTGCCCGGAAAGAGTGTCCAAGGTGTCGTCTATCCGTGGAAGAGGGTAGCTGTCTTTCTTGGTGATTTCATTCAGCCGTCGGTAATCGACACAAAATCGGGTGGAGCCATCTTTCTTTCGGACCAAGACGATGGGAGAGGCCCAAGGACTGGATGAGGGTTCGATTACATCATTCTCCTTCATCTCTTTCAGGAGGGTCTCAACTTCTTCCTTCTTGGCGAATGGTAGTCGTCTTGGATGCTGCTTAATAGGGAGGTGTTCTCCAGTGTAGATCCTATGCTGCGTTAAATTCGTCCTGCCCACATCCTCCGATGTGGATGAAAACAGATGCTTGAAGTCCTCCACCAATTGTTCCGCAGCAGTTCTTTGATCTTTCGATAATGGCGCACTCCCAAGTAACTTCGATGTCAAGGACTCAGAAGACACAGTATCGGGGGAATTGATTCTTCTAATGATGCAGTTTACTGGAGTACAAGTTGCTAACACTTCACCTTTCCGGATATTCCTTGGCCTTTCACTCACGTTGGCGACTCTCACAGGAATTACATCCTTAGAAAGGTCCACAAGCGTAGATGCTACCAGCACTCCTTTTAGGCTATTGCTTAGGTTAGGGTATTCAATGAGTCCAAATCGAAAACTATTGCTTTCTTCAAGGGAGCCAGGTATTAATGATTCTGACCTTGAGGGAATCGATAAATCGGTTTGGGCTATTATTTGATGAGCGGATTTTACATCACTTTCTGCAGGGAAAACGGCTATGTCTTCTCTCATCGAGTGCAGCTCATTAGTCTTGAAGTCGAGAGTGAAGTCATATTTCTTCAAAAAGTCCAATCCGAGAATGAAGGGGTCCGTGATATTAGCGACGAATGCCGTATGATGGTAGGTGGCATTCCCAAACACTATTTCCAAGTCCACTTTACCGTCAATCTCGATCTTGTCACCTGTCACAGTCTGGAGACTTACGCGTGGCGATGTCCACAACAGTTTCAATCCAAATTCACGAGCCACATCTGTCCTAATGATTGTCACATTGGCTCCAGTGTCAACAATCAGTCTGCAGGGGTTCCCATTTACATGTGCGTAAATGAAAAGTCCATCACTGCCACTACTAGAAGAGGAAATCTGCAGAGCTTTAGTGGTGGTGATTTCCTTCCCTCGCGTAGCTTGGCGAGCCGGACAACTCCTTCGCAGGTGTCCTTCACTACCGCATTTCCAGCACTTCTGCTCTTGTTTCTTTTGGGCTGTTATGCTGCTCAGATGTCTTGTCAAGTCACCGAGTTGTCTCTCAAGTTCAGCGAGGTGGGACGACCTGGAATCAGACTCATCAGCTTCCTGAGTCCGGATTAGATGGCGATCCACACGGGTTGCTTCTTGGGCGGCCTCGTATCTCATCGCATACATCAAAGCGGATTTCAAGTCGTTTACATTCGCCATCCGGAGGGCCTTCTGGATCTCAGGATTCCGAACTCCGTCGATGAAGTAGTTGAGTGCCAGGTTGTCCCGAACATCCGCAGGACAGTCGCAAAAAGCAAGATGAGACAGTCTCTCGACGTCCGCCGCTAGCTCTTGCAGGGTTTCCCCGGTTTTCTGGAAACGGGACTTCAACTGGAGTCGGCTGAACTCTTTCTGGCATTTCTCACCGAAGCGAAGCTCCAACGCCGATGTGAGGGCGGCGAAATCCAGGCGCTGGCTGTCCGGAAGGGTCTGAAGAATGTCCGCTGCGTCACCTCTCAAGGATGCTGCAAGATGGCAGGCCTTGGTAGCAGAGTCCCATCCGTTCGCTTCCGCCACTATCATGAACTGAGTTTTGTAAACCTGCCACGAAGTTTTCCCATCAAAGGTGGCAAGTTTAATGGACGGTCGAGCAACCGATGTGGGAGCGCCAAACTGTACAGAGCTGCTTTCCGCGGTCGCCAATCTCCTTTCCAGGTCTTTAAAGATGTCTTCTTTAAGTTGATGAAATTTTCTATCTTCTTCTTCCAGTTTATTTTCTACAGCATTGCATCGGCCTTCAACGGAACTTAATTTTTCTTCAAATTTCTCTTCGATTTTATTTTCCACTGCGATGAATCGGCCTTCAACTGCCTCAAACTTTCCTTCAATAGCATCAACTCGATGCTCTATCTCATTAAATTTATTTTCCATCACAGTCTTTACCGAAGTAAGATCGTTTTTAATTTCCTCTTGGTTAGAAACTAGGTCATTTTTCAGCACCGTTAAATCACTTTTCAATTGGTTTTGATTAGCCGCCATATCATTCTTTAATTGTTCTTGATTAGCTGCCATATCATTCTTTAATTGTTCTTGATTAGCTGTAAAACTTGCAGTCAAGTCACTTTTTAATTGTTCTTGATTAGCTGTAAAACTTGCAGTCAAGTCACTTTTTAATTGTTCTTGATTAGTAGCCATATCACTCTTCACAGAGGTGATTGCGTCAAGAAGTTGTTTTAATTGTTCATCCATTGCGCGAGTGATCACCATAAAAAAATAAAGTCCTAATTCAAAAAAAGTCTTTATGAAAAAATGTCCAAAGTCACACTTACTCCAAGAAAGTCCAGAAGAAGCCCCACGTTGGGCGCCAAATTGTAACGGATTCGGTGCGACTTCCACTTTCTTGAAATGAAGACACAGTTCTTGATAAAAACACAGGAAATTTATTTACACTATGTACAGGAAAGATCTTCAACAACTGCTAAATTATTCATCAGCAATTAAGCAATTATCACACAACACCGTAAACTCAACGTTTACACACGTATTTACTTCCAAATACGAAAACAACACAGCGAAATGCCTCGCTATAAACAGAGCAAAATGCTCTCCGTTCGAAATCTGAATCGAAACTAACTGTTTATCCATCGCTAACGGCTTAAATACACCGAAAGAAATCTCTCAAATATTCCACACGCTTCCAGAAATGCGTAGACCGTTTTACAACTACACTTCCATTGATAAAATCAGTGAATGAAATAAGAAAAAAAAGAATAGGGGGTTGTATACTTTAGCCATATGTTAAGGGGTTGTATATTCATTACGGGAAACTATTTACAGGTTACGTTACTACAATAATTACTATTTACAGATTTTGTAACAATATATATATATATATATATATATATATATATATATATATATATATATATATATATATATATATGTATGTGTGTGTGTGTGTGTGTGTGTGTGTGTGTGTGAAAAGAGTATTAAAAGGAAGCACGTAAAGGGTTTTCGAGCAAAAATTTTGAACATTTGGATTTAAAAAAAAAAATATTTGAAAATTGATTTTTTTTAACCTTTTTTCCAAACTTGCTGCCAATGCGCGATCTGAAGACATTAATATTATTTTTTTTAATTATTTTTCCCATGTTTAGGATGGCAACACACAACTTTATTTTGCTATTAGAAGTTGCTTCTTGAAAATATCCTTTAGGGCCGTGGTAGCCCGATCGGTAGAGTGTCGGATTCGGGGCCGGAGGGTCCTGGGTTCGAGCCTCGATGGTCGAAGACCCACCGTCGTCATTAAAGGGGACTGGGCGACGTTAAATATGCTCGTGGTCTCAATGTCCTCCAAGTGAAACGATACCTCTGGGGGTGCTAGCACTAGGTAGCTATTAGCTCCTAGACTAGTTCTAAATTCTCATTAACTGTCCGATCCGGTGATGGTGCTGCCATCTATCGGTATATAAAATAATGGAGGCAAGGCACTTAGTATGCAGTCCTCGACATAAATACAGTTGTAGTCAGTTGTGACTCTGAATAGGAATAGGAAAATATCCTTCTTTCAGCCCACCCTAGTGTGCAGCATTGAGAAAAGATAAAATGGAGGGAGTGAAGACTTTCGTTCATGAAACCAAAACCCAAAGTCACGTGATAAGCATTATAGAAGAAATCGGGTATCTTTCGCTTGTTTCACGCAAAACGTGCCAACAATTCGTCGTCGTTGAGTCACGTGACTTGGAGTCATTGGTCAGCTTTTGCTAAGCAAATGATTGGACTTGCTCCCTCCAATTTAATTCCTGCTCTAAGGTGGGCACAAAAACAGCGAGTAGACAGATCTTACATTGTGTAGATAGAAATTTTTCCTAACTAATTCTCCCCTTCACATCTTGGTTTCCTAGAAATCTTTTTTTTTTTTTTTTTGCTAATGGGGCTGTGTAAGAAGCCATTTGGCCATAACCAGACATGGTGCGCTCCCCGACAAGGCATCAGTCTTTCATGTGCCACCATTAAGGCGTTGATGCATGACACAAGTAGTTTTTGACGCCCAGTTTTCACCAGATGGAGGCACCTGGGCTCTCTTTGATGCGAAATGTCACGAGGAATTTTAATTTTACCGAGGGAATTCTAAGCCAAACGAGTACCCAAGGGATGTTTTACATGCCGCTTAATCATACGACATGGGTGCTGATAATTTCCTGCATCTCGAAAATCCACCGACTGGCCACCATAGGCAGGCCAGAACCCGGGTCCAAGGGGTAGAAGGCCAGCGCCTTACCATTACACCGCCAGCCGGCTTTCCTAGAAGTCTTCCACCTTCTCAAGAATTTGCTCAATTTCGGTAACGGTTCAGTTTTCATTCCGTATTTTATGCCAGTCTGGCATATGTTTTTACAATTTGCTGGTTTATTTATTAATTCCTCCCCTTTTGCCCGTTTTTAACTCCTTGAATTATTTACGTATTCATTTATTACAGTAAAAAAAAATAATTTCTTTTTTCAGAATGTTTTATTTATTTTGGTTTTTTGCTCGACTTAAAATGTTTTCACCAGATTTCAGAATAAACTTCTGGAAAAGTTTGTGAGTTGTATTAAATCCTGAAATCCTGTTCTCTGAATTTCATATTATTCCTGACTTGACTTTTGTTAATTTTTGCATGTTGTTGTTTGGCATATTATTTGTCTTGTTCCTTAATATCGAATAATTTCATTCTTCAAGTTTAGTTTTGGTGTTTTAAATACTTTTATCCTTTTAAATTGTCAGATTTTTTTCTCTTGTTCCGGAATGATGAAACTGTAACTGTACATTGGCTATCAGTTTAAGACCCTAGGCTTTTTAAGTAAAATTTTAACTTCCATTTTATCTTCCCTTCCCATCTTTTTTTTCAATTTTTCCTTATTATAAGATGAAATTGCTCAGTTACAACCGAGATTCAGATCACAAAATTAGTAACTGAACAAACTCAAAAAATATTGTGCTTCATTTTATTAATTACTTCCCTGAAATATAAAATGATAAACTGAGAATGGGAAAAAGAAAATAGTGTTACTGAAATTTGCCAAACACTGAAACCAGGCACTTTTACAAATAAGCACGAAAATCTTTAAAAAAATAAAAACGCAATGAGGTTGTTTTCTTCAGTCAGAAGTACTACTTTTGGTCACTGAAACTGATAGAAAAAGCAAAAAAAAAAAAAAAAAGTAGAAAAAACTGGAGCGAGTAAAAACTCATTTTTCTCAACGTTTAAATTTTAATTAATTTTTTTTTTAAATGTCCGATTTTGGAAATAAGGCCTAGTCTTTATGACGTCACGAGTGATGTACTTTTGCGCGCTACTCCACTGGCGCGCTGAATGCTTACGCCTGCTGTCTACCGCGTTTCCTGCTTGTGATAATTAAGAAGCGAATTAAATATTGCGCTCTGCGCTAATGGCATCAGTTAATGGCATTTCATCACTTGTGATGTCATGTGCAGAAGCGTAAAAATTAAACTTTGTCTAACTATTTAAAAAGTGGTTAAATCTTATATTTTTAAACATGCTCTTTCAGAAAAAAATACTTTTAAAATTTCGGAAACAACCCAATTTTATTGACCAAGGTTCAGAATTCGACTTTCAAGGGGGGGGGGGGGGGTTGAAAATTTATATGAAATGCACGTCTAATTGGCTGCTGATGAGGGTTTTTTTTTAAAAAGTAATACTTGATGCTCCCAAGTATTATTTTTGAATTTATGATTTTGCTTAAATTTTACTAAAGCATCACAAATACATTTTTTGCAGTAAATGTTAAAGTAAGGGGATTGTGGGGCAAAGTGAAATAGTTAATATAACTTACTTTTTTCAAAATGAAAAATTTGAAAATTTGTTCTGAAAATTTCGGTACATGAAGAAAGAATAATATGTTTTGTAATAAAACTTGCATTGCAACATTATTTTTTATTTTTGGCAATAAATTTGTGCCTCTAAAAAAGGTGAAAATTTTTCATTTATTTTTTTTTCATGGGCCAAAATAAAAAAATAAAAGTTTTTCTAATGAAATATTTTCTATTCGATTATGAAAAATATTTTTGATCAAATATATTAGTAAATGAAAGAATGAATGAATAAATAAAAATAAAATGAAACAAAAATTTGTAAATTTGAATTTTTGGCTTCTTGAATTCAAATTATGTTTTTCGCAATCACGAGCGTGTATGTGTATTAGGGTGTCTCAAAAAAATGAAAGTCGTTTTTTTTTAAACGCATACCCTCTTATTTTTTTTCCTTTTATATCAAAACCGTTGTAAAAAAAGTTTCATGCACTTTGAAGCAGGGTAACCCGTGCCGACTTGCGCCTAAAGGCCTAAACGTGTAAATAGCACGTGTATTCATAAGCAAGCGAACGCTGGCGACGCGATACCTTGCGAAGCTCAAAACAACTGTAAATAGTGCACAGAAAACAAATGAAAACAGAAAAACATATGTTAGAGGAGGGGGGAGGGAGGACTTATCCGTAGCAATTCGCAAACCGTCAAACATGTCAGTACGAATACATTCCGTTCAGCGAGCGCAGTATAGTCCTTCCATAGGGAACGAAACATGGCAGTGGAATTGCAAAGTTTGAAAAAAGAGATATTTTTAATAGGAGTCGTAAAACACCAAACTACGGGCTTGCAAACTTCCCTCTAACGGACAAGTTCTGTCTGTTTTGTTTTATAATATTCGAGAAGTAAAATTTAACTATCAGTGAAAGTGCAAATCTCGCTATTCGGGAATGCATCATCTTTTGGGAAAAGACACGCATTCCCACCAAATCGTTGCCAAATTGTGTGAATAAACTTAAAAACCTAAATCAAATTTGGAGAGACTTAAAAAAATGCAAAGAAACTGCAAGTAGTATTCAGGCAGCGCCAACAAGAATTTTAGAGTATTTTAACAATTTATTCAATATTGCACATGCTGATGCACTTCAGTTAATCAAAATAGAGGAAGATGGGATTTTCTTGCAACTCCAAAGAGAGCCCAGCCGACGTGGTCACTTTAGGTGGAGTGGATAAAAAAACTTGCTGACAAAGAGGAAAGGGCTCGACTTTGAGCAGTCAAAGAAGAAAACAGGCGCATTAAATACACGATTCCACTTCAACATCCTCGGAATTGTATGAGCATGTACAAGAAGATTCCTCTTCGAGCTCTAGTGAAAATATTAATTCAGAAAATTTCCCTGAAACATATAAATCAGTACCTGGAACAAGTTTATCAGAACCTGGAACAAGTATATTAGAACCTGGAACAAGTATTCCAGAACCTGGAACAAGTATTCCAGAACCTGGAACAAGTATTCCAGAACCTGGAACAAGTATTCCAGAACCTGGAACAAGTATTCCAGAACCTGGAACAAGTATTATCAGAACCTGGAACAAGTAAATATGTAATGAGGAGCGATTTTATTACTCCAAAGTCAGTTGCTGCATTTGACAGGTGTCCAAGTATACGAGATTATGTGCTTATTCTTGAAGCTACTATTGACGCACTTGGGTGTAACATTGATGAATGTTCCATAGGTAAATCTTCAATTCAAAGAATTCGATCCGAAAAGCGGAAGGAGCACGAGGAAAGAAGAAAAATTGGTTTTCAGTACGAGGTACTATCTGTTGTGAATTTATCTTGGGATATGAAACTGTTGCCTGCTTTGAGTGCTCAAAAATCAAAAGAAGATAGCTAATCTCTAGTTATTTTATATGGATGTGATGAACAACTCATTGCTGAGTCTAAACTGGATAATTCTACAGAAGAACAAACTCAGGCTGTTTGAAAGGCAGTTTTAGATTGGAATCTCGAAGACAAAGTTAAAACTATCTGTTGTGATACTACAGCTTCCAGAACAGGTCCTTTAAGTGGTTCTTGCGCTATTCTTGAGCAAAAATTGGATAGAGAAATGCTTTCCTTTGCTGGCCGCCGTCATATATTTGAACTGATCTATCTCACTAAAATACAGTGCTATGGAGGAGCTGCGGAGTTGTTTCGAACTGTACCCTAACTTGGAAAATTTACTTGACTTTTACCGTGCTAAACTTAGTAATATGACTATCAAGAGTTGATAAAATTGCCTATTATATTTTTAGGTGGAGATACAGAAAATGAATTTAAAATAAGACCACCGGGAGCCATGCACAAAGCACGATGGATGGCTCGAGCGATTTACTCCCTAAAACTATTACTATTTTATTTAGTTCACAACTAAAATTAGATACGAAGCAAAAGGAAAATGAAGCATTGTTTGATGTTTGCTTGTTTGTAGTGACAATATACGTGAAACCATGGCTTCAATGCATTTTGGCAGTCAAAGCACCCAACAAAGATTTGTGCTTTTTGATAAAAGTGTACGAAAGTGTGGACCCAATTATCTCAAAAGCTGCTCTACAAAAATTCTTCCAGCTTTTATGGTATGGTCAATAATATTTCATTCCTTGATGTGAAAAAGATTGTCTTAATGCTTAGAGCAGTAAACGATGCAGCTGAAAGAGCTGTAAAAATTATGCAGGACTTTCATGGTTTGCTGATGAGGAACAAAAACAATCTGTGTTACGTTGCGTTCAAGAACAACGGAAGCTCTATCCTGACTGCAAAAAGCAAACATTGTATTAAAATATGTGCAGTAATGTTTCTTTTAGTCTAATATTGTTGTAAATATCTGCTTTAAATAAATTGATGTCGCGTGTAGTAAGGAATTATGCAGTTAGCAACCTTTCCACTGTAGTTGCCGTACAAGATTTCAGGTCCAACTTTGACCTCAAGTCGGCACGGGTTCCCGTTATTTTATTGCAATGAAACTTTTTTCTCATGTTTCTGAGGTGAAATGGAAAAAATTTGGAGGGTATGCGTATTCGATTTCACAAATTTTTTTTTCGCCATTATATCTTGGGACACCCTAATGTGTATGAATGCGCGCGCGCGCGTGTGTGTGTGTGTGTGTGTATGTATGTATGTATGTGTGTGCTGTGTATGCAGTGCTGTGTGTGTACGCGTTAGTGTGTGTGTGTATGCATGTGTGTGCGTGTTGTGTATGCAGTGCTGTGTGTGTACGCGTTAGTGTGTGTGTGTGTGTGTGTATAGGAGTGTGTGTTTGTGTCTGTGCGCAGGCATGAGTGTGAGTGTATGCGCGTGTGTGTAGGGTATGGACACAACCTGGAGACGGTTTTCGCTATAGGAGCAGCATCGTGATTAGCCGGTCAACGGTGATGCTGCAGAGGGTGCTGGCGGGAAAATAAAATGATAGCACATCAAAATAGTCAAGTGAAAGCAATAAGCAATCGAGATTGCTCAATAAACAAACAAATAAATAAAAAATAAATTTATTTAGTTAGAGTAAAATAGTGAATAGGGCTCGGCCGATGGGCCGATGCCGATTGTTGGCCGATTGTTCAAAGATGGCCGATTGTTTTCCTCCAAATGGCCGATGGCCGATGGCTGATGCCGTTGGCCGATGGCAAAAAAAAAAAAAAAAAAAAAAATCAAACAGAAATAAGTTGATAAGACTGTGTGCACTTGACTTATTTTTGTTTTACAAGGTCGTGTGAAAATGGAAGAAAAAAAGTCGATTTTTGGTTTATATTTTATGGTTTTTAAAAAATAAGAAGCTAGTCTATCGACCTAAAACTTTTAAAAGATATTAACCTTACATAGAGTTAAAATTTGCAACTCTAAGCATTTTCAAAATTATATGTTTTAAATTTCGTAAAAAAGTTCGATTTTTTGCAATTTTTGAACTTTTTTGGGGCGATTTTGGAACCTAAAGATATTATCCTAGGAAGCTAATATTTTAAGCGTACCATTATGATGCTAAAACACAACTTTTGAGACCACAGGCGTTTTGAAATTCGAAAATGTATTTTTTTTTCACTCCACCCTACTATACATGCACATGTACCTAAGGACATATAGATGACCGAAATATTCATTTTGAACGCCTACTCAGTTAATGGGGCTTTTCCAAAATTTTAAAAGTATTTTTTTCTGAAAGAGCGTGTTTAAAAACACAGGATCTGACCATTTTTTAAATAGTTTGTTCAAGTTTAGTATTTTGAAAAAAATACTTAAATCGGTACACTTTTATTGTTTATGTTTCTGTCCGATGACGTCACAAATGATGAAAGGCGATTCAGTGTTGCCATTCACAGCGCAAAATATTTAATTCGCATCTTTACTCACGTGTATTGGCAACGATATGGCTGATAGCAAGCGTAGAGCGCAATCTTTATTAGCTTCTTGATTATCATATCGTGGAAACGCAGTAGAAAGATGCGCCAAAGAGCATCATTTGTGACTTCATCAAGACCACGCCTTGTTTGAAAAATCAGATATTTTAAAAAATTAATTAAAAAATAACTGTTGGGAAAATAAAAGTATTTTCTGGGTCCATGTTATTTTTATTTTTATTTATTTATTTATTTATTTTTTTTTTTTTTTGCTCTTTCTATCAATTTCAGTGACAAAAAGTGCTACTTTTGACTGAAGGAAACAACCCCATTATCGCAAATGCTCTTGGGATGCCTTCATGCGCGTAAACTTGCATCACTCAAAAACATTATGTAATAGTAGTTTGAAAACTCATACGTACGTAGTATGATCTAAAAGTTCGAGGACTAGTTGTATAAAACGTTACCCTGAATAGTTCACATTACCGAAGCACATCTATCTACAAAATAGTCACCTTGAATGATTATGCACTTTGCCAACGTTCGTATAGCTTTTAGAAACATTCCTGGAAGACTTTTTCGCAACCTCCAGTAAGACCTCTTGCGCTGCTGCTTTAACTTTGTCGAGGGGAAGAAGGCGATTTTCATGTTGAGGATGCACGGTTCGATTGGTCAATACTCTGATATGACAAACAAATAACATAACGTTTCGTCGGACTTAGCTCCGTGTGACTTTTACCTGTTCCCAGCAAAAATACATTTGCATGGGCGCCACTTTCTCCCGTCAGGAGAAGATAAAGCTGCATCATAGAAGGTAGCGAAAAATGGCTTTCAGGAGTGTTTCCAAAAGTTATATAAACACTGGCAGAAGTACATAGTCACTCAAGGTGACTTTTTGAAGGTGGATGTGCTTCGGTAATGTAAACTATTCTGGGTAAGGTTTTATACAGCTTGTCCCCCGAACTTTTGGATCGTATCACGTACAATCTGTATAGGGTGTAGTTATGCTTCTCCGTTTTTGACTGCTGTGTGATGAAAGAGAAAGAACAACAGCCCCCCCCCCCCCCAAAAAAAAAGAAAGAAAGAAAAAAAGGGAAGAAAAACAAAGAGACTGTTTAATAACCAATTGATTTGTTTGTTTTTTTATTTGAACATATAACTAAGATTTCAGTAATATTGTAATAATGTATGGATTTAGGTACATTAAACATAGTTAAAAAAACATTAAGTTATGTTGTTTAATCATTAAAAGGATAATAAGAAGAATAAAACTATGAAACCGTCAACAAATTACGCAATTAAAGTGGAAAGATTGCACCTAGACATTTTTTAGTCATCAAATTAAACAAAAAAGGTAACAGGAAAATTACAACATTAAATCAAAATAGGAATATTTTTATACTTATTTAAAATTTATGAATAGAAAAGTTTGCATTTTTCATAAAAGCTATAACAGTGACATAACTTTTGCTGAAAAAAAATAGCCATAAAAAGAGCGAGGTTTTTAAAACGCAGCTACAATAAACAAACTCAATATTTACACCAAGTTAATAACCGAATACATATACTACTTGATCTGATGTTTGCACACATAATATTGAACACTTTGATTGTTTAATATTTTATGAAGCTTTACAAACAAGTTCAAATTAATTTTTTCAATTTAACAACAATTTTCTGAAATTTAAAAAATTGCATAATAGAAAATCCTTGAAACTTTTCTATAAAAAACGAAAATAACTTATTCATTGATTATATATATATATATATATATATATATATATATATATATATACATAAATAAAAATAGTTCCTTACAACAGAAAAAAAAATCAATCGCAATTAATGATTCAAAAAAAAAAAAAAATGGCGCATTACGAAACATAGGTGAAACAAGTCTGAGAAATACGCAAAATTACATTTCTATAAAATAATAATCGCTAAAATAAATAATCGCTAAATATTTAAGAAATGCTTGAAACGACGAGGGAGGGTTGGGGGGGGGGGGGTCACGCTCTGATTTTGGAGTCTCACACTTCGGCCTTAACTTTGGCCTCTTTTTTTTAGTACAGAACCGAACCGCTACCACCAACGCCTAGGAAGAGTTTCTGAATCTATTTCAGCACTTCGTAAGAAAAAATTCAAAACTCTCTTTGATTTCCAAATTATGTCAATATTCATAACGACTTGAATCAATTTCTTACATTAATGCTCTAAATTCTTTCTAAGCAATAGATAAAGTTTGAAAAAAAAATTCTCTAATTTTATGAATGGTGTTAGTTTTAAACAACTCAGAACTGCAACTAGAGTTTGATTTCAGAAATTGAGGGAGTGGGAGGAGAGGCACGCAAGTGTTCTCGGAAATTCAAAAAATAGTCGTAAAAAATAGAGTTCAAAATAATCATAAACATTGAGCAGAAAAACCCTTTCAAAACTTGCACTCGAGTTTGTTTTGACGTGCAGTGGCAGATTTAAAATATAGCAAATGTTGCAATTGCGCGAGAGGCGCCATAACCATATAGTAGGGGAGATAGCGACCGAAATTTTACGACAATATATATAAGGCCAGATTTTTTTTAAATATTAGATTAGTTTACTTAAAAGAAGAAAACGCGAGTCTACCAAAAAGTTATCGTTGCAATAATTAATAAAAAATTTTGCAATATGTTGCAAAAATATGTGAAATTGTCTTATATATATAAGGCTGAAACTCGGTAATATTATTGATTACGTATAAACATAACACAAAATATATGTCTACCGCGTCCGAAGCGTTGCCGTGCCGTGTCTACCACCCACTCAAGGTGCGAAAAAATCAGTCAATTTTGACTTAAATATATAAGCCTAAAATTTTTTTAAATAATTGTTTATAATGTATAAAATATAAAAACAAAAGTCTACCAGTTGTGTTATGTTGCAAAGGCATGATAGACGCCACGGAATGTCGACCTCGTACCTCAATGCACCGTTTATCGGGCCGCTAGCGCTCGCTCAAAAAAGTTTGCTTGTCGTCGCGAAATTTCAATAAATAAAGCTGATTTTTTTTAAAATAAATAGTTTAAATCCTGTTTTTATTAAAATTTTTAGTCTACCGTGACTAAGAGGTTGCTTAGTCTTTGGTAGACGTTGCTTAAATTATAAAGTAGTTAGAAAAGTATGAATGATTTAAGCATATTAAAAAAATAATTTTAACATTTAAACAAAATTAAAAAATATTTAATTAAAATTATGTACAAAATTATAGTGAAATTTATTTTTCATTAATAATGTCTTGACCTTTTAAATTATGCCTCTTTTATTTATTTATTTTTTATTTTTATGGTCAAGTACTTATGAAATAAAATTTTTTGCATCGATCTTACATAACAATAAATTATTAAAAATAATCAAATAAACAGTACTTTACATATTAATTAATCTTTACTAATAATAAAGCTGAAAGTCTCTCTGTCTAGATGTCCGGAGGTAATCTGTAGGATGTCTGGATCTCTGTGCCGCGCATAGTGCCTAGACCGTTCGGCCGATTTTCATGAAATTTGGCAAAGTTAGTTTGTAGCATGGGGTGTGCACCTCGAAGCGATTTTTCGAAAATTCGATGTGATTCTTTTTCTATTCCAATTTTAAGAACAAAATTATCATAAGATGGACGAGTAAATTACGAAATTATCATACCGTGGAACCGTAACATGAGCACAAGCCAATTGGCGAGATACGAAATTATCATACCGTGGAACTGTAACATGGGTACAAGCCAATTGACGAGAAAATTCACCATACATTCTTTGTAAATATACAGGCGAACCAAAAGACCTTTTAATTTTTCTATTACGGGCAAAGCCGTGCGGTTACCACTAGTAACCTATAAAACTGTAGCAAGGAACATAATTTTATTTAAACGAACTATTCATCAGGTGCATCGCCGCTCACGTCTGACTCGCCCAAATAATTTTCGTTTTCGCTTTCGTTGCTGAATTCATATTCAAAATGTCTTACGCTCAACTTAGCATCATTGTCATTTCAATAATCATCATCACTGTGAATGTCGGTACTACTATTAGCTGTCTCGGTAAAATCATCAATATCTGTAATAGAAAACAATTGATAAAAAAAAGAAAGAATTTTATTAAAAGCCAAGTCTGGTTGAAAAAAAAAATGATTACCTGAGGCAGAAGGCTGTGCTTCGAATGTAACATCTTTTATTGCTTGCGGTAATTGTTTTCAGTAAACCATTCAAAAACTTTTCAGTTGTCCTCAATTTTCCACCCACAATCAAGAGGTTATAAGCTTGTCAGATTTTTTAAATGAGAATTTGTCCAAATTTGCGAAATGCAAGCTGTTCTGAGGAAATGTTCACGAAGTTGAGACTAACATAAGCTTAAGGATGATGGATCAAAACTCTTCACGTTTTCGAAAATTACTTTATCTTTTTTCAAAATTTTTATTAACTTTTGAAAACGTAATGGTTCTTGCACTATTAATTTTTTTCATTTTATTTTGTCTGTACATTCGGCCCACAAACTCTTCCGAAATTTCGAGTTGTATTCGAATTTGCGACATGCATTTTATATTGTGCGATGGCTGATACTTACTCAAATTTGTTAACACTCCTGTGTATTCTTCCGACTTTGTAAATAGAGCGTAAAACCGGACTTTTCCTTTTCGGAAAAAAGCCGGATTTTGATCGCAATCAGTCATTGCGTGTAAAGCAACCAAGGCGGAACAAACGTTTCCTCCTAAATTCTTGTAAAGTTCAGAGACATTGATACATCTTAATGATTTTCCAACGCCAACTTCCATCCAGACCTTTATTTAAGAATTCAAAAACTTCATGTTAGCCAATATTATAACTAATACATCAGTATCTGAACATCGTAGGAGAAAGTCATATAGAGGCTGCAGCTCTTCAAAAATTACAAAGATGGTAAATCATTTTTCTGTCTGATTCTGGGCGGTCTGGGGCACAATTGAATATGATCTACTATTTTTACAACTTTTCTGTTGATGGTTTCAAATCTATAACACTGTTTGTAGTTAATATATACACAAATTTATCTTCAAAATAAATCGCTTTGTTATCTCCTTCCCAGTTTTTTACTAAATATTCTAGCAAATCTTCTTTAAAAGTAATATTTTTTAATTGATTCAAAAAGTCAGAGGGACGTGTTGCAGTCTCGCCTATCTAAATTTTTTAACCTCTGTAAGTTCCGCTTAATATATCGTCGCCTCAAAACAACAGTAAGATATCTTAGTGTTATTTCTGGGATTAGATATCTTACTGTTGCTCTGAGACGACGATATGTTCGTTATCTTTTATGGAAGGAGACAGGGTACGTGTCGAAAACAATTACTACGAATGCTGCTGAACATACTTAATAATTTTCTCAATATCATAGCATAAGATGATGGAATTTCTTTCATTAGATATAATAAAAAGAATCCATCATAGATGAGAAATTTTGGTGGTTCAGAATTGATGTTTTTTAAGCACTTTTATTACACTTGGCCTGATTGTCATGGAGTAATCTGAGGCGTGCTTTTGCTTATATTGCAGCAATTATATCACTAAGAGACTTCTGGATTTTACTAAATGATTTGCTTAATCTTAAGGTACAACTTAAGACTGAAAATTTAAAATTCTGAAATAACATCATTATTTCGGTTAGGATGGAAAATAGCAAATTTGATGTAATTTCCCCATTAAATGTTTAAATATAAAATCCAATGTTACAAATTTTGTTGCATTGCAAATGTAATGTTAATAGTAATCAAAATGAAAATTTTGAATCAAATCCTCTCTGGAGCAAGAATGAAATTTATTCACAGTCGATGCTTTCTTACGGTTTTTATCCTCATCTATGCATCTATGCCAACAATCGATAACGGGGCTAAGTAAAAAGACGTATTAGGCTTTTTATCTCAAGTTACTTATATGTTGTGAACCATTCTTTTGGGTATACTCAGCAACTAGACCACTTACAGACTTCAGAATTTCATTAAATGATTTGTTTAACCTTAAGGTACAACTTAACGCTAAAAAATCAAATTTTAAAGTAAAATTTTGTTTGAAAACGAAAAACTTTAAAATAACAGGTTTTTTAAAAAAATAATAAGCACTTTTCATAATGCACTCAAAAGGACAAAATAACTTTTCTGGGTCAGAAAGGACCATTTAAGTATTCCTGTAGTTTTTTATTCTTTTGAGAAAAAGATTTCACAAACGAAGAAAAGTGCGCTCAAGTCATTTTAAACCAAACTTTCCCATTAAGAAAAAAAAAATGCGTGTTTCAACACTCAAATTTATGATTGAAAGCTAGATAATGGTAAAACACTCTCTACATGACTAGAACCGCACTTTTCTTCGTTTGCGGTGTCATTTTCTCGGAAATTTTTGAAAACTACAGGAATTCTTAAATTGTCCTTTCTGACCCAGAAAAGTTATTTTGTCCTTTTGAGTGCATTATGAAAAGTGCTTATTATTTTTTAAAAAAGTCTGTTATTTTCCAGTAAATGCAGCAAGGCAGATTTTTCAGTTCTGCAGATGGCTATTATCTGTTGACCCAATTTAACATACGCCAAAGAAATATAAACACCAGCAGCAATGCTATCGCCGCGAAGCACTGGATCAAGCTTGCTCCAAAATGGCGGATGCGTCGGCCCCTCCACTATAAGGACCTTACTCAGGCCCAGGCCCCAGACCCAAGGTTATTATAGGCTTCCCCTCTCCCCTCTTCTTTCTTCGCAGTAGATGAATAAACAGCTTTACTTCCCCATTTACGAAATGTATTTGAAAAGGTGGTGATTCAAAATATTTTTGAAGAAGTTAAAAATACGTATATATGAATAATGTAACAAAAGTATGAATATCAATTTAAAGAATGATAGAAAATTGTAATCATAAAAAATAATATGAATTGAAAAATTTTCATTCATAAAGAATGAAAAGATTAAAAATTAAATAATCATACTTTCCCAACTACCTTATATTTTAAGCAACGTCTACCAAAGACTATGCAACCTCTTAGTTACGGTAGACTAAAAATTTTAGTGAAAATATGATTTAAACTATTTATGAAAAAATAAATCAGCTTTATTTATTTAAATTTCGGGAGGATAAGCAAACTTTTTTGAGCGAGTGCTAGCAGCCCGATAAACGGTGCATTGAGGTACGAGGTCGACATTCCGTGGCGTCTATCATGCCTTTGCAACATAACACAACTGGTAGACTTTTGTTTTTATATTTTATACATTATAAACAATTATTTAAAAAAATTTTAGGCTTATATATTTAAGTCAAAATTGACTGATTTTTTCGCACCTTGCGTGGATGGTAGACACGGCACGGCAACGCTTCGGACGCGGTAGACATATATTTTGTGTTATGTTTATACGTAATCAATAATATTACCGAGTTTCAGCCTTATATATATAAGACAATTTCACATATTTTTGCAACATATTGCAAAATTTTTTATTAATTATTGCAACGATAACTTTTTGGTAGACTCGCGTTTTCTTCTTTTAAGTAAACTAATCTAAGATTTAAAAAAATTCTGACTTTATATAAATAATGTATTAAAAACTCGCTATCTCCCCTACTAATAGGGGCACCGTAGGAGTTACCAAAATGCTTATGATAAATGTTCTACAACTTCTGTGATAGAGAAATAGGACCCCAAAATATATTTCGATGGGCAGCAAACTTGTAACTCCACCGAAGCGATACAGAAAAGACTGCATTACTGTGATTCATATTACAAATATCGAAAAATTAAAAATTACCGTCGGTTCAACGGGAATCTAATAAAATGACACAAAAACCGGTTTCGCTATCTCATATTTGTTTCCATGGTCTCCAATTCGGCAATATACGTACGCACACTCAACATGCGAAAATTTATCCTTCTACAGCTTACAATTTTTGAGTTATGACTTATGAGAGATACATACGTACATCCTGCTGCAAGAAACAACGCAATAATTAACTTGTTTGGTAACTGAATGCAGTATTAAAAACTCTTTCAGGGGTGATTAAAATAGAAATTCATACTGAAATTTAAGTAAAAATTTTATATTAAAACAATAGCTCTCTTTTCTTAAAAAGTAAAACAGCAAAGGTAATTCATTTTCCAAAACATCGGCCAATTCCATCGGCTTTTGGATGTTTTTGAAGGCCGATGGGCCGATGTTTCCTGCAAGTTAGCATCGGCCGCCGATGCCGATGCCGATGGCTAATTTGTTGAACCATCGGCGCCGATGCATCGGCCAGGCCGATGCATCGGTCGAGTCCTAATAGTGAATGAATTAGAATATAAGTGAATGTATGAATGAATAAGAGAATTATTAAATGAAGGAAAGTAAATGAAATAGTTAATAAATAAATACGTAAGCGATTTAATAAAAGATTGAATATGTAAATGAAATGAACTATTTCATTTTGTCTCATCCACTTTTCCCCGTATGCTCTTGACGAACTGCACAGAGCTTTTAAAATACAAACAAGCTGAATATTAAACAAATAAATACTGCATTGAATATTAGCAGATCTCAATTAATATTTAAAAATCTGAAAAACAAAAACTTAATCATTTAATTATAAAAAAAAAATTTTTGACTTAAAGCGAAACATTGAATATGGGGATCATTTTTTAAAAATTGCTTGCATTATCATAATTCTTTGATTTTCAGATGTAATTTTTTCTTGACTCGAATAGACTACATGTTTTAAAATAGTTAAAATATTACTAAATACGTGGCGCTGAAAGCAGAGTAAATATTTCACCATTTCACTTTGCCCCACATTCCCCAATATTAGCTTTCGAACTTGTTTTTCCGATTTTTTTGGATCCTTACGTCTCTCAAGGGTCTGAGGCTCCCTCGCTTAGTAGGTCTGAGGATATGTTATTTAATTTCTTGTTGAAAATTTCTTCAAAATGGAAGTCTAATGTTTGTTTTTGAGACGTTGGTCCCCTCTGCATAAGTGGGCCCCACTCAGGAGCTTGCACTGGGGGGGGGGGATACCTGTTTGCTCGGGTCCAAAACTGATTGGGCCCAATATTTTTAAAATGATGGGTGAAATATAGAGGTAAACAATATGGAGGGGGGCCCGTAAAAGACATTTGTGACGGGCTTCAATATTTCTGTACACGCTCACATACGTCCTTTTTTTATCGAGCGTCGTGCTTATACATGAAATCTGCTAAGCTTATGTACTTGTGTCGGATCTTTCTGCTTTTAATACGTTTTCTGACGAAAATGTACTCTCAATTTGTTTCCCACACAGTTACAGCAGAACCATCTGATATCTTGGAATAATTTTTGTTTTAGATTTATCCAGAATCACCTAAAAGGTTCATCGTTGTTAAAAACAAAGAAAGAAAAGAATTGAAGCGTCCAAATAGAAAGGTAAGTATTCTTTCCAGTGAAGTTGCATTCAAACAATGTCGTAGCCAGGAAAAAAAAACGGAGCGGAGCATAATAATAATAATAATTATTATTATTATTTTGTGGAGGGGGGGGGGCGTAGGTATGTTTAATTTTAGCTGTTTTCTATGGTCAAAAAGGGAAAGTTTCGGAATTTCCAAGAGGGTATTATCCCTAAATCTAATTTTGGCTACGCATCTGCATTTCATTTTACTAAATATGTAATTTATATTGTACTAATTAACGTTAACGGTATTGTCCTCCCAAGCAAAAATGGCACATTTCACTTGCTTTAAACCTTTCTTTTTCATTCCTTTTTAATCTAAAAAAAGGGACCTTCCTTTTTCATCGTCGTTTACTAGATTCGTTGTAGTCAATAATATATTATTAGATTTAGATAAATAAGAATAAATATTGAAATAATTAATTGTTATTAGCAAAAAAAAAAAAAAAAGAATATTAATTAAAAACTTTTGTTGGCGAAATATAACATTTTGAGATACGCTTTTCTTGTTAATGAAAGTAGTCATAGCAAGACAGAATTAAATCATTTAATCGAGAAATTAGAAACTTAACGGAACAGAAAAAATAAAATTTACCGCTTCGGCAATTTGAGAAACAGCTCTTGCCAGACAAAACAAAAATTTATCATCTTCCTCTTTTGATAATCAATCGTATTCGCAACTCCAGAGCTCGAAAACGCTACCTTGCGGTGATTAACAATACTACCGAAAAAGGTAATACATTCTGTTCCACGTGTTTTCTTTGGTGTAAATTGCAGGCTTCAGACAGTTTGTGATGAAATGTAAGTTCAGAGGAATAGAAAAGAAAACTTCCTGAAAATACGATGAAAAATTAGTTATTCATTAAGCTTCAAAGCAAGTTACAAGTTACAGCACTTGTTTGTCTTACCTTTTTCACCCGCCATTAGACGGTGACTGCAGTGCCCCCATAGTTTGTTAAAGTTGCGAATTGGCTCGTTTTTGCTGGATGTTTGCCAATTCTCTACAATTCGTGGTTGGGCTATACTTTTATTAGATTGAATATTCGATTATTATTTTGTCTGACTGTAAAATGTAGAGAATCGCAGAAATGTAGAGAAAGATCTGTGCAGCTATTCAAATTGAAGTCCAAATTATGAATGCAAAATATTTATATTGAGAAACGTTTACTCAAACTGACATTTAAAAAAAAATCTTATATGATTTTAATGCACGATTTTTTTTAAATCTCTCGATTTAAATTACTAGTACGCTGATTTAAATCAACGCACCGTGGTGATCGTACATATTAACTATTTTTAAAATTTTGGTAGTTAGCGTATGGCAAGGTGGTGCAAACAATAACAACACTAGCTAACCAATGTTTTTACCTCATTTTTTAATCATAGTCTTTTATTTTTTACAGATAATACTAAAATATCCTAAGCGGTCCAAACGAGACCCAGAAGAAGCAGAATGGGAACACTTGGTACGTCGTTCAAATTTCTCATTTTTCTGTCGAAATTCTAATGAAAGCGGAAAAAAGTTTGTGACTGAGAGGAACACTCGAATGATTGTGCTAAAAAAATCTTTGTTGCTGCTTTCGTGTCTGTAGCTAACAAACAACTAGGGGCTCCGCCTCTGACTCGTTTCACTCGCCAACCCCCGTTCACCACCGAACGGGGCACCCCTTAAGGTTAAGAGGGATGAGACAGGGTGGAATGGCTTCCCCTGGATGGCCTGTAGTCAACGGTACCAGCATTGACGCACGAGATTTTAGCCCAATTTAAGGCGTATGCGCAAACGAAAGATCTGACGTAAAAGCTATAAAATAATTTTTAGGCTCAAATTAAGCTACATACTGACAATTTATGGCTGTTGCATTATGAAACTAGTATGTTGTGGCCATCACGAAACTTTCTTCTATATTTTTCTTTTTTTCTTTCTGATCCCTCCCCATGCTTGATGAGGAAGCAATATTCCCAACAAAAACAAAATTACATATGCAAAAACTATTGCAAAAGCAAAGCAAAGAGTGAAAATTGAAAGTTATTTTAAAAGCCTTTCTTGAATTAATTACAAATATTTTATTTGTTAACAAACATAAGATGGCAACAGTTAAAAATTTTAAATCATTGAGGTAATATTTCCGATCATTTCCATACAATTAAAATCACGAGAAATACGCAGACGACAATCTATTACGATTTATCTTTCTTATTGTTGCATTAATAAAGCTATTTTTATTCGCAGAAAAAAAAAATCAACACCTCTTGGAGCGATTGGCGTCAAAATTGAACCAAAGCCTGTTTACATATGAATTCACATATATTCCAAATTTCAACCAGAACATAGCATTACTTCTTGAGATAGGGCACTCACAATGGAAAAAAAGAACGGGCGATTGCGCTACCCCCGTTTGAGTTATTGACACCAAAATTGAATCAGCACCTGTTCCTGTTAATGGCAACATATGGACCAAATTTTGTTTGATTCCGCCAGTTACTTCCTGAGGAATAGCAAGCACGCGTAACTCAAAAAACGTCCCATTGCTCCACCCCCCTTGCAGGAATTCGCGCCAAAAACCAATGGGCACAAGTTCACATAGGGGCACATATGTGTACCAAATTTTGTTCGATTTTATGCGGTAGTTTTTGCTGTAGAGCGGCCACAAAAAACTGGTCACACACAGACGTGACACACATACACACAGACAGACAGACATTTTCCAAAAATAGTCGGAATGGACTCTGCACACCTCAAAACGTTCGAATCCGTCAAAATTCGAAATTCGAAAATTTGCACGAATCCAATACTTTTTTCTATATATTAGATATAGAAGAAAGTAAAAATACAAAAAAGTTGTTATTTTTTTGAAAAATTCAATTTTTTTTAGCATATTTTTCCGAACTTTCAGCCTCATGCGCGAACTGAGGATGTCAACTTAGATTTTTTTTATTATTTTTTCCCAATTGAGGGTACCAAACTGCCACTTTTGTGAGGTAACGCGATTCCAAAATAAAACGAGCTGATGTGTGTGTGCATCACATGACTTCTTTTTACTCTAATTAAATGTCATTTCCCCATTACTGGCAATTTTAATGTGATTCAATAGTTTACCCTCTAAATATCACCAACAGTGGCCAAATTGGAACAGATTTTAAAAACAATCGCCAAATCTGTCGCCAAGTTGGCGACAAAGCTTGGTGATCAAAAGACTGGCGATATATCTCCAAGTGCCCGCCAAATTATAACACTACTTGATTTTACATAGAAATTAACAACGATTCCCCCCCCCCAAAAAAGGGGCAGAAGACCTTTTTAGAAGCACCCGAATGCAACCAAAAGGGGAGGTGCACAACGAGACCTCACTAGGAGTCTACGTACCAAATTTCAACTTTCTAGGACTTACCATTCTTGAGTTATGCGATATATATACGCACATACATACATACATACGTGCATAGAGACGTCACTAGAAAATTCGTTGTAATTAACTCGGGAATCATCATTATGGATATTTCTCGTGTCTATATGTTCTTAGGCACTTATTCACGTGTGGTCGAGTCGAAAAAAAAAAACTCAATATTTATTCGGGGTTGAGTACAATAGAAAATAAGGTCGATTTTTGAAGTGAAATTTTTTTCGTGAATACACTACTTCCTTTTTTGTAAAAGGAAGTAAAAAATCGATTTTTTCGAACCACCCTAGTAGACATTTCCACATCAGAGGAAAGAGGTTTACACACACACATAATGACAGACGCGCACAGGTTTTAATAAAGACATCAGAAGATTGGTGCCATTGCCTCGAGAGGTTGGAATTCTTCATCTACTGACATACAAGACATTGCAAGAAAGATATACTGCACTTAATAATCTTTGAATTAACGTTAAAATCTCTTCTTAAAGAAAAATGGCTGCCTGAATTGGGCAACTATAACCATCATTTTTTTGTCAAAAAATGTTATGATTTAAAAAATGTGTAGATTTTGTCCATTTTTCTATTTAGCAATTTCCTTAAATGACCGCCATTTTTTTCTACAATTGCATTTTCCATCTTTACACCAGGTGAAGGGACTGTCGGTAAGCTATCTGGGCAAACCCCTAAAGAAAGAAGATGAAGGATTTCAAGATGTAAGTAATTTTGATGTAATAAGTACAGGGGTGGGAGCTCGCAGTGGCTTGGAAAATCAACTATAGGTTTTAGTAAGCTGCAAAGTTACCGCCCTCAAGCTACAGTTAGAGCTGAACTACAAACATAAACCGAAAGCTCGGTTACGACATCCAGAGACTGCAGTTTCGTTTTTTTATGGACTTGTTATTTTCGAATAATCATAACCGAGCTGGAGGCAGATGGCCTATCATTACCTGAGGCTAGACGCAATGAGGTGGAGAAAACGATGTCTCGTTGAAGCTGAGATTAGCTACTAACTGGTTGCTAAAATTTCGTTTAGCACCTTAATCTCAGCTTCAATGAGAGTATATCTGCCTCCCGCTCGACTATGGAAATTCCAAACTGATGAGTCCATAACAAGGACGAAAGAAGGGATATTCTCTGGATGGCGTAACCGGGCTATTAAATATTCTTATGTTGTGTAATGCTGTAGGCAGCATCCTCATATATATAATAGCGAATGATCGTGTAATGCTGACGTCATCAACGATGAAACAGGCAATGGCTTCGTTCAAATGTAGAAGCGATTTTCACCCGTCATACCATGACGGGCGATTTTCTAGTACGTAATATAAAAGCGGAAATAAAAAAACTACGAATTCTCTCTCTCACACACACGCACACACAAACAAACAAAAAGTAAACACGAAAAGCAATTTTGACTCACTATTCCCTTGGTGAGTGGGAACAGTGAGACACATATTTTTTAAATTAGTGAACTTTGAAAGAATCTAAATTTACCTGGAAAAATATTAATGATTAGCAAAAATACCCGGCGTTGCCTGGGTCAGTAATAATTATGAGAAAAAAATCGTTACTTGCTTTTGTTTTCTGGTTTAAGTGAAAGAATTTAAAACACATCTTTTTGACGTGATTAAAAATCGAGTTTCTTCCTTACCCATAAAAGTAAAATAGCAATAAGTATAAAGAACAAAATAGTATTGATTTAGAAACGAAAGCACTATATTTAAGCATATACAAATTTCCAAAACATGAAATTATTCTTCTCATGTTTTAACAGATTAATCTGTTGATACTTTTTTTTTTTAACATGGAGTCTAAAACCTTCTCTATTGCTATTGAAGTTGCTCGTAATCTCCTTATACACTCTTTAGTTATTTTGGGAAATTTCAATCTCTTGGTGCGATTTTACCGAATTTGCGGGAATCGTTCTGGGATACCTTCGATAATGCTCCCTCCTTCTTTCCTTACTTTGTAAAACGATATGATTTTAATTTTCGTTACAAAGATATTATCGTCAGGTGCTGAGATACTTTTGGTCACCATAAAATGGCGCTAAAGAGTTTCATCCGAAATGTTTCCAAAATAAGTAGTAAAATTTGGCGATTGTTTGAAATTCTGCAAAAAGGAAAATTAATGGAAGTTTTTGTGCTGTTTATGGATTTGCCTAATTTAGTTGCTGGATTATTTAACACAGTAAAAAAAGTTTTTTGAAGATTCTTTGATTGGCGATATTTTGTTTAAATGGTGAAAGCTGAGAAACACTATGACGTAGTCTTCGGCTTCAAAGACAGCGACGTTGAAAAAAACTGCCAAATGTATCAGCTACGGAAATCTTTCTGCAAAAATTTTGGCGATCTGCTGGTTGATTGTATAATGAGTAAGTGTTCAATCAGCATAAATAATAATAAAAACCATTAATTACATTAAAGTTCCGTTTAAATGAAATTGCGCCGGGGAAGGTCCCCGTGCTGGGCGTCAGTCCAGCTGGGAGTTTACCCCTTAGTGTTTGAACCTTGAGCCTTCGAACATGGAACTAAAAAGCTCATAACTCGTTTTTTATTCCACTTAGAAATTTCGAATAGGTGCCATCTTCAGCAGAAAAATCTAAGCTTTCGATGGACATATAATGTAAATATGTGCAAGTATTTTTTCATCCCTATATTAGAGAATTTATATGAAAATTGTATTTTATTGCTCCCCTAAGGGGGTTTTGCCCCCCATAACGGGACGAAAACTACCCTATGTGTTATTCTGATGCATAAGCTATATTATTGTAAAGTTTCATCAAAATCCGTTCAGTAGTTTTTGCGTGAAAGAGTAACAAACATCCATACATCCATACAGACAAACTTTCGCATATATAATAGTAGTTTGTTGTCGTTTGGTTTTGGTATGAGGCTTGGGCGAGGGAAATTTCATGTCGTCTTGACGCGCAGTCAGTAGTGACATCTACCACGTATTTATTTGGCCCTGAGATGGAGTACTTCAGATAATTCTGGATTAGTAAATTGGCTTAATGTGTCATCTTATGATGTACCAGAAAGGGTTCGAAAATATCATATTTTCGAAAATATCCGATATTTTGATATATATCCGATATTTTCAATCAGCACAAACTGAAGTCTTCAAAATAGTAACTGCATCCTCAAATCACTCTTTATTTTCTCATATTGCTATTTCAATATGTAGACTTAAAACTAAGATTTCTTTCATTATTTATATCTAATATTTCATTTAACATTTTTATAAATTCTAATTTTGTTAATTTAGCATTAAGAGTCATTTTTTAACAGACTTCAAAAAGGAGGCGGTTATCAGTTCATACCGTATGTATGTTTTTTTTTTTTTTTGTCAACTCACAGCGTCTCACCTAGTGAACCGATTTTGATGATTCTTTTTTTAATGGATAGGGAATGGCTCAACTTAGGTCCAATTACTTTGTTTGACCATATTTGTTCCTTAGAAAAACAGTTATGAGCAAAAAAACAGTAAATTTCATGCAGTTTCCATATTAAATGATTAAAGTACCTGGACGACCGAGCCTCGCTCGGCTTTAAAAGAATTATTTTTTGTCAAATTGTGTGTTTTTAAGCTTGAAAAGCTTCACGTTAACAAAATATTATGTACTCGACCTTCTTATAACACTAAAGTACCAAACAAAGAAGATTCTGAATGTAATTAAATTAACATTTTGCTTTAAACTATCTGTTACGTTTGTTTTCACTATACAATTTTCTTGTCAGTAATTAAAATATTTTGACCTTAGTTTTGCTATGGTGAAATCGGTTTTTAACCTAATACTTCCTTTCATACTATGATGCGTTTCACGATTTTATCCCAATCGAGATTTTCTTTTTAAATAAGTACTTTTAGTTTTTACGCCAGAAAATGCTACATACAGCATGATATCCATCAAAACTGATGATCCACAAACCATTTCAACAAATGATAACAACTGTCTTAACAAAACATAAAGAATCTCAAGACATACACTTCTTCGAAATAAAATTTAGATGCGTGATTTAAAAAAATGTTAAAATATTTAGTGTAAAAAGAAAATAAATAAATAAAATAAAATAAAATAGGATGGTCAAGCAGTAGTTTCACTTAAAAAAGAAAAAAAGCCTTACATCGACTTATGTACATAATGCTTTTGAATTTGTTTTTAGCCAAGTGTGTTTGAAATTAGCCAAAGTGGCCAATATCAGCCAAGCCTGGCAACCCTAAGCAAGTATAAAATTTTAATGCGAGAAGAGACAAATTTTCATTGTTATGGTTGCAGATCGTCTGCCTGATGCGTCAACTCACAGTTTACTTCAAGGCTTAACTCAATTTGACTTTATATTAAAAAACTGTTTTTTGTAAAAAAAAACCGCGTTTTTACAGAAAAAACACTGATGTAGATGAACTTAGAATGCAAAACTACAATTAAATCCAAAATTTCATCCAAATCGTTAGAGCCGTTTCCGAGATAAGAAATATATACATACCCACAAGAATTGCTCGTTTAAAGATATAAGATATGAAACCCATTGTTATAAAAGTTTGGTGCCATATAACAGTAACATTAATAGTAATTGTAATGATAATTTTGAATAAAGGCTTCTCTGGAACAAGCATCAAGTTTCTTCAGTGTCATTGCTCCATAATGGGGGTAAACTTAACCTGGAAGCAAGGGCGCCCGTATAGGGGGGCAAGAGGAAAAAATGATTTTATTCTTTCAATACCATCGGTAATACTTTTAAACATATTTTTTGAAGTTGGTGCAAAAACGATAGATAAGACTAAACTCAACTACAACTATAAATTTAACCAGGCCTAGTTTCTTCACTACCACATACATTATGCATTGATGACAGCATAACGATATAAATGTTTCAATCCTAACTTTGGATAATTTTCTGAAAAAAATATGAACGGAGCATGGTTACACTGGATTTTACTTTTTGCTTTTGTGCCAACTTCAAAAATTGTGTTTAAAAATATTATCAATGGTGTTTAAAGAATTAAATTATTTTTCACTTTTTAGAGCATTTTTGAAATCGATTCTTTTTATTTTATTTTATTTTATTTTATTTTTTTTTTTTAAGCAGGACAAAGTAAATGAGGGCCAGATAGCTGACACCTTCAATTTTTCTGAAACTTTCAGGATATTTTACTAGCAATATGATAAGAGAAAGTGAAACTTCTTTCCTCTCTAATTTGACTTGTTGGCCCTCGAGTGGAGGTCAAAGTTTAGGGTCTTGATAAAAAAGAGCTAAAGATATGATTGCTTTGCTTCAAAAGCAATGAGTGAACTGAGCCAATTCTTTTAAATAAGGATACTAGGTACATACTAGTATAATTATTTTGGTGACTCACTCATGGCTTTGAGGGTAAAGGTCAATTGAAAATGCAATTTTTAAAACTTTGTTTGCCTTCTTTGGGTCCGGATATCTGCTAAAGCCGTGGGTAACCCTCGGAAATAAGTATATGATTAACTACTCACCACAGTATAGTACTAAGCAAAATATAAAATAGCTTTCGTTTCTCTTGGCTTTAGTAGTTAAACAGCCTCATAGTCGATGATTTTGTAAAAATGGCCAAGTTTGGAGGTCAATAACTTTGATCGCGACGGGTCAACAACTTTGGGACACAGCTGCAGTTATAGTCCAAGTGGTGTAGTTTAAGGCCCAGGTTAGAAACCCATGGCAACTAATCAACTTTTTTAATGCAGCGGTCTCAAAGTTGATAATTTGAAACAAAAAGAATCAAAGTTTTAGGTAAATTACTCTATAACGCCTGAGTCAATAACTTTGAGCAAGAGCTGTATAATTATGCTCTACGTGGTGTAGTTTTAGACTCATGTCAAAAAAATATGAGATCTAATCATCTTACTCAATTAAACGGTCTCAAAAATGTTGATTTCAGTACAAAAGAGCGTTTTTTCACGAGTTTATATGCGTGCTACTCAAAACTTATGAGCTCAAACTCACATAAGTACTAGAACGAATCAACAGCTAAATGTACTTCAAGCTCCGAAAATTTCATGCTTCCAGTCATAAAATTTTCCGTAACCTTGACCACAACATGGCGTTCTTCTCAAAAAGCATTTTTAAAATCACATGCTTTATTTCTTATTCTAGCATTTTCTTTCAAAATTATTTAATTGACGTAAATATTTTAAAATAGAATATACACTTATATTAGATTGAATATATCCGAACCAAAATTAAAACCTGTTCACGTACGATTTCACAGCGCGCAATGGGGTCGTTTCCAAAATTTTAAAAGTATTTTATTCTGAAAGAACATGCTTAAAAACATAGGATCTAACCATTTTTTAAATAATTTGTTTAAGTTTAATATTTTTAAAAAATTACTTAAATCGGTGCGCTTTCATTGTTTACATTTCTTGCCGATGACATCACAAATGATGAAATGCCATTCTGCGTTGCCATTCACAGAGCAAAATATTTAATTTGCATTTTTACTCACGTGTATTGGCAAAGATATGGTTGATAGCAAGCGTAGAGCGAAATTTTAATTCGCTTCTTATCATAACGTGGAAACGCGGTACAAAGATGCGCTAAAGAGCATCATTTGTGACGTCATCAAGACCACGCCTTGTTTAAAAAAGTGGACATTAAAAAAAATTGATAAAAAAATAACTGTTGGGAAAATGAAAGAATTTTCTGGGTCTATGTTATTGTTTTTGCTTATTCTATCAATTTCAGTGACTAAAAGTATTACTTTTGACTGAAGGAAACAACCCCATTCACTTTTAATAAAGTTTGCTGTTGCGCATCTTATCATGGGATTTAATGTTTTACGTTGTTCGTAAGTTAAGCAGCAAATCTTAAGGTGTAATGTTTTACAGGAACTCCATCGCCTTAAATCGGACGCAGAAATGGGAACACAGAAAGAGGAGGCTCCGAAAACAGAGGAAAGGGCGGATGAAAACTCTGCTCCCGACTGGACCTCCTATTCAGATCCTATTACTGATTTTCTCTATTATATGGTAATTGTTTGGTGGATATATGTTACTTATTCATGCATAAATAATGGCTATATAAAATTCATTTCTGAAAGATAAATTAAGTACCGTAAGATATGTTACACGTTGCTGATACCTCGGCTGCCTGTCAACGAACTGCTAATTTCATAAAGGTGCTGTTTCCAACAGTGTTGCGCCAAAAAAATGTGTGGGGTTGGGGGGCCTGCCGCCACCGGACCTTTTTTTTTTTTGTAGATATTGGGTTGCATTAAAGGCTTTTAACATTTATGATTCTATGACTACCAAAAAATGAAATAGGCAGTGAGAAGCAAGGGGTTGTAAATGGATATTTTCAAGTTATGAGTAAAACGCGTTTAAAGATAACATCCTAGGTAGACTTTCATTGACATTTTTTTTCTAAATCATGCTGTATAGCAGCAACTACCAGAGCTACTAGTACCATCTCTTGCCCCAATACAGAGGAGAGGTTCACCTTCCATGTGTACTGGTTACCTCCAAATTTTTAATTTTGCCACTTGCATCCATTTGCTTTTTACTGCCTCATATGGCCTCAAAAATCAGGACGGATGGCCACCGCAGACTTTCCCTTTAAAATTCACACAAAGCCCTCTTTCTTTATATTTACTAATAATAAAGCTCAAAGTTTTTCTGGATATCTGTCCGGATCTCTGTCGGGATGTTTCTCTGTGACGCGCGTAGCGCCTATACCGTTCGGTCGATTTTCACCAAATTTGGCACAGAATTAGTTTGTAGCATGGGGTGTGCACCTCAAAGCGATTTTTCGAAAATTCGATTTTGTTCTTTTTCTATTTCAACTTTAAGGACATTTTACCGAGCAAATGATCATAACGTGGACGAGTAAATTACCAAATTATCATAACTTGGCAACCGTAAGATGGACGAGGTTTCCGTAACCGAATTAAACATAACTTGGTGAGAAATTTATCTTCCAATATTTGTAAATATACAGGTGAACAAAATGACCTTTTAACTTTCTACTACGGGCAAAGCCGTGCGAGCACCACTAGTATGAAATAAAATGAGAGAAGTTCATTTGTTTAGAATTTTTAGTTGTTACTGGTGTAAAAAAATTAATCCACCGAGTTAAAAATCTTTTTTGCATTTGATTATTAATTTTAACTCTGAAAAGTGAAGGGGTAAGGCCCCTTCACTTTTGAAAGTAAGGGGGCAATCGCCCCCCATGCAGAACTTCGTCCAGATCCATGACCGATTGGTCGTGCCGTTAAGTAGTCAGTATTTTATTTTTATTTTTTTCCAAAGGTTTTTTTTTTCTCCTCCCTCAGATGCAAAAGAATCCAGATCCTGAGAAAATAGAGAAGGCCAGACGGGAACTCAGGGCCCAAAGGAAGGATGAGCAAGAATCCGGAAACAATTCCAAGGCTAAACATGTACGCTTTCAAGAGCGAGAAGAAGTCATCAGAATTTATGAGGTAACTTTTTCAGCATTTTTTGGAACAAGGACGGATCCAGAAACTTTTCAAGGAGAGGGCTGTTGATTTTTAAACTGAACTTTTATTACGTTTTCTGATTTATAAGCTTCGTTTGCGCTCTAAAACAGCTAAAACATAGAAATTTAGCCAAGGAGATCTCTGAAGCTATTCCTTTCCATTTCCTTTGAAAGAGCTAGTATAAAAGTGCATTTTAGAACATCAATTTCGTAATAATTCCGGGATGTTTCGAAACCCCTTCATAATATCGCCAAAGCTCTTCTGAAATTACTTTTTGAATCTTCAGTTCCGAAAAATTTTTGGAAGAAAGATTCGAACCCCATTTTTTCTCTCAACGTCATCAAAGATCGCCTTCAATTGCATTTTAGGACTTCAATTCGGAAAAATTACCAGTGCAGGATCCCTCAAGGGAGGGGCGATCACCTCATCGCGCTTTCCTTGTATCCGTCCATGTTTTGCAGCAATTCAATATTCATTCTGCATAAGTTTTAGTCTTGCTCATTTCTCTTTGTGTTGTTTCGTACCTACAAGTATACAATCATTTCTTGAAAACTGTTTTGACCAGAAGCAAAACCAGTGGGGGATTTTTGAGCAAAACTAATTCAGAGCCCTTGACTTGAGTAGTGGTACCAATCAAAATGCATGTTTTTTTTTTGTTTTTTTTTTGAATAATCACGAATTGCTTATTATCCTCACTTGATCAAAGTTGATGTTCCCTGGTTTTTCGGATTACCATGACGGCAATTGTTTTTAGTAGTTATATAGAGAGCGAAGTTTTCGTCGTAATTGTTACAAATCGTTTACGTTTTGATTTTATTCCATTTTTATTAATAATTTCCATCACTTAAGATTGATAAGAAATAAAAATTACATAAAGCTATACGGCAGTAGATAATCTTTCTGAAACGTGTAGTGGTAGATATCGGCCGTAAAATGCATCCCTTTATTACCGCATACTTCTTAACATTTCGGTTTTTATGGATGTGCCTCGGATTACCTATTCTCAGGGCTCCCAAATGGTCTGCTTTTCCCCCGCCAAAGTCCAGTTTTTAGGGTTAAGTCCGCTTTAGACCGATTTTTAACATTTTGGTCCGATTAGTCCGCTTTTATATTGTTTTTACTTAAAAATCAGATTTTAAAAGTTTTCCATTGTGTTACAAGATACTGTACACACAAACACGCGACCGCGGCGCCTTAACCTGACTTTCCCGTATTATTTCGCTTCAGATAGACGTCATTACTCCTCCTTCAACCGCTGCAGCATGGAAATCCATAAAAAAGAAGTTTGGGGGAGGAGTTATGACGTCGAATCGCGGAGCAGGGTGCTACCGATACTTCTCGGAATTTCACCCTTACGTTTGCAATAACGAGCGAACTTTCCGATCTCGGATCTCGATAACTCGAAACTCGAATATTCCTTTATCTCAAAGTTTTCATTGGATCCCAAGCTCTTGAGACTGTTGTGGAAACTTCCCATAACTCGGAACGTTTTAGCCGGTCCCTTGGGACATAGAGTTGTCGCGCGTTGACTGTAATAGTAACACTGCTATGAACCACCCCTTCTGCAAATAAATTCGGAAGTAATCTCGTGGCGCATGCGCCATTTTTTTAGGCGCATATGTTTGTAAATTTTACGCCCTTGAAAAACCTTGAAAAGTTCCTGGAAAAAAAAAGTTTATTTTCCAAGTGCTTGAAAGCCTTGAAAAAGTATGAAAAGTTTCTTTATTGCTTGAATTCTCTCAAAAATCATTACAAGCAATCTAAAGCATACTTTAAATTGCTTGCAATTCTTTATAAAAAATTCATGTGTGCAATTTTCAGAACATAGGTTCGATATGCAGTATCGCAAAAAATTGCTTTCGTGTTTGAGGTTTCAATCCTTTTCTTGTAAATATTTTGATGTTTTTAACAATAGGTAGTTATTTTGACATATACTACTTTAGATTAGCTTATTTTTCGTTTAATTTCAATAATTAACGAAGGAATTAGTTTGGAAACCATCACAACATTGAAATTACTCACACTTTGCGGAAAACTGCTTCTCGCGTTTGAAATTTCAATCCTTTTGCATCTTGTAAATATTTTGATGTTTATGACAATAGGAAGTTATTTTGACATATACTACTTTAGATTAGCTTATTTTTCGTTTAATTTCAATAATTAACGAAGGAATTAGTTTGGAAACCATCACAACATTGAAATTACTCACACTTTGCGGAAAACTGCTTCTCGCGTTTGAAATTTCAATCCTTTTGCATCTTGTAAATATTTTGATGTTTATGACAATAGGAAGTTATTTTGACATATACTACTTTAGATTAGCTTAGTTTTCTTTTAATTTCAATAATTAACGAGGTAGTTATTTTGGAAATCATGGCAACATTGAACTTACTCGGACTTCGCGGAAAATGAGTTTTAGTGTTTGAAATTTCAATCTTTTTGCATCATGAAAGTATTAAAATAGTTTGCCCAATCGAATGTTATTTTCACAAATGCTACCTTAGATTAGCATATTTTATGTTTAATTTAGTAGAAAATAAATCAATTTATTTTATGGGAAATATGCCAAAATTGAACTTGGTTCGTGAAAATTTGCTTATTTGAGCTTTCAATCGTTTTGCATCTAATAAATATTTTTATATTTTTGGCAATTTGAAGTTGTTTTGACATGCTGCATTAGATTAACTCGTTTTAATTTTTATTTAAATAACTAAAAATTAATATTTTTTAAAATTCAAATTTCTAGTTTTGCAACTTTAACTTGCAAATTTAATTTTAATTATTATTAGCTTATTTTCACTTATTATTACTGTTTTTTTTATAGGGAAGGGGGTATTAAATGTAAACAATTGAGTGCATAACATTTTAACTAAATGTTTGTATTTAAAACAAAGTTGAATTATAAAATTTAATAAAGGTGAATTTTTGTACATTTTTTTCATTGTCATGTTGCCTGCTAAAGAGGGAATTAGTCCCCCCCCCCCAATAAAAGTTCAAAGCACTCGTGGTCTTGCAATCATGGAGTTTTTTCTCTTTTTTTTAAATCTAAGTTTTATGATTCTTGAAAATATACTTTTGTTACAAATCCTGTAAATAGTAATTATTGTAGTAACGTAACCTGTAAATAGTTTCCCGTAATGAATATACAACCCCTTTTTTTCATATGGCTAAAGTATACGACCCCTATTTCCTTTTCTTTTCATTGATAAAATTTGATAACGGTCTACGCATTTCTCGAAGCAGAAAGAATGTTGTGGAAAATTCTTCGATGTTTATATAAGCCGTTAGCGATGGATAAATAGTGGAGTTTCGATTCAGATTCCGAACTGAGAGTGTGTATTCGCTCTGTTTATAGCGAGGCATTTCGCTGTGTTGTTTTCGTATTTGGAAGTAAATACGTGGTTAAACGTTGAGTTTACGGTGTTGTGTGATAATTGCTTAGTTGCTGATGAATAATTTAGCAGTTGTTGACGATCTTTCGTGTACATAGTGTAAATAAATTTCCTGTGTTTTTATCAAGAACTGTGTTTTCATTTCAAAAAAGTGGAAGTCGCACCGAATCCGTTACAATTTGGCGCCCAACGTGGGGCTTCTTCTGGACTTTCTTGGAGTAAGTGTGACTTTGGACATTTTTTTCATAAAGACTTTTTTTGAATTTGGACTTTAATTTTATGGTGATTACTCGCGCAATGGATGAACAATTAAAACAACTTCTTGATGCAATCAACTCTGTTAAAAATGAATTGGCGGCTAATCAAGACCAATTAAAAAGTGATTTGACTGCAAGTTTTACTGCAAATCAAGAACAATTAAAAAGTGATATGGCGGCTAATCAAGAACAATTAAAAAGTGATCTGACTGCAAGTATGTTGGCAAATCAAGACCAGTTAAAAAGCGATTTAACGGTGCTGAAAAAGGACTTAACGTCTAACCAAGAAGGAATTAAAAACGACCTTATTTCGGTAAAGACTGTGATGGAAAATAAATTTAATGACATAGAGCATCGAGTTGATGCTATTGAAGAAAAATTTGATACCGTTTAAAGCCGATTCAATGCTGTAGAAAATAAATTTAAAGAAGAGATCTTTAAGGACGTGGAAAGGAGATTGGCGACCGCGGAAAGCAGCTCTGTACAGTTTGGCGCTCCCACATCGGTTGCTCGACCGTCCATTAAACTTGCCACATTTGATGGGAAAACTTCGTGGCAGGTTTACAAAACTCAATTCATGATAGTGGCGGAAGCGAACGGATGGGACTCTGCTACCAAAGCCTGTCATCTTGCAGCATCCCTGAGAGGTGACGCAGCGGACATTCTCCAGACCCTTCCGGACAGCCAGCGCCTGGATTTCGCCGCCCTCACAGCTGCGTTGGAGCTTCGCTTCGGTGAGAAGTGCCAGAAAGATTTCAGCCGACTCCAGTTGAAGTCCCGTTTCCAGAAAACTGGGGAAACCCTGCAAGAGCTTGCGGCGGACATCGAGAGACTGTCTCATCTTGCTTTTTACGACTGCCCTGCGGATGTTCGAGACAACCTGGCACTCAACTACTACATCGACGGGGTTCGAGATCCGGAAAACCAGAAAGCTCTACGGATGGCGGATGTCAAAGACCTGAATTCTGCCGTTGTGTATGCGATGAGATACGAGGCCGCCCAAGAAGCAACCCGTGTGGATCGCCATCTAATCCGGACTCAGGAAGCTGATGAGTCTGATTCCAGGTCGTCCCACCTCGCTGAACTTGAGAGACAACTCGGTGACTTGACAAGACATTTGAGCAGCAGCCCAAAAGAAACAAGAGCAGAATGGCTGGAAATGCGGTAGTGAAGGACACCTGCGAAGGAGTTGTCCGGCTCGCCAAGCTACGCGAGGGAAGGAAATCACCACCACTAAAGCTCTGCAGATTTCCTCTTCTAGTAGTGGCAGTGATGGACTTTTCATTTACGCACATGTAAATGGGAACCCCTGCAGACTGATTGTTGACACTGGAGCCAATGTGACAATCATTAGGACAGATGTGGCTCGCGAATTTGGATTGAAACTGCTGTGGACATCGCCACGCGTAAGTCTCCAGACTGTGACAGGTGACAAAATTGAGATTGACGGTAAAGTGGACTTGGAATTAGTGTTTGGGAATGCCACCTACCATCAAACGGCATTCGTCGCTAATATCACGGACCCCTTCATTCTCGGATTGGACTTTTTGAAGAAATATGACTTCACTCTCGACTTCAAGACTAATGAGCTGCACTCGATGAGAAGACATAGCCGTTTTCCCTGCAGAAAGTGATGTAAAATCCGCTCATCAAATAATAGCCCAAACAGATTTATCGATTCCCTCAAGGTCAGAATCATTAATACCTGGCTCCCTTGAAGAAAGCAATAGTTTTCGATTTGGACTCATTGAATACCCTAACCTAAGCAATAGCCTAAAAGGAGTGATGGTAGCATCTACGCTTGTGCACCTTTCTAAGGATGTAATTCCTGTGAGAGTCGCCAACGTGAGTGAAAGGCCAAGGAATATCCGAAAAGGTGAAGTGTTGGCAACTTGTACTCCAGTAAACTGCATCATTAGAAGAATCAATTCCCCTGAGACTGTGTCTTCTGAGTCCTTGACGTCGAAGTTAATTGGGAGTGCGCCATTATCGAAAGATCAAAGAACTGCTGCGGAACAATTGGTGGACGACTTCAAGCATCTGTTTTCATCTACATCGGAGGATGTTGGCCGTACGAATTTAACGCAGCATAGGATTTACACTGGAGAACACCCCCCTATTAAACAGCATCCAAGACGACTACCGTTCGCTAAGAAGGAAGAGGTTGAAACTCTCCTGAAAGAGATGAAGGAGAATGACGTAATCGAACCTTCATCCAGTCCTTGGGCCTCTCCCATCGTCTTGGTCCGAAAGAAAGATGGCTCCACCAGATTTTGTGTCGATTACCGACGGCTGAATGAAATCACCAAGAAAGACAGTTACCCTCTTCCACGGATAGACGACACCTTGGACACTCTTTCCGGACACAAGTGGTTTTCGACCCTGGACTTGAAGAGCGGCTACTGGCAGGTTGAGATACACCCTGATGACCGAGAAAAAACAGCGTTTACAACTGGACAAGGCTTATGGCAGTTTAAAGTGATGCCCTTCGGCCTCTGCAATGCACCAGCTACGTTCGAGCGTCTTATGGAGACAGTGTTAAGAGGACTCTCTTACGAATCCTGTCTGGTCTACTTAGACGATATCATCATCGTGGGACGCAGCTTCGAAGAACATCTGGCAAATCTTAGGAAGGTGCTGCAAAAGCTTAAGGAAGCCAATCTGAAGTTAAGTCCGTCCAAATGTAATTTGTTCCGCCGGGAAGTGAACTATCTTGGTCACATCATCTCTTCTGAGGGTGTGCAAACCGATCCAGAGAAGGTATCTGCGGTCAAGAGTTGGAGTCGTCCCGAAAACATCCATCAGCTGCGAAGTTTCCTGGGGCTCTGCACGTACTATAGGAAGTTTGTGAAGGGTTTTTCCAACATTGCACGACCTTTGCATAAGCTGACGGCGAGCAAGCAAAAGTTTGAATGGTCCAAAGAATGCGAAGATGCATTTCTACGACTGAAGGAGGCTTTAACATCAACGCCTATCCTCGCCTATCCTCAGCCTGAAAAACCCTTCATCCTGGACACTGATGCGAGCAACGAGGGCATTGGAGCTGTTTATCCCAAGAAATTGACGGCAATGAACATGTCATTGCTTACTGGAGCAAATGCTTATCAAAGTCGGAGCGAAATTACTGCGTCAGCAGAAAGGAGTTACTGGCCATAGTGAAAGCTGTAGAACACTTCCATCATTACCTCTACGGCCGAAAATTTCTGCTTCGGACAGATCATGCCTCATTAACTTGGCTTTTGAACTTCAAAAATCCGGAAGGCCAGATAGCCAGATGGATACAGCGGCTCCAGGAATATGACATGGAGATCAAGCATCGAAAAGGGTTATCTCACGGGAATGCTGACGCTTTATCAAGGAGACCCTGTCCTGAGAACTGCCACTATTGTTCCCGAATCGAGAAACAGTATGGAACGACTAGCCCTACCGCCTATCAGGTGACAGTGACTCCAACTTCATCAGAACCCTATCCATGGAGTGATGACCAAGTTTGAAAAGATCAACTTGAAGACCCCGACATAAAACCAATTTTGGAGTTCATGGAAAGTGACAGTCGACGCCCTAGCTGGCAGGACGTTTCCACCTTCACTCCTGCAACAAAAAGATACTGGGCTTTATGGAACTCGCTCCATTTACGGAACGGCGTGCTACACCGAAAATGGGAATCTGACGACGGCAAAACATCTAGGTGGCAGTTACTACTTCCCCGATCAAGGATTTCAGATGTATAGTAGTGCGACTGGAGGACATTTTGGTGTCTTGAAAACCCTCAATAAAGTTCGGGAGCGCTTCTTCTGGAGCAAGGCGAAGGATGACGTGGAGAAGTGGTGCCATTCTTGTGACGCCTGTGCTGCTCGTAAAGGACCGAAGAAGAGAAGCAGAGGGAAGCTACATCTGTACAACGTTGGAGCTCCTTTCGAACGAATTGGGATCGACATCCTGGGTCCTCTACCAAGAACTGCTGATGGGAACAAATACATTCTTGTTTCCATCGACTACTTCACCAAATGGCCGGAAGCATATCCCATTCCAGATCAAGAAGCTACCACCGTAGCAGAGACTGTAGTCCAACATTGGATCTCGAGATATGGAACACCTTTGCAGATTCATTCCGATCAAGGGAGGAATTTCATCTCTGCTGTGTTTAAGGGCCTATGTCAAATTTTCGGAATTGAGAAAACTAGGACAACACCACTACACCCACAATCGGACGGCATGGTGGAGAGATTTAACCGCACAATCCTGAATAATCTCTCACTTATGGTATCCAGAAATCAACAGGATTGGGACAAGAAGCTACCTTTGTTCCTGCTGGCCTACCGCAGTGCTGTCCACGAGACTACTGGATTTGCTCCATCTCAGATGCTCTTCGGACGAGAGCTTCGGCTACCTTGTGATCTCGTCTTCGGTCGTCCTCCGGATGCGCCTGCATCGCCTGAGGAATACATCCAGGATGTCCAGGCCCGGTTGGAAGACGTTCATAACTTCGCACGAGAGCGAATCAACATCGCGGCGGAGAAGATGAAGACCCGATACGACACAAGGTCTACTGGACATGAATTCAATGAAGGCGACAAGGTTTGGTTATGGAATCCCATCCGACGGAAAGGTCTGTCACCCAAATTGCAGTCGCATTGGGATGGACCCTACAAAGTCCTTAACCGACTGAATGACGTCGTAGTGAGGATCCAAAAATCACCTAATGCAAAACCTAGGGTTGTACATTATGATCGGTTAGCCCCATACTATGGCCATAGTTCATGAGTATTACGTAAACAACCATGGTTAATAACATAAAAGTTGTAGATAATTTTTGCTTTTAATGTTTAGTAATATTTCTTGTTATTATTGCGTTTTCTGTATCTGTTAGTTATTAATTAATGTGTATATTTGTAAACTTGTGATAGAAGTTTGGCACCCTTTCTGGGGATTGTACTGCCCGGGACGTGCAGTCCTTAGGAAGGGGGCAATGTTACAAATCCTATAAATAGTAATTATTGTAGTAACGTAACCTTTAAATAGTTTCCCGTAATGAATATACAACCCCTTTTTTTCATATGGCTAAAGTATACGACCCCTATTTCCTTTTCTTTTCATTGATAAAATTTGATGAAAATTGCAAAACTAAGCCTCATGTGATCTGCTTGTCTTTGTGATTAAGCATTTCAGACATTTTTAGGAAAACTTTCAATACAGTAAATCTTTTATCAAAGTTTCTCTTGTAGAAAAAGCAGTTTGTTTTCCTATACTTTTCATATTACTTTCTTTTATTTATATGTAAGCATTAAATGAAATCTGCATGTAATATTTATAGTGCGAATTTAGGGTAGTACCTTGAAAAATATTTTTTTACTCTTGAAAAGTGCTTAAATTTTTTTCTCCCTAAAGGGTATGAACCCTATGATAAGAGATTAAATTTAAAATTCAAATATAAAATAATTTTATTATAAACTCAGTTGTAGCTTTGTTGAAAACCAAAACAAAATTTTTTGGTTTCAGTGTGAGTCATGAGGAAGTGCAAATTTCTCAGCAAATAGTTAGATGAAACTGATGAAGATGGGAACAAAGTTCCCATCTTCATCAGTTTCAGAATTTAGATTATTTTTTTCTTCATCAGGTTCAGAATTTAGTTCTAAAGAGACTGTCTTAAGTGCTGAACAAAGTCCCCCCCCCCCCCAATGTTATGCACTCTATCAATTGATAAAAAGATCAGTTTCGCAGGTGATAATATAATTGTATCTCTCATTATTATAGTTAATTAACGAATTATCTTCACGAATTTAGCAACTGACAACTAATTTGCCTTTTGGTACTTCCATGGGTTTAACTATGAGTGGTCCTCCCAAGGTCCTCTTTTTGATCCTAACTGGTCCTCTTTAGGCCCCTTTTTGATTGAAAATGGTCCTCTTTTACCCTTTTCTGAAGCTAAAATGTGTTGGGAGCCCTGTATTCTAGAAAATCACTAATCATAATATGACAAGTGCAATGTTACCCATTTCCATTCCATTCCTTTTGTAGGAACAAGAAACCCAACGAGTAAGGTTCTATCGCAATTCATGATTGCGAAAATTGAACGTAATTTGAACTCAAGACGTCAAAATTCAAATCAATGCTGGATGCTTTGTGTGTGTGTTTTACCGAGGTTTGAATGATCGCAAAATAAAAACTGGTCAAAATCCTTTGCTACTGCACGCAGATGGGTTCGTAATGTCTCTAGTATACCTGTCAATTATGCCAACAGATCACAGCAGTCAGCTCTGGGCAGGGCACGCAGTGAGCATATAAACATACTTCAAACAATAGCTCGAAGCGTGAATTTCATGCAGCGTTGGGTCTCTTCCCGAAGAAACCAGTAACTACTTCCAAGACAGTGGAACAAACTGAGAAAAACAGGAAGAAACTATTGAAAATGGGGGGGGGGACTGGAAAAAAGGATAGAAACTGGACAAAACGAACAGAAACTAAGCATTTGTCAAAAATTTAAATACATTAAATTATCATATAAATTCTTAGAATACATCAGCAAATGTTTTAAAAAAATAGCATCAGGATCACTTGAAATGGTTTTTGGAAAAATGCAGGAGATTCTTTTAAATGATAAATTCTTAAAATAAGTTTCTTCTTTTTTTTCCACTTAGAAGAAACCAATTTCTTCCGGAAGGTTTTTTTTCGTGGTTCTTTCCGCTTTGGAACTAACTTTCCAGCCCTGATTTCATGCTGTGTGCTGTTATTCGATTAATGCATGTTAAGAAGCGAAATTCAGCAGAAGTTAATCGACAAGTGAGTATTGGGTACGAGAAAACTTTCATGTGTAACAGCACGTGTGGAATTAGGATGAAACTGCGAAGAAGTACATACAGATGTTCGACTTTCGCAGTCCGGACTTGGCTCCAAACGACTTCTATTTTTTTCTCACACGAAAATCTGGCTCGGAAAGCAAAAGTTCATGGGCGGATTTATGGGGGGCAGAGGGGGGAAATGCCCCCCTCCCCCAGTTTTGGGAGGACTTTATGTAGTAACAACACATCTTCCAAAAATTAAAAAAAAAAAAACATTGTTTTTTTTGGTTTTTGAATAGTTCAGAAGAGCATGGGTCCATTTATAGGGGGGAGCAAAAGGGGCAATGCTCCCCAGTTTTGGGAGGAGTTTATATAGTAACAACTTATCTTCCAAAATCTTATTAAAAAAAATCATGATTTTTTCTTTTTTGAATAGTTCAATAAAAATGAAGAGAATAGCGAATGTCCTTTTCTGAAGGGAGAAAAGAAAAAGAAAAAAAACGAACATTAAATAGTTAGTACAGCTGTCACTTTGTACTGAAAATTGGTCTAAATTCACTGTTTTGAACTGAAAACCATTTGGACAAGTATATGAATGAAAATATAGGCTAATCGAGCTATGCATTCAGCTGCAACACTTATAATTGACGTTTGGGACCCTCCCTCCCACTCCCCTATTTGCGCTAACAGAACGATCTACTCGTTACGATTTGTTTTCTCTCATTTCAGAATGTTTATTTCCAATTAGGACTCGACCGATGCATCGGCCTGGCCGATGCATCGGCGCCGATGGTTCAACAATTTAGCCATCGGCATCGGCATCGGCGGCCGATGCTAACTTGCAGGAAACATCGGCCCATCGGCCTTAAAAAACATCGAAAAGCCGATGGAATTGGCCGATGTTTTTGGGGAAAAAAAAGGACCTTTGCTGTTTTACTTTTTAATACAAAGTAAAGGGATTTATTGTTTTCATATAAAATTGTTTAATTAAATTTCACTATGAATTTCCATTTTTCTCACCCCTGAAAGGGTTTTTAATACTGCATTCAGATACCAAACAAGATAATTATTGCGTTGTTTCTTGCAGCTGGATGTATGTATGTATCTCTCATAAGTCATAACTCAAAAATGGTAAGCTGTAGAAGGTTAAAATTTCGCGTGTGGGATGTGCATACGTTCCAGTTGTGCAATTCCCTCCTTGTTTTCAATCGGATGTTCTATAAAGCCTATTTACTCATTTTTTGTGGCTATTAATTACTTATTTCAAGGCAAAACTAATACAGCGCCTCAGACTGACGATCATTTGGTGATATATTGCCGAATTGGAGACTATGGAAACAAATATGAGATGGCGAAACCGGTTTTGTTTCATTTTGTTAGATTCTCGTTGAACCGACGGTAATTTTTAATTTTTCGATATTTGTAATATGAATCACAGTAATGCAGTCTTTTTTGTATCGCTTCTGCGGAGCTACAAGTTTGGGGCCCGTCGAAATACATTTTGGGGCCCTATTTCTCTATCATAGAAAATGTAAAACATTTATCACAAGCATTTTTGTAACTCGGGTCGCTACGGTTATGGGGCCTCTCGTGCAATTGCAATATTTGCTATATTTTAAATCGCGCCTGCGCGTCAAAACAAACTCGGGTGCAAGTTTTAAAAGAGTTTTTCTGCTCAATGTTTATGATTACTTTGAACTCTATTTTTTACGACAATTTTTTGTACTTCCGAGAACACTTGCGTGCCCCTCCTCCCACCCCCTCAATTTCTGAAATTAAACTGTAGTTGTACTTTTGAGTTGTTTAAAAGTAACACCATTCATAAAATTAGAGTTTTTTTTTTTTTTTTTTCCAAGCTTTATTTTTTGTTTAGGAAAAATTTAGAGAATTAATCTAACAAAATTGATTAAAGACGTTTTGAATAGTGACATAATTCGGAAATCAAAGGGACTTTTGAATTTTTTCTTCGTAAGTGCTGAAGTAGATTCAGAAACTCTTCCGAGGCGTTGGTGGTAGCGGTTTTGTACTAAAAAAATGAGGCCAAAAAGTTTAATGTTGTGAGTTACCCCAAAATCAAAGGGCGACCCTCCTAACCCACCCTCGTCGTGTCAAGCATTTCTTACATATTTAACGATTATTTATTTTGGTCATGAAATGTCATTTTGCGTTTTTCTTATATTTGTTTCACCTATATTTCGTAATGCGAAATCTTTTTTGCATCATGAATAGCGATCGGTTTTTTTTTGTTATAAGTAACTATTTTTATGTATTTATATAAAATCAATGAATAAGTTATTTTCGTTTTCATCATATTTTTAATAATATGTTATAGAAAAGTTTAAAGGATTTTCTGTTATGCAATTTTTCAAATTTCAGAAAATTATTGTTAAATTGAAAAATTTAATTTGAACTTGTTTGTAGTGCTTCATAAAAGATTAAACAATCAAATTATTCAATATTACGTGTGCAAACATCAGATCAAGTAGTATATGTATTCAGTTATTAACTTGGTGTAAATATTGAGTTTGTTTATTGTAGTTGCGTTTTAAGAACCTTGCTCTTTTCATGGCTATTTCTTTTTTCAGCAAAATTTATGTCACTCTTATAGCTTTTATGAAAAATGCAAACTTTTCTATTCATAAATTTTAAATAAATATAAAAATATTCCTAATATGATTTGATATTGAAATTTATCTGTTACCTTTTTTGTTTAATTTGATGACTAAAAAATGTCTACGTGCAATTTTTCCACTTTAATTGCGTTATTTGTTGACGGTATTATAGTTTTATTCTTAATTTTCATTTTAATGATAAAACATAATTTAATGTTTTTTAACTATGTTTAATGTACCTAAATCCATAAGATTTTGACAATATTACTGAAATCTTAGTTATATGTTCAATTTAAAAAAATCAATTGGTTATTAAACAGTCTCTTTGTTTTTCTTCCTTTTTTTTTCTTTCTTTCTTTCTTTCTTTCTTTTTTTTTTTTTTGGTTGTTCTTTGTCTTCCATCATACAGCAGTCAAAAAAGGAAAAACATAACTACACCCTATACAGATTGTACGTACTACGATCCAAAAGTTCGGGGGACGAGCTGTATAAAACCTTACCCAGAATAATTCACATAACCAAAGCACATCCACCTTCAAAAGGTCGCCATGAGGGACTATGATACTTCTTCCAGCGTTCATATAACTTTTGGAAACACTCATGGAAGCCATTTTTCGCTACCTTCTGTGATGAAGCTTTATCTTCTCCTGACAGAAGAAAGCGGCGTCCATGCAAATCTTTTTTGCAGGGAACAGGTAAAAGTCATACGGAGCTAAGTCCGACGAAACGTTATGTTATTTTTTTTGTCATATCAGAGTATTGACAAACCAAACCGTGCATCCTCAGCATGAAAGTCGCCTTCTTCCTAACGATGAAGTTAAAGCCTTACAGGAAGTTGCGAAACAGGCTGCCAGTGCTTCTAAAAGCTATACGAACGTTGGCAGAAGTGCATAGTCGTTCAAAGTGACAATTTTGTAGATAGATGTGCTTCGGTAATGTGAACTATTCAGGGTAAGGTTTTATACAGCTTGTCTCAAACTTTTAGATCATACTACGTACGTATGAGTTTTCAACTTACTATTTCATAACGTTTTTGAGTGACGCAAGTTTACGCGGATGAAGACATCACATCACAAGTGAGTTTGCGATAATTAACTAAGGATGAGTTCAAAATGGAAATTGCGGTGATCTATATATTCTTAGGTACATATGCATGTACAGATGTGCCGAAAAAACTTGTGAAGTTTAAATTGGGTGATCGTAAAATATAAATTTAGGTCGAAATCTGATATATATATTTTGTGATTACAATTCCTTATTCGTCGAAAGAAAGTAAAATGAAATGAATCAATGATTCTTTAAACCTGACAATCTTATCAATTTATTTCTGTTAGATTTTTTTTTTTTTTTTTTTTTTTTTTGCCATCGGCCAACAACATCGGCAATCTGCCATTTGGAGGAAAACAATCGGCCATCGGCCATCTTTGAACAATCGGCCAACAATCGGCATCGGCCCATCGGCCAAAAAATGCCATCGGTCGAGCCCTATTTTCAATTAGCGTGATTTCAAAAACTAAATGATTTGGGTTGTGTTACAAACAAAAGATTTTGAAGAACCTTCTGGATTCACCCGTTCAAATGAAATTGGCTGATTTGAAATGTATGTGTATGCTATTGCAAAAGAAGTACATAGCTAAAAGGTTTTTGTTCAGCAAAACACTTTCAAATGTAACAGTTAACGCCATACTCAACGAATGTATGTATACATACATCATGTTATAACAATGAAACAAAAAACTGGAAAAATAGTCCAACCATTGAACAAACAGAAAGTAAAATCACTGTAAACAATGAGTTAATTTTTTTAGGGGAAAAAAATAGGAATCCCAATCCCTAGCAGTTCAAAACTAAATTTCTGATTTTCCAGAACCATACATTGTAAGGAAAACGTCTGAATAAAAGAAAAAGTGAGGGAGATATATTTCCCGAAAGTTTTGCACAATTCTTGTAAGATCGCATTATTACCTGATGAAATGTTTTTATAACTGTGTTTTCTTTATTTTTTAAAGGAAAAAATTTGTATATATGAAACAAAAAGTTAGAACTGCATTTCATGCGCTTGGAAAATTTTCGGCTTGTCTTTTTTTTTTTTTTTTTTTTTTGAGAAAGAAAAGTAAATACTTTCGCAAACTGAATAAATTTCAGTTATCTGAACGTTCTGATTAATTGAATCTTTTTACTTAGAGGGAAAGTACCTTTTCCTTACTTTCTAAATGCTGTTTAAAAATTAAGGTAAGTCATAATCATCTAAGTCTAAATGAAACAGTTATTGTCATTATTGAAATCTGAGCAATTCAGTCATCAAAAGTTTTGGAAAAATTTGCTGAAATTTGATAAAAACCTATAAAAACCTTACACAGATTGGCAAAATCGTAAAAATCCTTTAACTGTAAAAACTGACGAATTTTCGTTAAAATTGGAAAAAATCAAACAAAAATCTGCAGGTAAGAGTGAACTACATGCAGGGTCGGATTTGCCTATAAGCTTAGGGCGCTTGCTTTGAAGTGGGCCCCTAACTCCCAAAAATTTGTGATTCATTCCTTGAAAAAATGGAAAGTGCTTGACACCTAATTTCATTTTGAAGTACTTGAAAACTTTGAATATTTGGAAATGTGTGGCTACAAATCTTAAGTTTTAAAATTTCTTCCAAATCGTAGGGGGAGGAATGCCAAAATGTGTCAAATTCAGCTCCTTGCTACATCCTGCATCAAAAAAGTAAAAATCATGGCTCTGGCGTTTGTAACATATTACTTGAAATAGATTTTTGTGACTCCCATGCTTCATATCTTGCTATTTTTTTAATCCCGAATGCAGAAGTTTGGAAATTCTTTTGCATTGATTGCTTTTATCTTACTTTTACTGCATATTGTTAATCTGTTTAGCCCTGGAAAAAAATGATACACTACCCCTATTCCTTTTCGTTTTCTGCACTACTTATAATTTAAAAAAAGTTGTAATGAGAAATTCAAGTTTATTTTTTCTTTTAAACTTAGAATAGCCGTTTCTTACAAAGTTTGAACAATACTGTACAACTGTATAATCTACTACTCAATTTCAGAGACCTGAAAGTGTAAATTATTCATAGGTTCTAAAATCCCTGAAAAGAATTGGCGCAGTATAGCCTACCAGGGCTCTTGAGCCAAAAACCCAATCTAACCAACCAAACCTTGAAAATAATTAGACTTTGAAACTCCTAAGCAAAGTGTGCTTCAATTTTATTTCTTATCAAGTCTATAAATTAATAATTGTTTAAATGGGCCTTATAAGACTTCAAAATGCAGAATTTTATATCCATTTTATATAATTTCCTCCACGGGAGTAACCCCCGGGCTTCCTAAAATTGGAGATATTCTATATCCCCCTTAAAAGGGAGCCCTGCATCACTCTCTTAATACCAGACCCCTCTCTTTTAAGGTCAATTCAAAAAGGACAGCATGATTACACACAGTAATGAAAACGACACATAAAAAAGTAAAGAATGGCCTTATGCATCACAGAAAACAAATAAAAACATGGGAGAGGGGCAATCAAAAGAGTTGCTCAAAAAAAAAAAAAAATCCTACCCCCTTCCCCCCAGGAACTCAGTCCTAAATCTGCCTATGCAAAAGTTTGGCTCAGACTGTAGTGGTAAGAATTGGTTCTAAGAACAGATGGTATAGGCAGAGCTAAATGCTAAATACGACCCGGCTATGACATCCAGCCAATGTTCTCTCATTTTGGTAATCTCAGCATCAATGAGAGAACATCTGCCTTCAGCTCGGTCATTGACTATTCCAGACTGAAGAATTCATAACAAGGATAAAATTGCATTCTCTGGGTATTATGGCCGTGTTGTCGGTATTATGCGTAGAAGGTTGAACAAACGTATAGGAGGAAGTATGAACTAACTCCAGAAAAAAATTATGCTTACGTCATTGGTCTCTTCGTCATAGAAATAGCGAATAGATCAAAGAACACCCTGGAACGTGTGCTTGAATAATATAGTTTGTGGTATGTTTTAATTTTAAAGTCAGTTTTTTTTTTATTAACATGTTTATTGTTTTGGAAAGAAAAGTTAATATCATGAATATCGTCGCAAAACAAAATAATAACAAAATACGATACATTTTTATATAGGAACATGAAGAATGTGAACCGAGGGAAATCAATGACGATGTTGAAGTTGAAGAAGAGGTATGTTACTTTTCCTATTTTTTGCTAATAAATAATACTAACACACACCCTTCCTTCCCATTGCTACCGATACATTTACTATAAACATTCTTACGGTGAATGATCCTCGTATAAATAATATTCGATGATCGAGTAACTCGCGTGTTTCAGCAATGAAACTCGCGCCACGGCATGATTGATAATTTGATATGTTTTGATAATGTTTAATATGCAGGGAAAGGTTTTATCGTGGCAAGGCTGAACTGGATCCGGTCAAAGCCCTCGATCCGTCTCTTTAAGTGGCGACCACTTTGATCCATGCACTGCGCGCCGTTTTCGACTGCGATTGGAGGCGGGCAGTCACGTGGGTTCAGTCCGCCATTTTGTGTCGTTGCCTATGTGATTTCACTGTGCGGAATAATTGATATTTTCTCTTTGCTATTCGTATTTTTCATTAAACGCTATCTTCAATGTGAAGATGCCTTGGTGTAGTGCATTAAGATGTTCTAACAGTTCAAAATTACTATATCGAAATACATTGAAAGATTATTTATGTATTTTAAACGTTTTCATCAATACTGCTGTGCAATTTCAGATACTTTCTGAAGCTCTTGTTGAAATTGTAATATATTTTACTTTTCATGAAACTGTCTGATGGTTTGTTAATTTTCATGGGATAATTAGGACATTCACTTAAATCATCATAAATAGTTCCTTCAAATATTGTAAAGCTCAACTATGTAACGGCACCTATTAAATTGCTAGCAGTAGTAAAATATTTGCCCTGTTTTTAAAACTGATTTTCTGATGAAGATAACAAAGTCGTCAAAATTTAAATATACTAATTATTTTATTTATTTTTAATGTAAATTTTCTATTTTTTAGTTAGTTTTAAAATGTCTCAATAACTATAGCAAAATTATTTTAAGAACACGTCGTTTTGCTATTAATTGAGTCATAGCCATGAGTTTCAGTGTATTACCAAGTTAATTATTTATCTATTTTGCACATAAAAATTAAGATATTAAAAGTATGAAATTATTCATTAAAAAAAAATAAGCTTCTGTGAGATTATAGTAACATGTAACTCAAGTCAAATTATATAATTACTTGAAGGATTTTTTTTTTTTTTTTTTTTTTTCCCCCTCCGAAAAAATCTGTTTTTGTTTAATTTTTATTTTGATGTGAAAACCTTTTTAATATATATATATATATATATATATATATATATATATATATATATATATATATATATATATATATATATATATATATATATATATATACATATATATATATATATATATATATATATATATATATATATATATATATGATTTATCCCAGCATTTTATCCCAATATCTGTTAATTTATAAATTCATTATTACTGTTTATAACAGTTTGTCACAGATGTGATCTGCACTCTTTTATTTGAATTCTTATTGGTACCATATAATTCAATTATTGTTATTTTTTTAATATTGATTTAAAACTGGTTAAATTTTATTATCAGTTCGTTGAATTTTTAAGAACTAGTAGTATCCTTAAAAATCAGGTTTAAATGAAAGGCCTTTTTTTAATGTAAAATCGTCCTGAGAAACAAGAAAGTGTTGGTAAAATGTAAAAAAAATAATAATAATAAAATAAATAAATAAAAAATGGAAGGGTCCTGCTGAAAATAAAACCTTATTAGTTAAAATAAAAAGAAATTTTGCAATTTTTTAGAAGTGAATAATTTTTCATAAGAAAACTACACATATTAGTAATACAAATAATACTGCTTTGCATGAATAAGTTCTAACTGTTGCCCACAAATAATTTATGACATAATTAATTTAGCTCACTATTGTTCTACTCAGTAGTGGATTTAAGGGGGGGGGGGTAGAAGGCCCGTGCCCCCCCCCCCCCCCAAAAGGATGACTTTATTTAACTATTTTATTCACTGTTTTTTAATTGACTTCTCCATTGCATTTTTTTATATAGTTAATTAAACAGAACACAAAACACACATAGAGCATATTTTGAATAATAGCATTTTTGTTTGCTAAAGAAGTCATACTGGAGTCCTAGAGTGACAGAATACATTTATACATTTAACTTGCTGGTTTTGAGTTCAAGAGAACGTAACATCGCGATTCGTTCATTAATTTTTCTTTGATGGAATCAATAACTAGCATTCTTCAAAAAATGTGCAGGCGTGCCTAAAAGAATTATTTTGATCCAGGAAGCTATTTGCGAAATAATAGCTTTTTCAGCTTATAAAAAATGCAAAATGAAAGAAATCATATCGTAGTTTATTGAGAAAACCATGATATTAATGGAGGCGGCATATGTAATATGAATATGTTATCTCAACTGTATCATGGCTTCAAGAACAATCAGCAACTGCTTTGAAATCCACACAGAAATTGTCCTGAATTTTTTAGCAAAACTTATATGTTCACTAAATATGATTTTCTTAATTAAATAATATTTTATATAGTTAAAATACTATAAAATAATATTAAAACCTCAAATGAGGTATGTTTTTTTTTTTTGAAAAACCTTGCCCTTGTGTTATAATTATTACGACATTGTTCCTAAAATTAAAACCGCTAATTGTATAGCCTTTCGGTAACATTATTATGGTTTAGTATTTAATTGGCTTGAAACGTTAAAGATGTTTTATGTCCACATTCAAAGTATAATATGCAAGTTCTTAGAAGTGGATCATTAGTTTAAGGGATCCTAAAATTTTTTTAAAAAAGACATTTTAAAATAAAGTAATGAAAACTTTGTTATGAAACATCGTATGTGGAAGGAGGAGGTGCTGTTCAATTTCCCGGGTCCCCTCCGAGAGATTTTTCTGTATCTGACCCTGGTTCTACTACACCAACTTTCTAATAATAAAACGCATATTTAAAACATTTCAAGTAATTTGTAACTCAGAAGGTCTATATGGGGGAATAAAAGAAATTACTTAAAAATGGTCGAAAATTTCTTCAAAACACCTTTTTACTAATATTCGGTTTAATAACAAAAAAAAAAAAAAATATATATATATATTACTAAGGTAAAATTCAACATTTTTGTATGTACATTATCAGTTACATAAGTTACGATTCAAAATCTGTAAGCATTCGTTGATAAAAAGATACTTTTCAATGAGCGAAACTCTGTATTTTTCTACTGTTGAGATAGGGAGAAAGTTGCGGAACGATACAAAATGGCGGACGCTGGAGCGTGTCGCCACTTCAGAGACGGATCGAGGGCTTTAGATCCGGTAACTTAACTGTTTTAGTGATAAGACTGTCATTTCAGGGTAATGAAGAAACCAAAAAAATCTACGCAGATCCTAATCACTGCATTATCTCGCTTCCAGGTCTGGTTTATCCCCACTAGAGCAAAGGCACAAAATAAACTTGATGCTTGCTTCAGAGAAGCCTTCATGTAAAATTATCATTATAATTACTATTAATACTACTGTTTTATGGCACCAAACTTTTGTAACATTGGGTTTTGTATTTAATCATTTAATAGGGAAATTGCATGAAATTTACTGTTTTTGCCCATAACCTTTTTTTCTAAAGAACAAATGTGGTCAAACAAAGTAATGGGACCTAAGTTGAGCCATCCCCTATCCATTAAAAAAAGAATCATCAAAATCTGTTTACTAGGTGAGACGCTGTGACTGGACAAAAAAAAAAAAAAAAACCATGCATACGGTATGAACTGATAACCGCCTCCTTTTTGAAGTCGGTTAAAAATATACATTTCTGATTATCGTAAACTCGTTCAATTACTTTATTTCTCCATTAAAATGGTTATTACTTTCTTCTATATCTAATATATAGAAGAAAGTATTGGATTCGTGCAAATTTTCGAGTTTCGAATTTTGACGGATTCGAACGTTTTGAGGTGTGCTGAGTCCATTTCGACTATTTTTTTAAAATTTAGCGCTGCTTTTTAAGCAACGCATTTCCAAACTGGCGTCGTGTTGAAGATTGTTCATTTTCACAAGTCGGAACAAAGATCCTCCTTCCAAAATGAATAAAAAGCAATACAATCATAAATTTTATTTTGTAATACATATAAACAAAAAAAAAAAAAAAGGCGCCCTTGCATGAAAAGGAGTCTAGACATTTGAAAGGAATAAACCATGGAGACCATTTTTTTTTCTTTTTTGTTCAAATTATTTTGTTGTTTTTTCTTTCTTTCTTTTTTTTAAGAAAAGAAAACCTACACATGGAGGGGGAAACTAAACTTCTGTAAATGCTTTCCAAGTAATTCAGAAAATCTTGTCTTTTTTTTTTGGAGGGAGTGGCAAATGAAGATGATCGGAAATTTTTTCAGGTGAAGGGAGGGGGGGGGATATTCAGAATTTTAAAATGATTTCACTTTTCACAAAAAAAGGGGGGCTGTAATCGATAGGGTGGTTACTTTCGGGATTCGGGATTTTACGGTATATACATGTAAGGTCAAATGCAAGTAAATAATTTTCACATGACAAAATAAATAAAAAAAGAAAAGGTAAATTTTTTAATTTAAAAATTCTTTTTTGCTTTCTTTTTTAAATTTTTTATTTTTAGCCTTTTTGAATGTGTTTTTGAGTTTATGAAGCAAACAAATTTTAAAATTAGGTATCAAAGCACTCTAAAAAAATGTGTCCTAAAGCAGTAATGTATTAAGCAAATTAAATGTGTGCACTAAATTTAAATCAAAAGAAGTGTAAGAAAAAAGCCGAGCAGGACCTGACTTGTCTTTTCTGAAAAATATTAGACCAAAAAAAAAAAGTAATTAAGAGAGCTTCCTAGGTTAAATTTCAAGAACTTCTATAATTTTTAGCTAAAATTGATGAAATAATCGCCAAATTTAGTTAGATTACCAAAAATTAAGCATATATAAGCATAAAAATAAAAATATTTTACAAAATTCGTAACAACTGATTGTATAGTATTTTAAAGCATGATCCTTTTCAGGCAAGTCCAGATGTGCAGGTGGAGACTGCTGTTCAAGAATTGGATGTGAATCCAGTAAGTCGTTGCTGGAACTTATAACAATTATTGAATTGCTTTTATGCACTTCTCTATTTTATTCTTCTTCTTGTTCCTTTCTTTTTTTCTTTTTTGAATTGCATACTATTAGTGTAGAAATGATTTTAGGGGCTGTACATAAATGGTGACGCATTTTTTTTCACCCCTCCTTTGTTACAAAGTTTCACATTTCACCTTACCCTCTTCCTCCCCTTGTCACATGTCGAACTGTATTACATTAACCAGGGGTGTGCACCCCCTAAGAACAAGGGCGCACCCCCGCCCTAAATATCACCAAAACCCACCCAAAAGCCAAAGCCCCTCTAAAAAATCAAAAATACCCCTCAAAACACCTCCCTCCTAAAAATTTTAATGGCGCAGTCTGCGCCATAAGCCCCCTTAGGTGGGAACCCCTGGCATTAACATTGTGTGAATTATTGTTATAAAAATATTGTAATTTCAAACAAAATATGTGTGACACTTGTTGTTAAAAACTGTCACAATTTCACGATCCCCTTACCTAGAGCCGCTATATAGATAGGCCGACGCATCAGCTTAAGTTAAGCCATTTTGGATCGGATTTTTCATTGTTGCACTGCTAGGGTTACCACAGCAAAGTTTCGGATTTTGCCAAATTTGCCGAAAATAATATTTTATTTAATAAACAATTCATGTGTGTGTGCCGCTAATGATTGCTCAGTGAACAATCACCAAATGCGATAACTCGTCAGAAAAGACAATCACTCAAGCATGCACTCCGATCCGAAATGGCTAATCTCAAGCTGATGCGTCAGCTCGTATATATAGGGGCTTTACCGTTACCCACTCAAGGTGTGACACCATTTGTGGATGACGCCTTATTTTTAATATCTTATAACACTGTTGCATTTCCAAGTAATATTTGTCGAATTTCATAATTTTCAAAACTATTTCAAGTGATTCGAAATGATGTTTCTTTAAACATAACTTAAATTAGATTGCGATGAAAACGTGATAAAAATGTTGTAATTTCAAACAAAATGTGTGTCACATTTCTTGTTGTTACAAACTGTCACAATTTCACGATCCCCCTACCCACTCAAGGTGTGACATCATTTGTGGATGACGACTTATTTTTAATTTCTTATAACACTGTTGTATTTCTAAGTAATATTTGTCGAATTTCATAATTTTCAAAACCATTTCAGGTCATTCGAAATGATGTTTCTTTAAACATAACTGTTGATTTAGATTGCGATGAAAACGTGAGTAGTTTTTTGTTTGCTTTATATTCATGTATTCCCTTCATCTCTCTCTCTCTTATAAATCATGAAAAATTTGTTAATATGAAATATTCTGCCGTGCTAAGCGCAAAAGTCGTATCAGCCCTTTTTATCAAAATTGAATTACGGTCACCAGGTGATTCTTTGCCTCATATTTTACCTAAATACAGTGTTTTATGGTCATTTGTGAATGGGAAATATTTTTAAAAAATATTCTGCAAAAAGTTGCATCTGTATCAAATACACGGAGGCACACAATTTTAAACGGAAATTTCTCATTTTGAACTCAGATGAAGATATGAATTTTGAACTTAGCACGGCAATATTAGTAAATTTAATCGGTACACAACACTATATTCCATTCAATTGGTGCTTTAAGCCCACGATTTACATCCTCACTTTCAGTCTGCCGTGTGGGACTTTCCGTAATTGCTTAATTCGGGTTTCCACATTGCATGACTACTCCGAAAAGCCCTCTGCGCCGAATGTCTTCGGCGCTTCCGTCCTCCGTGACTGAGGACTGTTAGCCCAAGAGAGTGAAAGTGGTTTCTTTTCGTAAATTATTATTTTGTATCTCTCAGAATCCACTCTGAAATATTTCGTAAATAATTGAAAATATGAAATACAGGATAGGTTTCAAAAGTAATGAGCCTTCGTTCAAAAAGACAGATTTATTAGGCTAATCGGTACAACTGGAATAATAGTTTTCAAAATAGGCACCTCCTGCATCAATGAACGTCTGTAGACTGTTTTTCTAGGATTCAAAGGCATGCCTGAAGCCTTGTTTCGGAATTTCTGCAAGGGCTGCCTTGAAATTTGCTTGGATGTCCTCGATGGAGTCAAAAGGTTTTCCTTTCAGCGCTGATCTTGATCGTGGAAAAAAGAAGAGATCAGGAGTCGACAAGTTCGGACTGTAGGGAGGCTGGGCGCTACAGTAACGTTGACTCGGACCTTCTTCAGTTAAAACTCTCGGCATAAGTTTCGCGCTGACTTTCCGCATGTGCAACTCCTCGGTAACAATGCGTTGCACCGTTGTCTTCGATAAGTACAGGTCTTCTGCTACTTGGTAGAGACTCAAACGGCGGTCCGTGTTCAAAAACTCACGCACTCGCTGCTCATTCACGTCAGTACAGGCTGGCGATGGGCGTTCAGACCGGGGTTTGTCAGTCACTTCTTCCCGGCCCTCGCGAAAGGCCTTGTTTCACTTTTTGGCTTGCGAAGAGGACAGACACTCAGTCCCAAACGCCTGTTGAAGCACTGCAAACGGAGGATGACTTGCCCAACCGGAAGCAACATTTGATCGCATAACATTGCTCTAACGAATTTTCCATATCGCCGTGTCACGCACCACCGTATAGGGACTACTGTAAAGGCCGACGCTACCGCTTCGAAACCTGGGTGGCATCTGACTCGCGTTGCGCTGTGAAGCCATCCCCCCTACTATCGTCACTGTTAAGCGGAGCACACTTCAGGGTGCGCAAGTGTCAGTATAACGTGACTAGGCTCATTACTGTTGAATCCTACCTTGTATATAAATATTTTCAATAAATTTTTCACTCCTAGTTCAGTAATCCCCAAACACATTCAGCGCAGAGGGCGCTCGGAGCAGTTATGCCATTCATAGAAACCCCAATGAGGTTAACAATGAGAAGCTGCGCTTTCAGAGCATGTTCCTAAATGGAAAAGAGTAAGACCTTCCTTACACGGTTAGTTTATTTAAGCTTTCGAAAAAGTTGCCTGTTAACTAATTGACTGGGCCGTGGTTGCCTGATCGGTAGGGCATTGGACTCGGGGCCGGAGGGGCTCGGGTTCGATCCCCGCTGGTCGAAGACCCACCGTCGTCATTAAAGGGGACTGGGCGACGTTAAATATGCTCGTGGTCTCAATGTCCTCCAAGTGAAACGATACCTCTGGGGGTGCTAGTACCAGGTAGCTATTAGCTCTTGGACTAGTTCTAAATTCTCATTAACTGTTCGATCCGGTGATGGTGCTGCCATCTATCGGTATATAAAATAATGGAGGCAAGGCACTAGTATGCAGACCTCGACATAAATACTGTTGTAGTCAGTTGTGACTCTTGAATAGAAATAGAATAGAAACTAATTGACTGACGTTTTTCGTTGTCTTCACACGAGGCAATTCATTTGAATCAACTTTTCTTCTATCAAGCCGAATTTATTCGAGCAGCTGCTCCGCAACGTTGCTAAAACTGAACCGAATTGGCTCAACTAGATTACTCGTGTATAGAACGAACACGTTGCAATGATTCAAATCAACTAAAAGGTTGATTCAACTCATCGGGATGAGAATGGTAGCGGCTGATGTGCCTGCTGAGTTGACTGTCGTGTGATAGATGCCGAGCAATTCCTTCACTTTTCTTCCTGGTTATTACACATCCTGATAACCGCCCGTTCGAAAGTTGATGCAACTAAGGTCTCCTTCACACGATGCAAGTTAGTTGCATCAAATTTCGAATGAGCGGTTATCAGGATGTGTAAAGGGGCTGTGCACTTATCGGTCGTCCGTCACGTCCGCACCGATTTTTTCCACCTGAAACAGGTTTTCTTTGCTGGTTGCCATGACAGCAAGCCATCTTGGACGGGACCGGTTTCGATCAGAAGAATCTTAATATCTGACGACCGTCAAAAGTAGGACAGTATTTCATTGGTTTCCGCCAAGCAGCGCGCTCTTCTCTCTATGGGTGAATTCAGCCACGTGATTGATGTACGGCGACCGTATGTGAATGCTACTCTGTTTTCGTCGGCAGTCTGTTACGTCAAAAAACGGGATGGATGGGACGGCTGGCCGATAAGTGAACAGCCTTTAACCCATACATGTTACACAGGCAGAAAAGTGAAGGAATCGTCCTGCATCCTTCTCAACCGGTGTGCCTCGGCACACTGGTGTGCCGCTACAAGGTCCTTATTGTGCCGCGGTATTTTCGAAGTTGTAGAATGAGGTAAACCACTTATTTTACCTGCTCAAGAAATGATATATAACGTACTTAGTTTCATCAATTGTTAGTTTTATTGAATTAATACTAACGGAGTGAATATTTATTTTACCAACATGTTAAGAAATCGCACGGGGAACGATAAGTTCCGATGCAAGGAATGAAGTGGTCAAGTGCCGATTCCAGACAATGATATCAGGCGACTAATTAACGACATGGCGATAGACATTAAAAACAGTGGTTGATAAACTACAAGTAGCTGAATTTCTTTTTTATTTCAACTTGATGAATCAACAGATATAAAAGGTGCACTACTCTTGTTGGCATTCAAGATCATTTTATTTTCTGCGAAGAACTTTCTCATCATGCAACGGGTGATGAAATATATACAAATACAAATACAAATACTAAAGTGACGACCAGCAACAGGCTCTGGGCCCAGCTAGACTGGTCCTAGTCAATTTACAATCCCCAGTGAAGATTAATGGCCCTCTTAAAACTGTCTACTCCTTTGCTCATTACCACCTCTAACGGTAAGCTGTTCCAAGGTTCCACTACCCTGCTAAAATAATAATTTTTCCTAATATCCATGTTAGCCTGAGATTTAAATAGCTTAAAACAATGACCCCTTGTCCTGTTTTCAGTGCTAAACTTTAGCCCCGTAACATCTTTCGTTTTAATAAATTTAAACAGCTGAATCATGTCCCCTCGGTCTCTTCTTTGCTCAAGACTGTACATTTTTAGCCTTCTAAGCCTGGAATCAAAATCTAAGTGGGAAAGTCCACTTATTAGCCTTGTAGCCCACCTTTGAACCCTTTCCAATACATTAATGTCTTTCTTAAGATAAGGAGACCAAAACTGAACAGCATACTCCAAATGGGGTCTTACCAAACTTCTATATAAGGGCAGAAGAACTTCTTTAGATTTATTTGAATTAGATCTATTGATAAACCCAAGCATCTTATTGGCTTTGTTGCTAACAATGCTGCACTGTTGGCTAAACTTTAAATCCTGACTTATTAGGACCCCCAGATCAGTAACTTTGTCTGCCTGACTAATGACTGAACCTTGCAAATAATAACTTGTACACTTATTTCCATGCCCTAAATGTAGCACTTGACATTTCCCAGCATTAACAGCCATACCCCATTTATCAGCCCACTCCGTAATATGATCTAGATCCTCTTGCAGCTGATTTGCTTGTTCTTCATTTTCTACAGTCCCCATAACTTTGACATCATCAGCAAAACAATTCATGTTCCCAGAAATATTTTTGTGAATATCGTTCATAAAGACAATGAACAAAACAGGCCCTAACACTGATCCTTGAGGAATCCCGCTTAAGACCTCACTCCAATTAGAATAATTTCCCCTTACAACTACTCTTTGTTTCCTTCCGGTCAGCCAGTTTTTAGCCCAAATGAAAGTTTTCCCTCCTATTCCTATATCAGCTAATTTGCTAAGTAGAGCAACATGCGATACCTTATCGAAAGCTTTTTGAAAATCAATGTAAACAACATCTACAGGCTTCTTATTGTCCAAAGCCATGGTAATTTTGTCATAGAAATGTAATAAATTAGTTGCACAAGATTTACCTTTCCTGAAACCGTACTGAAAACTAGTCAATAGATTATTAGTCTCTAGAAAATTTACTATCTTAATTTTCATCAATGTTTCAAAAATTTTGCAAACCACCGAAGTTAGACTCACAGGTCTATAATTTCCCGCACTCCCCTTTGGACCCTTTCTTGAAGAGCGGTGTAATGTTAGCCAGCTTCCAGTCCTCTGGCACTGTCCCCGAATTATAAGAAGCATTGAAAATGTTTGCAATTACATCTGCTAATTCCTCTGCACATTCAACTAAAATTTTTGGATAAATATTATCTGGTCCCGAAGCCTTAGTCTCTTTATATTCTGCGTTACAGCTAAATTAATTAATACAAAGCAATGGGAGCCAGTGTTGCAATTGCACACGCGCATGAAGTGATGAAACAGTTGCAAAGATGGGAAGTATCGAAGGGTTCATGTTGAATGCGAAAAATCAAAATCCAGGTGTTCAAATCGGTTTCCTCCATTGTGAAACTCTTCTGACAAATAATATGACATAAGAGCTGAAGTTAGTCATGGTTGAGCAGTAAAAAACGTTAACTTCATACAATACTTAATTCTCATATTTATATCATACTTTGGGAAGATCTGGAGGCGGATCATCACTCCCTGCTTCTTTACACGGTGCTTCGCTGTTTTTTGAAAACCTAGGTCCAGCCAAGAATTTTTCACCTGGGGTAGGAGGTACAAATTTCTGATGTCTCACGACGAAACGAAACATACCAGTTTATTACAAGATAAATATTTTCTGGGAAAACAAGCGTACGCGGCTGATATTTTTTAGAGTCTTAACGAACTGAATCGAAGAATTTGAATTCGAAGATGTTGTGAGTATTGTATTTATGTGTATGCACAAATAAACGGATTCAAACCAAAAATTCAGCTGTGCAGAGAGGAATTTGATAGTGGTCCACTGGACATGTTTAAAGGGACCAACTATAATTGCGGCAAACCTCGCCTGGCAGCATTATGAAGGCTACGCAGATCACGGGACGCTGCCCGGCCGTCAAGAAAACCAAATTTTAGCCACCAACAAAACCAAAAATCTATGGTCAAGAAAGAAGAAAGAAAATAAACATGCGACTAAGGACAGTTTAGACGACAGAACAAGTTGGGGTTTTCACCCCTCTGTATCTCAGCCCCTTGAAGACCCCCGGTGTTGATTTTTGGTATGCTCAATCTCTTGTGACCCCTGATGAAGTATACCAAAATGCAATCTCCAGGACCATCAGGGGGAGGAGGAATTTAAGTTAAGAAAATCGCTATTCAAAAACCTTTCTGTGTTCTTTGACAGGGCTACAGCCCAGACGAAAAGAGGGATCGAGCTGAAATTTCGCACACTCATTCCTTGTGCCCTACTTGTGTGCCATTTGTCCCCCTCCACCCTCGTTTCTATCCCCCAAATCATACCTTCCCGGGAGTCTGTAACAGACGACTCTAAATGGTTTGCAAAGTCCACGGCGAATGAATGCCATATACCTTATCCTCTGCAACCAACATGTTAAAGTTTGATGGTTCTTATGCTGACCTAGTGAACTTTTTTTTTTTTTTGAGTCGTTTCCAACCCTCAGCGTTTAATTCTAAGAGAACCTTCAACTATTTTGTGAGTGCAAAGTCGGAACAAGCTTATGTTAACATTTATAAAAATAAAACGGTACGAAACATTAACTGGTGGCGTAGACAAACTATTGGTTTAAAAAAAGAGTATAAATACATATATGCATAATTTATAGCCTATGGCACTCAGTAACAATGCACCTTTCATATACTGAAAGAATTTTTCAAATAACTGCAATGGTTCCAGAGCTTATCTCGAACATATAAACACACAAAAATCCGGCCTCTTTCTATATAATATTAGTATAGATAAAATATTGTTACAAATTCTGTAAATAGTAATTATTGTAGTAACGTAACCTGTAAATAGTTTCCCGTAATGAATATACAACCCCTTAACATATGGCTAAAGTATACAACCCCCTATTCTTTTTTTCTTATTTCATTCACTGATTTTATCAATGAAAGTGTAGTTGTAGAACGTTGTAGCATTTTCTGGAATCTTTGAGATTTCTTTTTGGTGTGTATAAAAGCGTTAGCGCTGGATAAAAAGTGAGTTTCGATTGAGATTTCGTACTGAGAGTGTGTATTAGCTCTGTTTATAGCGAGGCATTTCGCTGTGTTGTTTTCGTATTTGGAAGTAAATACGTGTGTAACCGTTGAGTTTACGGTGTTGTGTGATAATTGCTTAATTGCTGATGAATAATTTAGCAGTTGTTGACGCTCTTTCCTGTACATATTGTAAATAAATTTAATCAAGAACTGTGTCTTCATTTCAAGAAAGTGGAAGTCGCACCGAATCCGTTACAATTTGGCGCCCAACGTGGGGCTTCTTCTGAACTTTCTTGGAGTAAGTGTGACTTTGGACATTTTTTTTCATAAAGACTTTTTGACTTTTTACTTTATTTTTATGGTGATTACTCGCGCAATGGATGAACAATTAAAACAACTTCTTGACGCAATCAACTCTGTGAAGGGTGATATGGCGGCTAATCAAGAACAATTAAAAAATGATATGGCGGCTAATCAAGAACAATTAAAAAATGAATTGATTGCAAATCAAGTACAATTGAAAAACGAATTGGCGGCTAATCAAGAACAATTGAAAAATGAATTAGCGACTAACCAAGAACAATTAAAAAATGAATTGGCGACTAACCAAGAACAATTAAAAAATGAATTGGCGACTAACCAAGAACAATTGAAAAATGAATTGGCGACTAACCAAGAACAGTTAAATAGTGATTTAACTGCTAAAATTACTACAAGTCAAGATGAAATAAAAAGTGACCTAACGTCGATGAAAACCATGACGGAGAATCAACTAACCGCCATGGGAGATAAAGTTGATGCTCTGGAAGAAAAATTTGATACTGTGGAAGAGCGTATCGCCAATGTGGAAAATAAGTTGGAAGAAGAAGACAAGAAATTTACTTCATTTAAGGAAGAAATAATTAAAGACATGGAAAGGAGATTGGCGATCGCGGAAAGCAGCTCTGTACAGTTTGGCGCTCCCACATCTGTTGCTCGACCGTCCATTAAACTGGCCACATTTGATGGGAAAAGTTCGTGGCAGGTGTACAAGACCCAATTCATGATAGTGGCGGAAGCGAACGGATTGGACTCTGCTACCAAGGCCTGTCATCTTGCAGCATCCCTGAGAGGTGACGCAGCGGACATTCTCCAGACCCTTCCGGACAGCCAGCGCCTGGATTTCGCCGCCCTCACATCTGCGTTGGAGCTTCGCTTCGGTGAGAAGTGCCAGAAAGATTTCAGCCGACTCCAGTTGAAGTCCCGTTTCCAGAAAACCGGGGAAACCCTGCAAGAGCTAGCGGCGGACGTCGAGAGACTGTCTCATCTTGCTTTTTGCGACTGTCCTGCGGATGTTCGAGACAACCTGGCACTCAACTACTACATCGACGGGGTTCGAGATCCGGAAATCCAGAAAGCCCTACGGATGGTGGATGTCAAAGAACTGAATTCTGCTGTTGTGTATGCGATGAAGTTGGAGGCCGCTCAGCAAGCAACCCGTGTGGATCGCCATCTAATCCGGACTCAGGAAGCTGATGAGTCTGATTCCAGGTCGTCCCACCTCGCTGAACTTGAGAGACAACTCGGTGACTTGGCAAGACATCTGAGCAGCATAACAGCCCAAAAGAAACAAGAGCAGAAGTGCTGGAAATGCGGTAGTGAAGGACACCTGCGAAGGAGTTGTCCGGCTCGCCAAGCTACGCGAGGGAAGGAAATCACCACCACCAGAGCTCTGCAGATTTCCTCTTCTAGTAGTGGCAGTGATGGACTTTTCATTTACGCACATGTAAATGGGAACCCCTGCAGACTGATTTTCGACACTGGAGCCAATGTGACAATCATTAGTAGAGATGTGGCTCGTGAATTTGGATTGAAACTGCTGTGGACATCGCCACGCGTAAGTCTCCAGACTGTGACAGGTGACAAAATCGAGATTGACGGTAAAGTGGACTTGGAAATAGTGTTTGGGAATGCCACCTACCATCATACGGCATTCGTCGCTAATATGACGGACCCCTTCATTCTCGGATTGGACTTTTTGAAGAAATATGACTTCACTCTCGACTTCAAGACTAATGAGCTGCACTCGATGAGAGAAGACATAGCCGTTTTCCCTGCAGAACGTGATGTAAAATCCGCTCATCAAATAATAGCCCAAACAGATTTATCGATTCCCTCAAGGTCAGAATCATTAATACCTGGCTCCCTTGAAGAAAGCAATAGTTTTCGATTTGAACTCATTGAATACCCTAACCTAAGCAATAACATAAAAGGAGTGATGGTAGCATCTACGTTTGTGGACCTTTCTAAGGATGTAATTCCTGTGAGAGTCGCCAACGTGAGTGAAAGGCCAAGGAATATCCGGAAAGGAGAAGTGTTAGCAACTTGTACTCCAGTAAACTGCATCATTAGAAGAATCAATTCCCCCGAGACTGTGTCTTCTGAGTCCTTGACATCGAAGTTATTTGGGAGTGCACCATTAACGAAAGATCGAAGAACTGCTGCGGAACAATTGGTGGACGACTTCAAGCATCTGTTTTCATCTACATCGGAGGATGTTGGCCGTACGAATTTAACGCAGCATAGGATTTACACTGGAGAACACCCCCCTATTAAACAGCATCCAAGACGACTATTGTCCGTTTTTCACTAGTTGAGACTTGGCCACGCCCCCAACACGTGGTATCGGAAGATTCTAAATGCGTCTTTTGGGGATGAGGCTTCAGACCAACACTGAGAAAGGTTGCAATTGGCCATCGTTATCGCGCTGTAAGAAGACAAGTGTTCTATAGTTTTCTAAGAAATTACCTCCCACCTTCTTTCCCGAAAAAAGGTGTGCTACTAAGACATTTGTTCGACTTAAAAGTATTTTAAGATTTGCAGTGTATTTCTATACGTTTTGGGTTAATTTATCATTGATTTTGCGAAGGAAATCCTAAACTTTCTGTCTTTCACGCTAAGTAAACATTTTCTGAAAACACGGTGAACAGTTGCAGGTGAAATTGGAAGGAAAATTTTTCCTTCTAATCTGCTGAAACTTTCACAGCTCTCAAACGTGGGTTTTTCATAGGTATTCTAATTATAAATCTCTAATCGCATATTGTTAACTTTGCTGGTCAACCATTTCTCACCTTATTTTCGATCCGATTTTCTTCTTTAAAGCGTTTATTAAATATTACACAGTGCTTAGGGATAAATGAACTACTTTTGCAATATTTCGAACTGTTTTACTTCGAATATAATGAAGAATTAATGCGGTTTCGAATTTTGTTTGTTGTTACTTTGCGAATACGAGTCATTTTTAAAATAATACGTAGATTTGTAAAGTGAACAAGCAAAAATTAATGCCGAAAGATTTTTTAACACCGCATTGAAAAAATAACAAAATAATAAAAAAAAATTAATTTGAATTTTGTCATCTTGAATTCAAATTATGTTTTTCGCAATCACGAGTGTGTGTTTGTATGTGTGTGTGGGAGGGTATGTGTATGTGTGTAGGCATGTGTGTGTGTGTGTGCAGTCATGAGTGTGTGGGTAGTTGTGTGTATGAGTGTTTGTGTGCGTTGGGGCGGGGTATGTGTATGTGTGTGTAAGCATATGTGTTTGTGTCTGTGTGCAGGCATGAATGTGTGGGCAGTTGTGTGTATGTGTAGGTGTCTGTATGCATGCGTGTGTGTATGTGTTTGTGTATGTGTGTAGGGGTATGTGTGTGTATGCTAGTGTTTGTGTGTGCGTGTGTGTTGGTGCGTGTATGTATGCGTGTGTGTGTAGGATATGGACGCAACCTGGAGACGGTTTTCGCTAGAGGAGCAGCATCGTGAGGCCGGCCGACGCGACGGGTGGTGCCGCGCCGGTGGGAAAAATGATAGCACGTCAAAAACAGTCAAATGAAAGCAATAAGCAATCATGATTGCTCAAAAAAAAAAAAAAAAAGAAAGAAAGAAAACGACAGGCGATAACTTTAATTTAGAATTTTTCTGAAAATATTTCTCTGTCACCTTATTTTTGGCCCATTTCAAACAGTCAATATTTTGTTTAAAAAAATGTTGAATTGATGTAATCATGTAGAGACAGTATGAAAAAGTATTGAACTGCTTATGAAAATGTATTGAACTACTTATGAAAAAGTATTGAACTACTATTTCGATTACTAGGCACTTCATTTTTAACCATACACATTTAAAGCCAACGAACAATTTTGGAAGCCTCAGTAGGTACTTTGCACTCTGTGTGACACATTTCAATACTTTAGTACTATTTTTTTTCCCAATATGGCTTTTATTCTTCAGAAATGAAAAAAGGAACAAAACAAAAATTAAAGCTTTTCACATGCCAATATGGTTATTTACAGAATAATTGAATAAGTGCCTGAAACAACGTTTTATGTTACTGTTTTAACCTATTTATTTTTGTAAATACGAAAAAATATACATGCTTTTTTTATTCAAGTTTTTTCGATTACTCTAAAAGTAATTCAGTTCTTCCAGTACTTTTACAGAACAGCGTTACGTGTGGGAATCATAAAATAGGCAAACGTTTGTTGCCCGTATTCTAACACAGATCCGAACAAGGGAGGGGCGATGGGGCGACCGCCCCTTCCTTGAGTCGAGATGCAGAACTCTTCCACGGCATGTCTTTGATACTGAAGTTGAAAATTGTTTTAGCCTATCTTTAATAGTTTGACGAAGCTCTTGCTGTCTGGAAAATGAAAGTGTAGCACATATCTTATTCTTAACACATTACTGATAGAGATCTGAACTTTGTATAGGAAGTATTTCAAAGTTCCAAAAACTCAATTTTAGAAGATTTTAGATGATATTAAATAGGGTTATAGGGTTCAAGGGCTCTTCTCAGGAAAGTTTGGAAAATTGAAGTCCCCCCCCCCCCCCAAAAAAAAAGAGGAACTTTAATGGGACACCTTTGATGGCGTTAAGGTAAGGGATGGGGTTTGGTACACTCCTCCGCAATTTTGTAGAAAAGGAAGTCCCTCCCCTTCCCAAAATAACTGAAATGAGACGATCTTTCATGGTGTTTGGAAAGGGGGGGGCGGAGGTTTGCGAATTTATAAAAGGGTAAGGGTGTGAAATCAATCGCCCCCTCCTTGAATAGTTTCTGGATCCGTCCTTGGCTCTGAATGTAAAGTGCGTTATTTTTATCAAGAAACGTTGCTATAGTCAACCTATTCAGTTGTTCAACATATCCCACACTGGCAAGGAAACTGACTCAACCACAAGAAAAAAAAAAAAAAACAGCAATGGAGAAAATTAAGGTTTGACGCAATAGTAATTTTAAGTGATTTAGTCTCAAACATTACAATATGCGCAGTCAACTTATTATGTGATGTTTATTAATTAGTTTTTGAAGTATAGATACATATAATGCATACTTTAAGCTCGAAAATATTCTTCCAAATTATGAAATTTTAATGATGTGTCATTATTGATGAAATCGTTTCTACGCGCCCCCCCCCCCCCCCCCCCGCACCATTTAGGTGAGCTAACTTTGCTAATTTTGTGTCGAGAAAAAGCACTAAATTTAGATTTTAAGTCATTAGCCGGTACGGTTTTCCCAGATTTTGAATTGTGTCACTTTCCTTGCCGGAGTGCGATATGATTCATTATTAAAAACATACATGATCATAAACAAATTGTGACTAGAGCTATCCGGGAAGGAGGGGGGGGGGAGCCGGTCTTTTCCCTTAAAACAATTGTTACTGCGATTTTGGTTTTTTTTAGAGCAAACCTAAGGCGTCGTTCACAAATGATGTCACGCTTGAAAGGGGTAGGGAGAGAGGGTTCGGGGTTCATGAACTTCGGACAGTTAGTCTCAAGAGGGAAGGAGGGGATTATAAGAAATATGACTTCACATATTTTGGTCCAAATAAAAGCGTTCGTTATAGCAATATGTTCATCGAACGTTGCGTGAGATGTGACGAGGGGAGAGGCTAAGGTGAAGTGTAACGTCCTTTATGGACAATCCGTATTTACGTTAGGCTACTGTGTACTGAAGTGTTATAACTAACTTCGTTTCTGCCCCCCCCCCCCCAGAAACGAAGTTGGTTATCTCCCCCCCCCCCCGCCTTGAAAATACTCATCCTGGGGGTAGTCGTCATCTCTTAAGCCGGCTCAACCGATGAACCTATAATTTTAACACAGGATTCAAATAGGACTCGACCGATGCATCGGCCTGGCCGATGCATCGGCGCCGATGGTTCAACAATTTAGCCATCGGCATCGGCATCGGCGGCCGATGCTGACTTGCAGGAAACATCGGCCCATCGGCCTTAAAAAACATCGAAAAGCCGATGGAATTGGCCGATGTTTTTGGAAAAAAAAGGACCTTTGTTGTTTTACTTTTTAATACAAAGTAAAGTGAGTTATTGTTTTCACATAAAATTGTTTACTTAAATTTCAGTATGAATTTTTATTTTAATCACCCCTGAAAGAGTTTTTAATACTGCATTCAGGTACCAAACAAGTTAATTATTGCGTTGTTTCTTGCGATTGGATGTACGTAAGTATCTCTCATAAGTCATAACTCAAAAATGGTAAGCTGTAGAAGGCTAAATGTTCGCGTGTGGGATGTGCATACGTTCCAGGTGTGCAATTCCCTTCTTGTTTTCAATCGGATGTTCTAAAAAGCCTATTTACTCATTTTTTGTGGCTATTAATTACTTATTTCAAGGCAAAACTAATACAGCGCCTCAGACTGACGATCATTTGGTGATATATTGCCGAATTGGAGACTATGGAAACAAATATGAGATAGCGAAACCGGTTTTGTTTCATTTTGTTAGATTCTCGTTGAACCGACGGTAATTTTTAATTTTTCCATATTTGTAATATGAATCACAGTAATGCAGTCTTTTTTGTATCGCTTCTGCGGAGCTACAAGTTTGGGGCCCGTCGAAATACATTTTGGGGCCCTATTTCTCTATCATAGAAATTGTAAAACATTTATCATAAGCATTTTTGTAACTCGGGCCCCTACGTTTATGGGGCCTCTCGTGCAATTGCAATATTTGCTATATTTTAAATCGCGCCTGCGCGTCAAAACAAACTCGGGTGCAAGTTTTAAAAGAGTTTTTCTGCTCAATTTTTATGATTACTTTGAACTCTATTTTTTACGACTATTTTTTGTATTTCCGAGAACACTTGCGTGCCCCTCCTCCCACCCCCTCAATTTCTGAAATTAAACTGTAGTTATACTTTTGAGTTGTTTAAAAGTAACACCATTCATAAAATTTAGAGTTTTTTTTTTTTTTTTCAAGCTTTATTTTTTGTTTAGGAAAAATTTTAGAGAATTAATCTAACAAAATTGATTAAAGACGTTTTGAATACTGACATAATTCGGAAATCAAAGGGACTTTTGAATTTTTTCTTCGTAAGTGCTGAAGTAGATTCAGAAACTCTTCCGAGGCGTTGGTGTAGCGGTTCTGTACTAAAAAAATGAGGCCAAAAAGTTTAATGTTGTGAGTTACCCCAAAATCAAAGGGTGACCCCCCTAACCCACCCTCGTCGTGTCAAGCATTTCTTGCATATTTAACGATTATTTATTTTGGTAATGAAATGTCATTTTGCGTATTTCTTATATTTGTTTCACCTATATTTCGTAATGCGAAATCTTTTTTGCATCATGAATAGCGATCGATTTTTTTTTGTTATAAGTAACTATTTTTATGTATTTATATAAAATCAATGAATAAGTTATTTTCGTTTTCATCATATTTTTAATAATATGTTATAGAAAAGTTTAAAGGATTTTCTATTATACAATTTTTTAAATTTCAGAAAATTATTGTTAAATTGAAAAATTTAATTTGAACTTGTTCGTAGTGCTTCATAAAAGATTAAACAATCAAATTATTCAATATTACGTGTGCAAACATCAGATCAAGTAGTATATGTATTCAGTTATTAACTTGGTGTAAATATTGAGTTTGTTTATTGTAGTTGCGTTTTAAGAACCTTGCTCTTTTCATGGCTATTTCTTTTTTCAGCAAAATTTATGTCATTCTTATAGCTTTTATGAAAAATGCAAACTTTTCTATTCATAAATTTTAAATAAATATAAACATTTTCCTAATATGATTTAATATTGAAATTTATCTGTTACCTTTTTTGTTTAATTTGATGACTAAAAAATGTCTACGTGCAATTTTTCCACTTTAATTGCGTTATTTGTTGACGGTATTATAGTTTTATTCTTAATTTTCATTTTTAAGATAAAACATAATTTAATGTTTTTTTAACTATGTTTAATGTACCTAAATCCATACATTTTGACAATATTACTAAAATCTTAGTTATATGTTCAATTTAAAAAAACCAATTGGTTATTAAATAATCTCTTTGTTTTTCTTCCTTTTTTTTCTTTCTTTCTTTATTTTATTCTTTTTTTTTTCTTTGTCTTCCATCATACAGCAGTCAAAAAAGGAAAAACATAACTACACCCTATACAGATTGTACGTATTACGATCCAAAAGTTCGGGGGACAAGCTGTATAAAACCTTACCCAGGATAATTCACATAACCAAAGCACATCCACCTTCAAAAGGTCGCCATGAGGGACTATGATACTTCTTTCAGCGTTCATATAACTTTTGGAAACACTCATGGAAGCCATTTTTCGCTACCTTCTGTGATGAAGCTTTATCTTCTCCTGACGGAAGAAAGCGGCGTCCATGCAAATCTTTTTTGCAGGGAACAGGTAAAAGTCATACGGAGCTAAGTCCGACGAAACGTTAGGTTATTTGTTTGTCATATCAGAGTATTGACAAACCAAACCGTGCATCCTCAGCATGAAAGTCGCCTTCTTCCTCACGATGAAGTTAAAGCCTTACAGGAAGTTGCGAAACAGGCTGCCAGTGCTTCTAAAAGCTATACGAACGTAGGCAGAAGTGCATAGTCGTTCAAAGTGACAATTTTGTAGATAGATATGCTTCGGTAATGTGAACTATTCAGGGTAAGGTTTTATACAGCTTGCCTCAAACTTTTAGATCATACTACGTACGTATGAGTTTTCAACTTACTATTTTATAACGTTTTTGAGTGACGCAAGTTTACGCGGATGAAGACATCACATCACAAGTGAGTTTGCGATAATTAACTAAGGATGAGTTCAAAATGGAAATTTCGGTCATCTATATAATCTTAGGTACATATGCATGTACAGATGTGCCGAAAAAACTTGTGAAGTTTAAATTGGGTGATCGTAAAATATAAATTTAGGTCTAAATCTGATATATATATTTTGTGATTACTATTCCTTATTCGTCGAAAGAAAGTAAAATGAAATGAATCAATGATTCTTTAAACCTGACAATCTTATCAATTTATTTCTGTTAGATTTTTTTTTTTTTTTTGCCATCGGCCAACAACATCGGCCATCGGCCATCGGCAATCGGCCATTTGGAGGAAAACAATCGGCCATCGGCCATCTTTGAACAATCGGCCAACAATCGGCATCGGCCCATCGGCCAAAAAATGCCATCGGTCGAGCCCTAGATTCAAACCAAAGACACTTTTTATAACGCATCGCAAAATATTACATATTTCTAAACATTAATATTCATGCAATACTTAGAGAAATAGCCTTGATTTTAATAGTCAATTGCTTTAAATATTTCAGATTGATTTTTTATTGTTTTCTCATTTACTTTTATTTATCACATGTAAATCCTTTCTGGAACAATTGCCCAGTCCCCGCCTTTGGTTCAACCAAGTTTTTTTTTTTGGGGGGGGGGAGGGAGGGGGGCAACTTTTGTTCGAATAATGTTTTCATCATTTTTCAAAAATAACTGCTACTGTAGATCTACTGACTGTATATCCGCTCTATATGATCTGAAATTTTGTACAATCCATACAGATGCATCAAAAAGACCTAACCCGTAAGAGCTACTGAGTCACCCCCCCCCCCCCCTCAAGAAAAGGGAGAGGGAAATGGAGAGAGATATTCAGTCTTCAAAACGAACGCAACCCTTAAGCATTTCAATGCCACAGTCTGTGCGGCAATAAAGTTTTCCTGCCCCCCCCCCCCTTTTTTTTCATCAGCGCACTTGCAATTTCGAATACAGAACGTTAGTGTTTAAAAGGATATCGTTCAAAATTCGGAAAGACTATCCTTAATAGAAATGTTTCATTCGGAAAACAAAATACCTTACTTTTTTTATAAATACAATATTTTTGTTCTGAAATTTTCAGTTTAAAAAGTATAGATTCCCCGTAGGCGACAATTCCGCGAAGCTAGAAACGAAAGGAAAGAACACAAAGACATTTTTACAAATTTAAATGCCCGCCAAATTTAGGGTTGTCTCAATTGAAAGCGGTAGCGATCACCCCCGCGCTAAACTTAGCTTTGCTTTCGGGAAGGCGTTCCGAAGTCTCTTCTCCTCATGAACGCACAATACCGTTCGCTAAGAAGGAAGAGGTTGAAACCCTCCTGAAAGAGATGAAGGAGAATGATGTAATCGAACCTTCATCCAGTCCTTGGGCCTCTCCCATCGTCTTGGTCCGAAAGAAAGATGGCTCCACCAGATTTTGTGTAGATTACCGACGGCTGAATGAAATCACCAAGAAAGACAGCTACCCTCTTCCACGGATTGACGACACCTTGGACACTCTCGCCGGACACAAGTGGTTTTCGACCCTGGACTTGAAGAGCGGCTACTGGCAGGTTGAGATACACCCTGATGACCGAGAGAAGACAGCGTTTACAACTGGACAAGGCTTATGGCAGTTTAAAGTGATGCCCTTTGGCCTCTGCAATGCACCAGCTACGTTCGAGCGTCTTATGGAGACAGTGTTAAGAGGACTTTCCTACGAATCCTGTCTGGTCTACTTAGACGATATCATCATCGTATGACGCAGTTTCGAAGAACATCTGGCAAATCTTAGGAAGGTGCTGCAAAAGCTTAAGGAAGCCAATCTGAAGTTAAGCCCGTCCAAATGTAATTTGTTCCGCCGGGAAGTGAACTACCTTGGTCACATCATCTCTTCTGAGGGTGTACAAACCGATCCAGAAAAGGTATCTGCAGTCAAGAGTTGGAGTCGTCCCGAAAACATCCATCAGCTGCGAAGTTTCCTGGGGCTCTGCACGTACTACAGGAAGTTTGTAAAGGGTTTTTCCAACATTGCACGACCTTTGCATAAGCTGACGGAGAGCAAGCAAAAGTTCGAATGGTCCAAAGAATGCGAAGATGCATTTCTACGACTGAAGGAGGCTTTAACATCAGCGCCTATCCTCGCCTATCCTCGGCCTGAAAAATCCTTCATCCTGGACACTGATGCGAGCAACGAGGGCATTGGAGCTGTTTTATCCCAAGAAATTGACGGCAATGAACATGTCATCGCTTACTGGAGCAAATGCTTATCAAAGTCGGAGCGAAATTACTGCGTCACCAGAAAGGAGTTACTGGCCATAGTGAAAGCTGTAGAACACTTCCATCATTACCTCTACGGCCGAAAGTTTCTGCTTTGGACAGATCATGCATCGTTAACTTGGCTTTTGAACTTCAAGAATCCAGAAGGCCAGATAGCCAGGTGGATACAGCGGCTCCAGGAATATGACATGGAAATCAATCACCGAAAAGGGTTGTCTCACGGTAATGCAGACGCTTTATCAAGGAGACCCTGTCCTGAGAACTGAAATTATTGTTCCCGAATCGAGAAACAGTATGGAACGACTAGCCCTACCGCCTATCAGGTGACAGTGACTCCAATATCATCAGAACCTGATCCATGGAGGGACGACCAAGTTCGAAAAGATCAACTTGAAGACCCCGACATAAAACCAATTTTGGAGTTCATGGAAAGTGACAGTCGGCGCCCTAGCTGGCAGGACGTTTCCATCTTCAGCCCTGCAACAAAAAGATACTGGGCTTTATGGAACTCACTCCATTTACGGAACGGCGTACTGTACCGAAAATGGGAATCTGATGACGGCAAAACGTCTAGGTGGCAGTTACTACTTCCCCGATCAGGATTTCACATGTTCTGAAAGAAATACATAGTATGGCGACTGGAGAACATTTTGGTGTCTTGAAAACCCGCAATAAAGTTCGGGAGCGCTTCTTCTGGAGCAAGGCGAAGGATGACGTGGAGAAGTGGTGCCATTCTTGTGACGCCTGTGCTGCTCGTAAAGGACCGAAGAAAAGAAGCAAAGGGAAGCTTCATCTGTACAACGTTGGAGCTCCTTTCGAACGAATTGGGATCGACATCCTGGGTCCTCTACCAAGAACTGCTGATGAGAACAAATACATTCTTGTTTCCATCGACTACTTCACCAAATGGCCGGAAGCATATCCCATTCCAGATCAAGAGGCTACCACCGTAGCAGAGACTCTAATCCAACATTGGATCTCGAGATATGGAACACCTTTGCAGATTCATTCCGATCAAGGGAGGAATTTCATCTGTGCTGTGTTTAAGGGGCTATGTCAAATTTTCGGAATTGAGAAAACTAGGACAACACCACTACACCCACAATCGGACGGCATGGTGGAGAGATTAACCGCACAATCCTGAATAATCTCTCGCTTATGGTCTCCAGAAATCAACAGGATTGGGACAAGAAGCTACCTTTGTTCCTGCTGGCCTACCGCAGTGCTGTCCACGAGACTACCGGATATGCCCCATCTCAGATGCTGTTCGGACGAGAGCTTCGGCTACCTTGTGATCTCGTCTTCGGTCGTCCTCCGGATGCGCCTGCATCGCCTGAGGAGTACATCCAGGATCTCCAGGCCCGGTTGGAAGACGTTCATAACTTCGCACGAGAGCGAATCAACATCGCGGCGGAGAAGATGAAGACCCGATACGACACAAGGTCTACTGGACATGAATTCAACGAAGGCGACAAGGTTTGGTTATGGAATCCCATCCGACGGAAAGGTCTGTCACCCAAATTGCAGTCGCATTGGGATGGACCCTACAAAGTCCTTAACCGACTAAATGACGTCGTAGTGAGGATCCAAAAATCACCTAATGCAAAACCTAGGGTTGTACATTATGATCGGTTAGCCCCATGCTATGGCCATAGTTCATGAGTATTACGTAAACAACCATGGTTGTTAACATAAAAGTTGTAGATAATTTTTTTTTTGCTTTTAATGTTTAGTAATATTTCTTGTTATTATTGTGTTTCCTATGCATTATTGGTTATTATTTAATGTGTGTATTTGTGAACTTGTGATAGAAGTTTGCACCCTTTCTGGGGATTGTACTGCCCGGGACGTGCAGTCCTTGGGAAGGGGGCAATGTTACAAATTCTGTAAATAGTAATTATTATTGTAACGTAACCTGTAAATAGTTTCCCGTAATGAATATACAACCCCTTAACATATGGCTAAAGTATACAACCCCTATTCTTTTTTTCTTATTTCATTCACTGATTTTATCAATGAAAGTAGTTGTAGAACGTTGTAGCATTTTCTGGAATCTTTGAGATTTCTTTTCGGTGTGTATATAAGCCGTTAGCGATGGATAAAAAGTGAGTTTCGATTGAGATTTCGTACTGAGAGTGTGTATTAGCTCTGTTTATAGCGAGGCATTTCGCTGTGTTGTTTTCGTATTTGGAAGTAAATACGTGTGTAACCGTTGAGTTTACGGTGTTGTGTGATAATTGCTTAATTGCTGATGAATAATTTAGCAGTTGTTGACGCTCTTTCCTGTACATATTGTAAATAAATTTCCTGTATTTTTAATCAAGAACTGTGTCTTCATTTCAAGAAAGTGGAAGTCGCACCGAATCCGTTACATTATTTTTAAAAAAATTTTCACTCCTGTAAGGAAAGAGATATCAGGAAGAATGATAGAGGATTTCCTTGTTATTATGCTTAATTCAAATATTTCCAGCAAGTATTTCCTTTTACATAAACTTACTTTTCAGGATCGTCTCATCTTTGAACACAATGCTTTCTTCAATCGCCCAAGAAATGAGGTTAGTATCTTTTCTTTGTAAAAGTATCCCAATAGATATTTCCAAACATATTTACACTGCTCGACATTGAAAATGCAACACCAAGGAGTGGTCAGAAAGTGATGAAATTTGGAAAAAAGACAGAGACAGCAAGGAATAATAAATGATCTTAATTTCAAAATGATAGGCGTAATACAGAGCGAGAACGGCGTCGGCTCAGTAAGGATGTAGGGACCACCGCGGACAGCGATACACGAAGAAACACCTCTAGGCATAGAGTCAATAAGGGTGCGGATGGTATCCAGAGGGATGGCTCTTCATTCCCTTTCAACCATTTGCCATAGTTCGTCTTCTGAACGAGGCAGGGACAGAGTCTGCAAACGGCGTCCAACCACATCCCACACATGTTCGATTGGTGACAGGTCAGGAGAGTATGGTGGCCAGGGAAGCATCTGTGTGCCTTGGAGAACATGTTGGCAGATCCGAGCACTGTGTGGTCGGGCGTTATCCTGCTGAAAAATTGCATTAAGTAGCCCTTGAAGGTAAGGGATTGCCGCCAGCCACAGCACATTATTTAAGTATCATTGGTCAGTCATAGGGCCCTGAATACGAACTAGAGGTGATATGGAATTGTACGCAACTGCGCCCCAAACCATTATGCCACGTTGTCATGCGGTGGGACGTTCCACATTCACTGCCAGATTAGATCTGTCTCCACGTCGACGCCACACACGTATGCGACGACTATCACTGGATAAACAGAAGCGGGATTCATCTGAGAACACGACATTTAGCCATTCTGTCATCCACGCCGCTCTAGTCCGGCACCATACTAAACGTTGCTGTCTATGTTGTTGGGTCAATGGCAGCCTTCTTAGCGGACGCCGTGATTGCAAACCACGTGCGACCAAACGACGGGAAATGGTTTTGGTTGACACGGAAACATTCAGGGTATTTTGCACCTGCTGCAGAATCGAGGAACAAGTGACTTGTGGGTCTGTTATAGCTTGTCGGTGGATGCATCGATCCACGTGTTCTGACGTCATTCTGGCTGCCCCTGCACCCCTCAATCTTGCCACATTTCGTTGTTCCAACCATCTTCGGCACAGCCGATGCATCGTGCTCTCAGCCATGTGGGTATCAGCTGCGATTTGACGTACAGACCAACCTCCCCTTCTCAGTCCGATCACCATACCCCTCGTAAAATTCTCTATATTCTGGAAGTGCCTTCGTTGACGTCGGCCTGCCATTCTCTCGTGTTACATGTATCCTGAAAGACAAAAACAAAATTTCTTCGATAATTCCCCAGTTAGATATAATGAAACGAATATTTCCCATTCTGCAAGTTCCTTCCCTTATATCTTACTTCACGTGCGTCGGAGAGCTGCGCATTTCACATCATTTACATAACTCAGTAATCAGGGTTCGTACGGGTCATGAAAATCTTGGAAAGTCATGGAAAAAAATTTAGTGAATTTCAGACCTGGAAAAGTCATGGAAAATTGAAATTTTCGTTCAAAGTCATGGAAAATTATTTAAAGTCATGGAAAAATGTCCTGGGCAAAGAGAAAGTAACAGTTGCTAAAAGAGTATCAGAAATATTGAATGATTTAACAGTCTTACATATTAAAACTGGAAAATTGAACGACCCCAAAAACAATTCTGAATTTTGATATCTGGTTACATCCACTTCGTAGCAGCCGCTCGTCTTTTTTTTGCAATGTCATTTTACTGCTTGGACATCACTCATTTTGCATTTACCATTATTTTCAAGACTTTTTATATTCTGTAGTACCGAACTTGCACATTTTTTATTTTGCCACGCCCACTTAAAAAAATGCAATTCAATTGCATCCCAGTTTGTTTTCATCACTCGTAAAAACTTTATTACTAAATTTATTAGAGTTTATCTCAATTTGTTGAAACTTTTAGAAAATGAAGATCTTTAGTCAGGTGATAAAACACAGAAATAGGGGAATTCTAATACTCTAAAACAGCCCAACATACGGCCCACAGAACTCCATATGCGACCCACTGCTATGTTCAATGTCAGGAATCAAACCCTATGTTCAGGAATTTCTGAACCTACTAATTTATATGCATTTAAAAATGCAAATAAGTAAAAAAGAACATTTGAATCAGAAGATTTACTCGCTACTGAATGTTTTTCCTTTTTTAAATATAAATATCTGGTTTAGAAACATGAATTTACTAAAGAATGGCTTTTCTTTAATGAACCAAAATACTGTCAAGCTATGTGTATGCTTAAATGCAATGCTGGTGCTATTAGGCAACCTTTGAAGCAAATGTATTGAAACTTATTCTATTATATTCTATTCAAGAGTCACAACTGACTACAACTGTATTTATGTCGAGGACTGCATACTAAGTGCCTTGCCTCCATTATTTTATATACCGATACATGGCAGCACCATCACCGGATCGAACAGTTAATGAGAATTTAGAACTAGTCCAAGAGCTAATAGCTACCTGGTGCTAGCACCCCCAGAGGTATCGTTTCACTTGGAGGACATTGAGACCACGAGCATATTTAACGTCGCCCAGTCCCCTTTAATGACGACGGTGGGTCTTCGACCAGCGGGGATCGAACCCGAGACCCTCCGGCCCCGAGTCCAATGCCCTACCGATCAGGCTACCACGGCCTCTATTGAAACTTAGTAATGACTCATTCAACCTCTGTCCCATTCATTATCATTCAACCTGTTTATAAAGATTATTAGACATTTAAGCACCGTTATATTTCATTCACTGTAGTTTTACTAACTTTACTAAAAGTCATATGATGAAGACAAATAAGAATAGTTTAGTTTTTAGGTGTACACTGATATTTTTTCGATCATCAGTAAGTGCTTTGATGAGGTAGAAGCATTTACGTAGAAGTTTCGCTAATGCTCATTTTCAAAAAATTTCCAGTTTGAAATTAAATAGTACTATTCTCTTCACGTAAAAAGGTCATGAAATTTTTTTATGAAGTCATGAAAAAGTCTTGGAAAAGTCATGGAATTTTTTCATCCGAATGAAGTATGAACCCTGGTAATGTACGTCTACTCTAAAATTTGCACAAATTTCTGAACACTCTTTCTTGGTGTTGCATTTTCAAAGTAAATGCTACCTACTACAGTCAAGTGCTCATACTTGGGACAATACCCAGATTTGGGACATTTTGAAGAACTTTGTTTTGTATGCTTGTACATCTGTCAGTATTCCACTAGTAAGAAATAAATGCTGTTGCAGGATAAATGAGTAGTTATCTCTTGAAGCGCATGTCATGTCAGATTTTAATGCTTCAGTTTTATGGGTCGGTTTAAATACGTATTTTGAAAATCTCGACAAAATATTCGATTTTTGAGTATGGGAATAACTTTGATTACCAACGTTAACTGAACAACCTTAGTATGAATTTTCGTCATACTTCTTTTTTATCAGCTATGTACTTGTGCCTTATCTGTGAACTTTCATTTGAATTTAACTAATTTTGTTTAACTCATGTATTCATAAATTTGAGAAATTACTGATGCGCTCCAAACTTGGGATACTGTTCCATTATCTACAAAGGCAGGAAAAATGTATGCAATTTTAATCTTGAGCTCTGGTGTAAAGTTGCTTCAACCTAGGCTTGCCAGATTTCTGAAATGTTCCAACACTGAAATGACCCCCCCCCCCCCCCCAGCGTTGCTAGTATTCAAAGAGGTACATACCGCTGGCTGATTTTTGGAACGTTTTATAGGGTAGTTTATACTCAATACTATGAATAACGGGTTACTAATTATGAACCCAAATCAGGGGGGATAAAAAATGACAGAAGCAGATAATTTGAACATTTCGCTTCCGAGATGTAAATATTTACAATTTATTTTAGTTATAAAAACACTTTGTGGAATTAAAAAGTGAACAATATTTAGATATACGTAGGCTGTTCAATAAGTAATAGATTAATTTTACTACCACGATACCACTCATCAGAAAGTTAATGTCTGTTGTCTGTACAGTCGAGTCCCGCTTACGCGAGGGATGCGTTCCAAGGCTCCTCGCGTAAGTCGAAATTTCGCGTTGTGGAAAAATATGTGAATACAAAATTTTTAAATCGTACCAAATACTTTTAGACACTTATAAACACCTCTCAATTTGCTCTAAAGCATTCCTTAACCATACACTGCAGTTTCTTGCATAAATAACTGAATTTTTACTGTATTTAAAAAATAAACTGTTATTCAACATGAAATACTTTAAGATGCACAAAATGAATGACCAATGGGAATGAAAGACATAAAACAACACGGTACGTACAGCATGTAGTAAAATTAAAATGATGCACTATTATAGAACTTTACAGTACATACAGTAACAATAATTAAGAGTTAAAGAATGGAATATAGTAATGATTTATGCTCCATGATCAGATTGCTTTTTTTATCTAATACATTTTTAAATACGGCTGCTTCGCCTTTTCTTTTATGACGTTTCAATTTGTGGCACAATCTCCTCTTCCTGATCTCTTTATTAATCCACAATATAAGAGCAGCTTCCATTTTTATAATATTTACTTTGCTAGACGGCTCTGCAAGCTTCAATATTGAAACTAAGCTCTGAACTTTTACGGATATCTTTTTGCTTTGACTTTTAACTGTACGTAAGGAAGATTCACTCATACTTATTGTCGCGCTAACTGTCGACGTTTTGTAGTTGTTCAAGCACATCGAGAATCTTAGCCTTTTTTTAAAAAATTTTATCAGAAATTTTCTTTTTCTTCCCATCTTCACAAACCTTTAGCTGAAGGTGACTCTAAGGTGCCAATATATATCATCAACTTTTATATTTAGAATGAAAAAATAAACAAATGAAAGATGCTGAGAGTGGTTATTTGATGCACTAGACTAGTTTGGTGTGGAAACTTTGGCTGTCAGTGATGCGAAAAGGGATTTAATAACATTCACTAAATCAATATTTAGTGGCCAATAACGATGCCGATACTTCTTTCCAAAATAATTCGTGTTGTGGGCGAAAACATTGCGCCAGCTCAAAAATTCGTTACTCGTGAAAAATTCGCGTTATAGCCATTTCGCGTACGTCGAACCGCGTTGTAGCGGGAGTCGATTGTATGATCAAAAGCTACCGATAGTTAGCGCGTACAGATTTATGTTGCCGAGTATCACGTGATTGAATTGATGTCTGTCGGCGGGCGCCTACGAGATGCAGCCAGTTGTCAAAATGGAAGCGTCGTTGGAATAAAGTTATGCGATTAAAGTTTGTTTCCGTCTGAAAAAAATCAGCATTCGAGATGTTTGATATGAGAATTGTTTTACACTGTGATTATTTTACGCTGGTGATTTTTGGCTGTTTCCTCAACATAAGAAACCACTATGATGCAAACATTTTGAAAACAATAAAGCTCTTCTAAAAACTCTCACTAACTTAACGTTCACAAGTTTTTAAAAAGTGGACAGAACGTTGGGATAAATGCATTTAGTCCCACAGAAGTTGAAAAAAAGCCTCTCTCTCTCTCTCTTTAAAAAATCATATAAATTATGACGATCAGTTATTCTGTATGTTTTATAAATTTAGTGTTATTACTTACTGAACAACCCTCGTACTTTTTATTTTACAGGGCTTTCTAGAGTTTTTTTTTTTTTTAATCTTGTTGCAAAAATCCTCACAAGCTAATCTGCTAATAATTTTATAAGTTAATGTTGAAAATGATAAGTAATTATCCTAAAAAATCCTTCAAAATTAAATATTTTTAGATTTTTTGGTCACTTATAATCAAATTTATCTTTTTCTGGAACGTGACGTAAACCGGCCGGGACACCGGGATTGTTCCGGTCAAATCGGGACTTCTGGCAAGCCTACATTAACCCTATATTTATTCCTTGATGAATCTCCATTTTTAAATCTTTTTCTTGTAGGTCGTTCAAGATATTTATATGAACCCAAACTTCGATCTCAATACCATCCTTAACATGACCATTGAGAGGTACTGATTATACATTTTTAAAAAATAGTTTCTATAGTATGTGTGTTTGTAAAACTGTTTGAAAATTCAGTTTAAACTTACTGGTTTAATTTTATCCTTTTTTAAAGTTATTGGGGTACTGTTCTCTCAAATTTGACTTGTTGATCCTGAAGTAGGGGTCAAAGTTTAAGGTTGTGAATATATGATGCTAAATATATGATCACTTTGCTTCAAAAGAAATGAGTAACCCATGCTATCTTTTTTCAATATGAATACTACTTTAGGCTAGGTTCATGCTAGCATAAGTAATTTGGTGGCTCACGCAAGGCTTTGAGGGCAAAGGTCAATTGAAAATACTTTTTTGGTTTCTTTGTTTCACCTTGTAAGCGTAAGGATATCTGCTAAAACCGTGAGTGACCCCGGAAATAAGCATATGATTAACTACTCACCATGTTATAATACTCAGAAATACATTTAAAAAAAGCGTGGGTTGATTTTGGCTTTAGTAGTAGTTTTACGGTCTAGAAGTCGATGATTTTCCAAAAAAGGTCAAGTTTTCGGGTCTAGAACTCTGCGCGACGGGTCCAACTTTGAGATACAGCTGTAGTTACAGTCCATGTGGTGTACTTTTAGGTCCAAGATAGAAACCTGTATCATCTAATGTGCGAGTTTCTTTACCATACTTTTTTAAAGAGTGCCACTGCCATGCAAGTCATGCCCTACCTTATGTCAACGGCTAGCTACTGTCCTGTTACTTACAGATTCTAATTTTTGCAGGAACTTATACCCGCCTCTTGTTGCTGATCCGGCCGAAGATCGCATTCCAGTTTTTTACTCTATTGATCGGTAAGTTCGTTATTTAATTCGTTTTGTCTGATTTAACTCCGGATTAGCGTTTGCTTCTATAGGGGCTCAAATTTATCCCCCTTGAGGGTCTGGCCCATGCTGCTATTACCGTTTCCATGACCAAGTAATAATCATAAAGTGTCTCCTATGATAATGACCAACACAAGGATATGGTCAACTATACATCTTTGATTCTGAGGAGGCCACCGATAAACGGGTAATTAACAACCAGAAATGCTTGCCAAATGTATTTAAAATGTTTGTTAGATGCTACTAGATTAGTATTTTCTGGTGAGCGAGGGCAACGAGCTCGGATCCTATAGGGAGTCGCATAGAACCGCAAAGCAGTTCCGGGGGGGGGGGGGGGGTTAGCGAGCAGGGGCGGTGTAGCTTCCTAGTTATCATAAATTTGTCACATTAATCTTTATTTGACCTGTTAATTGTATGCTTTAGTGGCATTTTCAATTTTTTTATTTTTTTTTTCCCGAAAAAAAAAAGGTTAGTTTTTTGCTTTGTAAAATAAAAAAGTGGTGACAAGATAAGAAAAAGTAACGACGATGAATAAATGCTTTTACTTGCCCCTGGTGGCCAGAAAAATTTCTCTATCTCGATCTTTGCTTACATCATGTCGAGGGAACTACGCGAGTCGAGTAACAACGAGAAAAGTTTAAATTGGTAACAATCGAGCATCCATCTGCAAAGCTTGTAAAAGATGTTTCCTCGCTAAATTTGGCGACTTTTCTTAAATTTTCGGCAGAACTTTAAGACCTCATGTTTCGATAACGGGGACACGAACGCAAATAATTTATGCGTCCAAACACATGTTTTGCTATGCTCTTTTGATTGCTACTTATTTATTTTTATTTATTTTTTCATTATTACTTTATCCTCTGGTTCCCACCGACACGTTTTCTATACGTTTCATGGACGTATGTCATGTCACGGTAACAGTCAACTGAAAGTAGCCGAAATGAAATCCTGTGGAAATTTCAGCCTTCAAGCTAAGAGGCTGTCCATAAATGTCATACTTTTTTTCAACATTTTTGATCCCCTCCCTATTTTTTTGTCACGTGTCACGCGTACACAATTCTCTTGTCACCCTCCTTCCTCTCCCTTTTCACAAACTCACAACTTCACGAAACCCCCTCCCACTCAAAGCGTGACAGCATTTATAGACAGCCCCTAAGGAGCTGTTTTTATTTTAAAACTGTTTTTTGTTTTGCATTTGTTTTATTGTGATGAAAAAGTTTAGTTTTAAAATGTTGACTAAATCTTTCTCTAACAGGTATATGCAGCCGTACAGACGACATTTTTATTCTTCTGTAGCCAATGATTAACAAATTAAAGGTAAGAATTATTTATTCGATTGTCTTTATGTTAACAAGATATAAGAAACCGCAACAAGTACTGTGTTCTATTGAAAGTACTTTTAATGTTTTTTGTAGTTTTAATGTGTTCAATCTTTCACATGCAGTATAATATTAAAATTTTGTGCGACCATGGTTGGAAAAAGGACCGAGTTAAAAATATTTTTATCATATTTCACAACTTGAATACCATAATACAAAATAAGTCATATTCAGTGATATGCTATCATTTTATATGAAATTACATGCTTACTCAATTATTGAGTTACAAATTCAAAAATATTTCTGTAAATTAATAATGAAGAGACTGTTTTTGATATCAAGCAATTAGCTTAAAATATATCGATAAAATATATGTTTCTTTAACAAAAAAATTAATTAAAAATGTGCTGATCAATGTTATCTAAAATTAATAAAAGCTGGTTTTATTTTTGTATGTATGTATCTATGTCATCACTACTCCTGATGAAAGACAGAAAACTGAGCATCGAACCAGGTATCGAAAGATTCGTAATTTTCTTGGCTACATGTTAAGCTATGTGGCAAGCTGTGTGACGTTAATTCGCGGAGATATTAATTAAAAACTTAACTTTTCTCCGATCGGTTTTTTTGGAAAATTTTTCCCATCATTCTGGGAAGTAGTCAAAGCGGAAGTAACTCGTATTAGACTATTTGTTGATTTTATATATTTAAAATCAACATCAGATTTATTAGAGTTCCTTTCAGTTTGAGTTCATGTAATTTTTGACTTATTTTTGTATTAAAATAGTGTTAACTTTTGAAAGAAATTTGTAGCGACATTTATGTGCTTTTTATCTTTTGCAGCCATAATAAAGAGACAATAATGCCTGGGAAGAAAATACCATTTCTGAAATAAGTCCAAGAAATGATTCGAATCTGGGAATGGTCATAGAAATCCTCTTATGCCTCCTGTGACGCATGCGCTGGAGAACAATTATTCTAATCAAATAAAAAATGTTGTGCGCAGGCAAGCTCCTAAACATCTAAACATTGGAGGTACCAACATATACCACCTTCAAAGTCAGTTGCACCTTTTTACTCACCGCAAAACTTTTACGAATGGAAACCATATCATGGACGCAGATGATGCCAGTTCTGGCTTGTTATTCTATGATTCTGTGGATACCAAGAAGCCGAACTTGAACAAGTGCAATGCTGCCAAGAGCTATGAGCAATTTCAAAGTTGATCTCACCACCACATATTACAAACTCAAAAGCATCTGAGTTGTGAGTGTTCATTGTCACCATGTTTTCAGCCATAATTATTAATTAAAACACAAATTTTCAACAAACGTCGGAAATTTTTTACCAGTATGTCCGAAGAATTCATTATCACTGAATAGTGCTTCTTTTCAAAGTAGAAAAAAGTGCAAAAATGCTAAAATAGCCAAAAAAAATTGAGTGTGTTGACAAATTTTTGAATGTGTTTTCATTCTACAAGCTGAATATTAGGGCATTATTTAATTCTCATTTAAACAAGGAGTTAAATCTCTTTACAAAATCATTATTTATTTTAAATTAATCATTGTTATTAGGCTGTGAATAATTATCACTTGTAATGGTTTTTTTTTTCTATTAAGTGGCAAATTAGATTTTATTATTTCTCTCAAGACCTGATAGTTATTTTCAGGCTGTAAGAGAAACTGTTTTAAATATCTGTAATCATTTGTTGCAAAGTTTTTACAATTTAAATAGGGCATCAAATCATATTTAAAATCTCCTAATTAAACAAAAAAATCAAAATAGGGGGGTATTTTAATTAATTAATTAATTTATTTATTTAAATTCATTTCTTGATTTGTTTTTAATTTAAATTATTTATTTTATTTTATTCTGATTATATTTTATTTCATTTATTTATTTAGTGTGCGTGTGCATGTCATTGGGCGTAGAACAGAACTTTTCTAATATAATAATAATATTATTAATTAAAAATAAATAAATAAATATATTAAAAATATTTTTTAAAAATTCGTAAATTAAAAAAGTGAGCTAAAAATAAAAATAAAAAATACAGAAGGGAAAGAGGGTTGAGAAAAGGGGGGGGGGGGATTTCACTCCTGGGTGGAATGTGAGTTCATTGTCAAATGTTGCTTGATCTTCGTTAAGTCATTTGAATGTGAACATCTAGAAGCAGAAAAAAGCACTTGGGTTCATTGCTTTTACTGAATGTGTTTGGTGCAAGTATCAGATTGATTTTATCCTGCGTGTTTCGGTGAATATACAAACTTCTATTATTAATGATTCCAAGTCACAAGTTTCATCATACTTGTAAAATAACAATTTAAGAATGGACTCGCCCAAACTTAATGGGATACATTTCATAAATAGGTATACATATACATCAGAAGCAGCACATTTGATAAAAACTTAGTACAGTATGATTTTAATCGAAGCTTATATGAGAATTATATTATTGAAAAAAAAAATATTTTGTAATCTAACGTATTTTTTTTAATTACCTTGTACATGAATGCAATCCATTAAGAAATTATAAGATCACTTTGATGTTGGAAATTATAAAAGAAACATAAGTTCTATACTCGTAGTGTAGAACAAATGAAGTTTGATGTTGCAACATGCACTGACTTGAACGTGGGGGGGGGGGGGGGAATTAAAATATTTTTTGTTTAAACCTTTTTTTTTTGTAGATTTATTTAGATGTAAAAAAGAACTATATTCCGATTCAAATCCTTTTAAATGTTCAATTCGTGAAGGTTTCTCAATCGTCCTTGATTTTATGCCTTCTTCATAAATTCACCAATTTGTTTGTGACGTTATAATTTCTTAATGCTCTGTAATAGTTCTGTGCCTTATATCATTTTCACTTTGTAAAAATATAATGTAATTTTGTACTTTCGTTCGTTTTTGCAATAAAAATTGTAATTTAAGCTAGGAGAAAAAAAAATTCGCATGATGTGAAACATTTATACCATCTGTGATGATATTTTATTTTTGTATAGATTCATATTCCTCACTTCGATATTATCAGCATGGGAAACAATTGTTTATAACTTTTTGAATTTGACAATTGCTGTGCTTCGAATAAATTTGAATTTTAATTGATTAGTTTAAATTTTTTTAGACAACGAACAACTAACATTTTTTTGCCTTTTTAAATATTTTGTTCACTTATTTTCATTTAGAACTTTTGCAGAATTTTGATTGGCAAACAAATGCAGCGTGTTATTGCCATTGTTTTTAAAATATCATAAAGATTATAGCACACAGTCCTAAAATGCTTCATTAGATCATGACATTCCATTGACTATTTGAGGGAGCCACAAGTTCATTAATTAGTGAAATATTGTTCATTTTATGGTAAAATACCACTTCACCATTACTTTCACTATTTCATAAATCATTATGTTTCAAAACTTTAAGTGGAGCTATGATCTAGGGCAGTGGTGTCCAACCTTTTTTTACTCGAGGGCCGCACCTAGGATCGGACTTGCCCGCGGGCCGATGCGCCCTCCCGCCTATGCAGGGCCGGACTGGGTGGTCAACAGGGCGCGGGAAGGTTGAGTTGAAGGGCGCCGATTTAGCCTCCATAACATCAAAGAAATTAAGATTTGGTGTGGACTTTTTAAGGGGATAAAAAATCATTGAGAAGTAAATAAAGCCATTTTTTTTGTTACAGAAAATGTCCAAACGAGAAGTCATATTTTTTGCAAGTTCAAAAATAGTAGGAGAGACCTCCCCCCACAAGAGTGTTGGCACATCCCCTTAAATATTACTGATTATCCCTAGAAAGAGTCCCTAAAAAAGAGAGAAGAAAGACCACCAAAATACCCCCTGAAAATTTGAGTAACGCCGGGGGGCGGTTGGAGGGGGGGTAGGGAATTTCTAGTTTCGAAGAATGAGAAGTTTTGCTAAATGTTTCTCAACAGACACTACTTCCGAAAATTCATTTCTTGTTCGTCCTTTTTCAGAAATGCATCGTTCACTAGTTAACAGCATTAGGAAACACCTCTTGCCGTGATACTTTTGTGCGTGTGTGTTGTCGATTGAATTTGACTGGTATCTGCAGTTGTTTTAAAACATGATGCTGTCATTTTGTTACATGAATTTGTTGATTCCTTAAGCTGACGAGGTTTTCTCTGTGCGATCGATACTCATGCCCAGGTTTTTTTTTTAGTATTTTTTCCTGCGTATGATAGTTAGTCATACAAAATGCAGTCCTCGGCTGGAATTGACTGAGCTGGGGGTGTATTTCATGTATTTCTGCCTTAGCCCTGGCTATAGGGCGGTAACTTACTGAATATGTATATCAGGTTTGAAACTGTTGTCCGTTTTCAAAGACTGTTAAAAAAAAAAAAATTTCACTTTATTTATTGTGCTAAAGTTAAAACTCAAAAAGAATAAATTAAAAATACCATTTCATTAACAGTATTTTTTTTTCTTTGCACTCTTAAAAATCTCTGCATGGTGCTTCTTTAAAGTATTTTAGCTATGCAATTATTTTGAGGGTATGAGAGAGTGGTAATGAATATCAGGTCATTACTAGTTTCTATAAATATACCAACACCAACTTAAAGAAAAAAAAGGTATGTTTTTGGATGAATAGCAATACAAAAAAGGCATTCAGTCATGAAGGGAAAACATAATTTTACAATGTGGGTAATAAGTCAAGAAATGTTATAATTTATCAAAAATAAAAATTAATAAAGAAGAATTAAGATGAAGAATTTAGTGTGGATGTGTATATAACATGAGACACGACACTGATGATTAATTAATTTCAGTCCTCAAAATCAAAAGATTATTCGAATTATGTTTACTCATTTGTTCTATACTTATAGTATACTATTATTTTTTTGCATCTCAATCATTGCATCGTCGAATTTGACACGAATGTAATGAAAACAGCTTATGTATGCTATAAAGTAACTGCTCCCATGAAACCATGAAAATGAGTTAAAATGTAACGTTTTTTGCTTAATGTTTGGAATACATATTTTTTATAAATAAAACATAAGTAATATCTAGAGTCTTTAAAGTCTATTTTTAAAGTCTGATTTTTTTTTTCAAATCCGATATTTATTTATTTATTTATTATTAGTATGATTAACAACATGATCATGTCATAGCAAATATCTTGGGTGAAAGTTACAAGAAAATACAACCAATCGAACTAACTCATCCAGTAAGCCTAATTGCCTCTTTGCTTATTTTGATAACACTGGAACTGTTGGGAAAAGTTCAAAAATTAAATTATTTAAGAAAACACTTTTTATGTAGAGATATACATTTATAATTACTATTATTGTTTGTGACCATTATAAGGAATAAATGAAAGAGTTAGTTAATTGATAAAACTTTTGCAAAAAAAATCAAAGATTTCAGTTTAAAAGAAGAACAAATAAATTTCTTGACCCCCCCATGTCCCATTTTCCCCTTCTTGCCTAATTTTTTTCATTTAAGAATTCCTTAATTTTTTCGGAGTAAAATTAAAATTACAAGTTTTTTGTTCCGCAGGGTAAGAAAACAGGAGGGTTTTTCTCGTGATGATATTTTTTCCTAAACATTTTTAGATTAGGATCTAATTTTTGAAAATTCGTTTCAGAAATTCTCGCTGTCTAAAGTGTTACTTTTTTACGTTTCCATTCATTTTTATGGTTCTGTTGTCTTAAAAGTTTAGAAAACTTTTTGAGTGTGAAATTTTGTTTTTGAAAACTGACGCAACCTAGAAAGAGCCGTCATAAAATGAACCAATCATATTAAAAAGAGAGGGAGAATGGAAAAAAAAATAGTTCAAGGACAGGCTTGATTTTAATCTTTTTTACTTTTTAAAATAATAGTTTTCAATTGATAACACAAGACTTTTCAACTTATCTAAGTACGTTGTTTTTTTAACCATATGTACTATCGAAAATTTTGCTATATCATTTGTCATTTCGCAGCTAGATCATAATGCAGTTAATTATGAATCATAGATCGTAATTCTATAAGTTAAGATTATACATAAAGAAAAATATTTTCGCAATTAAAAAAAAAAATGAAAGCTGAAACGAGTAACCTACTGTTGAAAAGATCCTTGACTTAATATATCCAATTTTGCTGCCGCTTCAAAATTACTTGTTCACTAATGCAAAAATCTGATCCAAATGACTCTTCGATTCATGTAATTAACGGCAAATTGGACCTCTGTAGTCTAACTGCATAGAATTTATGATAGTTGTCATCCCTTGTCAAGCAGAAATCCACTGTTACGAATCCCCAAGCATCGCATATCCTTATCCATAAAAAGCATCTTAAAAGGCGTCATTTAAAGCCATAAAACAAGTGTGTCCCCTATATGTATGCTTCCTTTTTTCTGCTTACCAAAAGATAGTTACTCAAAAGCTCTTGTACAGTACAAGAATGCTTCGAAAGACGATCATAAAATGCTTTACTGATTAGAATCTTTAACTTTTATTCTGTGAAAGAAAAAGTTCTCTTTATTATTTAGGCTTTATACTATCCTGAAATGTGTATAACTATAACTGCAGATAGAAAACGAATAAGGTTATTTCGATATTTCTCACATTACATTTCTAACATAGTCTTTCTTGACTCCTATTAATATTCGTAATACCAGTGGCGTAGCTAGCATGGGGAACACTCGGAGCGGTAATTTGTGATGTCACCCCTCCCCCCCCCCCACTTCCTCGAAACGCAAAAAAAAAAGTTTTAGATTTTATGTAAACATAAAAATTTTACAATTTTTAGAAACGACTGTATTTGTGAAAAACAAAATTTTAAGTGGGATAATATACAAAAGACAAATAAAAACTATGAATGTTTTTTATGTAATTTGCCCTAGACGAATGTGAGCGTCGAAAGATCAAAAAAGGAAGGGATTCTGTGAAATTGTTGGCCCCGCGTAATTACTTTAAACGTATCTCACATACAGGAAAAGATAATCGGTTTTCAGTTTTTTTGGTATAAGAGGTCACTACTAGGTCTAAGTATTGACAATTTGAACCTAATTCTAAGTATAGAAGTATGTAGTAATTCCATGATGTGGAGTGGGAAATATTGGGGTCCGGGCGGTCCCACCCCCTGGAAAATTTTCAAATTAGAAGTCTTAAAAATGCATTTCAGCTTCATATTTTTCAAAAACTTGCAGTTCTACTTTTGGTGTCACCGCCTCCCCCAGACAGGTCAAACCCGGGGCGGAAAGCCCCCCCTTTCGGCCACCTTAACGACGTCACTAGTAGTAATACCTTTGCATTTTACTTATTAGCGACATCGTTATACATTCCTTCTTCAGACTTCGTTTCGCTCTTAATGAATTGTATTGTTTCATTAATGCAAAATTTATCAATAATAACCTTTATAAGTAAACAGGATAGCAAAGGGGGGGGGGGGGGGGGCATAGACCTTCATCTGAGGGAAAGCACAGATTAAAAAACTTCCCAAAATGATATTAAAAAAAAGCATAAAATGTAATAATGTAATGATTTTATGCAGAAATTCAATAAAAATATGTTTAAGGTAGTACTGTAGCTTAGACAAGGGCGACAACTCCCCACCGCCAGGGCAATGACGAACTCCCTCGTCCAAATGCTACGCCCCCCCCCCCCCCCCCCGAGAACGTGACCCCCAAAATGAAATTTAAAAAATCTCTTAAGTTACCCCCCAAAAATTTCAATGCCAAAGGTTATGCCATGATCCCCTTCCTTTGTGCACACCTCTGGCTAATAAGACAGTGAAGGAATTATATCTTTTACAAAAACTGGAATATGTTTTGAACACAAAGCTTGCCAACGGCAAAGATCTTGAACTTTTGTTATGCTTTTAATTGACAAAATTCGAGTTTAAAATCGAAAAATGTTTTATCTTTAAAACTGTTCGGCATCTTTATTGTTTAGTCCAGTAATTCCCCAACTGTGCACCGGGGAGCCCTGCAGTCCTCCTAGGACCACTTCGAAAATTTGCTATTTTTGCTCAACTAGTTTAGACTTATTTATGACTCCTTTTTCCATTTTTTTCAGAACTGCAGGATAAATAAGGGCTATTCCATGCAGATACACGACTCGTATTTATTTTTAACTGTCAGTTACAAGTCATACTTTTATTTTGGGAAGGACGCCATGTGAAAATCTTGGTTCCAAAAAAGAGGGTCATTATTCAAAAAGTCAAGAAATCACCATACAGTCCTGTCCTCTTTTTTTTTTTTTTTTTTTTTTTTTTTTTTTTTTTTTTTTTTGTGGAGCTACAAAAAATGTGAAATCTGTCTTCATATTCATCCATCCACTAAAATACTGATTTTATGCGGCTTATTTCGACATTATACTATTTTTAATGCGCAGATTTCAAATATTACCATTATTTGTCTTCTTCCTTGCTTCTATTGCACTCATGATCGTTAGCAGAACAGGGAATCATGGTATCCGCTCTTACAGCAATTAAAGTGTACTGTCAATAAAGAAAACCATTCTCGTATTCTTGACCATAGATATGTGCTGTCACTTTCACCCTCACATCCCTTTTTTATTGGGGTAACACCATGGGTCCGTTTTTGTCCTCAGAACTGAACCTTGAAGCAATAGATAAGTCACAAACGATGCCCTGGGAGTAGACCGTTTACGAAACGAGAGGGGACTAATTGCTTTATAGGGGTAATAAAAGGGAACGTTTATATAAATAAAAAGAACATTGCTATTGCATGTAAAAATATTCAAATGCAAAATCACTTCTTGGTTCCACATAATTTATTCCATATAGCTAAAACATTGTTTTGGAAAATAAGAAAACGACAGAAGGGCGCCTTTCGAGAGGGCGCACCGGGAAAAGTCCCGGTCAAGTCTATGGCCAGTCCGGGCCTGCGCCTATGCACCCTCAAGCCTGAACACTTTATTTATTTAAAAACATTTTATTATTTTACTTTATGGTGCAAATTTCCTTATTTTTTAAATTAAAAAAAAATTATGTTACTTTTTAAATTTTTTTAAAAAACGTTTTGTTGCAATTTCCTCATTTGTTACCTTTTTTTTTTTTTTTTTTGCGCTTACAAACCTGTGCGACTTCATTTTTTTTTCCTTCTTTTCTTTAAAATCATAAACATGTGTACCATCTTTTTTTTTTTTTTTTGCGCCCTTTTTAGACTAAGTTTGTCGCCATTTCGCGGGACCCAGTCCGCTCCTGGTCGCACCTTGTACAAAGATGGATCTCGCGGGCAAGAGTACTTATATAATTAATATGTATTAAAATCTTTTTAGGTAACAATGGGGAAAAGTGGGAAGAAAACTACAAACCAAGAATTGTTGTTATCATACTACTTGCTTATTTTATTGATGCGGAGTTTCCAACTGTGTTGCATAAATAAATTTCTGACTATTTGACGCCTAAGTTGCAACAAACATTCCTATTACCGAACAAAGATGATTTTTTTTTTTTTTTTGGAAGGCTGCAAACAATCTTTTCGCATTTTAAACATTGAACATATCAATGGGCCACATGGCTCAGTCAACGGGTCGTAGGTTGGGGTTCACTGATCTAGAGAATATTGTATGCATGTACTTAAAATTTTTTGTCAATTGTTTGTTTTAGCTGAAATGGAATTGTATTATACGTACTAAATGCTACTGTGATTCTTATAAAATAGCTGAATACGTTTTCTAATTTGAGAAATTTGATTTATTGGAACAGAATTATGGTTTTGGTACAGATATTCCAAATAGGGCATCATTGTTTCATGTTTGTAGAAGTTTGGAACATAGCATTATGTGACACCATTTCTCTGTGAGCTGGATTTTATATCATATACTATTTTCATGTGCCATATATTTACGATGTCATTGTATGAGAATTTTTTAAAGTTTTTACTTTTATAAAAAGTTTTTATGTTTATTACATAGGTTGTCTTTTTTTGTAGTTCGTTTACTTATATATTTTATTGATTACTAATAATGTGAAGGATCGTTAAAAAAGTAGTCTCCGGATCCGGATCATTAGTGTCAAGATCCGCGGATACGGATACGGATCTCAATTTTTTTTTTTACCCAATTCAACTATCTAAGTGTAAAATTTGTTACGGAAGGTATTCCCGTCAGAATAATGGCAGTTTCTTCAAAAAATTTCAACTGCGGCAAAAATATAATCAAGACTATGATTTAGTCTTTAAGAAATCTCCGCTAAAATTGAGGGAGAGTTGGAAGGAATGGGCCAGCGCTGCATTAATGCTTAAGTGGTATGTGAAAAATTATTTCTAGCTTACTCGGTAGATGTAGGATACAGGAGCAAGAGTGTAAAGCTGCTACTGGACAGGCTAGAAATAATTTTCCCCATTTTATTTCAGCATAAATGCAGCGCTGACCCATTACACTGAATTTCTCCGGCCGACGAAATACAGAGCCGGGAACACCTTTACAAACAGTAAATAGAGAATTTAGTCTCACTTTTTTTAAAGGATGCCGAGAAAAACAAAAATGAAGAATAGCAGAAACCCCAAATCAATAACAAAAACTAATATTAAATTAAAAATTAAAAAAACAAAACATGTCCCAGAGAGCCGACCTCATATTAAGATGAATTTCGCGGGTCAGAACACACATTTATTAACAAATATGAACCGACAGCAGGTAAAAATTTTAAATCATTGAGCTTTTTCTCCTTATCTGCCGACTATGCAAACGCTACCAATCACGCGTACAAAGGCTTAGAATTGCATTTAAAATTTACTTAACAAGATTATAGCTCCTACTGTATCTTTACATAGTATAAAATGAAGTCTCCAAAAAGCGTCTGTTTGTTTGAACTCGCAAAACTCGAGAACTACCCGGTCGATTTTGCAGAAATTTTCACAGTTTGTTCCTTTAAGTCCTGAGAAGGTTTGCAGACCAGTTCGAAAACAATTCGAGGAATAGTTCTTTAATTATTCCAATTTAGGCACAATTTTCACATAAATTCCCGAATATGGGGGTGAAAAATTACTCGCAAATAGTAATATTATATGTCGTTGGAAAGGGAATAATTTTCCGCGTTCTACGCAATTTGTTCTAATGCTCTAACTTCATTGAGGCAGGAGTTTTTTTATGTTTTTAACTCGAATTCGTTTAGGCTTAGCTGAAATTAAGGCACTACTTTCTTCATTAAATGAACCAATAAAAAGTGAAGGAATTGTCGTACAGTTTTCTTTTTGACAGCATTGGAAAAAGCGACCTTTTTTACTCCAGATCTAACTCGACCTATGGTCGAAAAAATAAGCTTTTATCTCGAAAGGAAAAAAAGTTACAAGCCTTTTAAAATCAAGTTTAAGAAATCTCGACTCCATTTAAATTGTGAACCATTTTCTTTCGCATTTTAATTCCTTAAACTTATTTTATTTTGTGTTTCCATGGTTACGCATTTTGAATCCATCTTTCTGGATTTAATTTCTTAAAAGTATTTTAATATCTGTCGTCATTGTTTGGAAAGGAAATCATGATGTTTTTTTATTTATTTTTTACGCTTGATTGTTGAATATACGTCACTTAACACAATTTTTATTTTCAAGGTAGACCAGGGGCGGCAAATAGGGGGGTCAAGAGGGGGCGGTTGCACCCCCAAATTTTTTGAACAGAATGATAGAAAATGGATGAATTCAATTTATGTAAGTCGGAAGTAAATGTTCACTAAAGGAAATCTCGCTTGTTCTCAGCAACTATTTGATGAAACTCGACACATTCTCAGACTAGAAGAAGTGTTTTTCGTTATTTGGATGATGACTTAGAAATTCATGAAGTATTTTCGGCTTTTTCAGAACATAGAAAACCATGGTTAATTTTAACTAAAGACGACATTGCCTCATATAGGCTAAATATTTCACACTTGTGTGCCCAGTGTTATGATGGTATGTCCAATACGAGAGGCTCGTGAAAAGTGGTGTGGCGCATATCACAAGAAAATTCCTTGACATTTTACATTCACTTTTACGCTCATTTTTTAAGTGTATATTTATTTAATGAGTGTTCATTGCTTTCTTCTGCTAGAAACACGTTTCAGCTGCTCAATACACTATAATGCTTTCATAGAAACTTCTTCAAAATGCATGTGATTATTGAAAAAAAAAAAAAGACATATTAACCAAATACCTTTTATGGGGCTCTAAAATTATGCAATAGCGGAGTGACACAAGATAATCTTTAAGAGTTAAAACGATAAAACCGTTTCTCTATAACTTCAAAGCAATGATTTGACGACTGGAAGAATTATTGCAAAACGATTCTTTCAATGGTGAAAAAGCTCATGCCTTTTAGCATGTATGACTTCGTTTGAATTTTTATCCAATTTGTTTGCATCGAGAAAATGTTTTTGAAAAATGCTTTACTCTATCAAAATCTATATCTTCAACCGCTACTCGACTATTCAAACCACACTTCAATCTACAATTGATCTGTGTGTACATTTCAATCAATCGTGAAATTTTTCAAAAAAAATTTCTTCCTCCTAGCCAAATTTAAAGAGGCGCAAAAAAAAAAGACAAAAATTCACATGATGATGTGAAGTCAAACATTAATTTTTGAATATTTTGTATGAAGTAATAGATTCAGTTTCGAATGAAATTAACACAAAATTTGATGATAATTATTTTTCTGTATGGTTGGCTGGGATTATGGTTATTTGGATTGGATTTTGAAAACGAAAAATAAAATGTTTCAACTGTGAGTAAAAACACTTTTTAGGAAAGAGAAATTACAAGTATACCGACAGAATGGTTTTCACATCCAGAGACTTCAGTTTCGTCCTTATTATGGGTTCATCAGTCTGGAATAGTGAATAACAGAGCTGGAGGCAGATGACATCTCATTGAAGCTGCGAGCACCGACATGACTAGATTATTCAATGATGAAAAGTTTAAGCCCCTCACAGTTTTTGAAGTAGCATGGGTGATTTTGAAGAGCAAGATATAAAAAGTGTTTTTATACATAACTTTGTGTTGCTTCAATTATTTTTTAACTATTACAATCGGTTAGCTAGTAGAGAAAGATTTTTTTTTTTGTGTCTCAGGAGGTTAGAGAAATATTTTCGAAGTACAAAAGGGGAAAAAATACCTTTTTTATTTTGCCCTGAACTGGCAAAACAGCACGACATTGGGGCACTGATAGATTAGTAACACGATTCCCTGCTCCTCCGAATTCGAAAAATCATGCATTATAAATTTTCCAAAAGGTATAAAATCTTTAGCAGCGAGATGTTTTGTATAAATTTGTTTTTAGTCAATGAATCAAAATTTTAATTGTTTCTAAACACTAATTTTATTCATACTAAACCGATTTTATGACAACTTCTTGTTAGCTAATGTGTGTTTGGTTTCGCTTTGGGGTTATATATATTTACGAAACTCGACCCCCCAAATGAAATGGTGAAATGCCGCCCCTGAGGTAGACCGAGCAAAGCCGGGCAACGCAGCTAATAGTATATAAGTAGGAAGTTTCAAATAAATATCAAACGCAGAAAACTTCGTTCTTTCATCTAGGGCCAACATTTTTAACGTTGGGCCTGACGTAGGGTAAATTTTTACTATCATAATTATGAAAAACGTTAAATCGGTTTTTAATTAATATCTCCGGTAATTAAAGTTCTACAAAAAAAAACGAGGCCGAGCTAAGAACACTTTCGATCAAGTCACCTTTTGAACGAAAAATGAACTATCAAAATCGGTTCATCTGTTTAAAGCTACGATGTCACAAAAAGACACACTGATACACACTTTTAAAACTTATTTCCCCTTCCTTTTTGCAACGGGGGGGGGGGGGGGGGGTACAAATTGGCTTCTGAAATGATACCTTTATAATTTAAATAGGGCATAAAACCTAATTCAAACGGAATTTAAGAGTCTTTTATTCAAATATTAAAAAATTTTTAGAATAGAAATGATCCGTTTAAGATCCGTCAAAAAAGTTACGGATACAGGGCGCTCATTCCAAACAATTCTCGTTTCGACTTCGAGATTTCCCGTCACGTGATCGATGTTGTCGAAAAAATCTTGCAACATTGAATTCTGAAAGCTCGCAGCTGTCTCTCGAAGAGGCACCGATTTTTTCGATTAGTTTGGTCGGCCAGGAGGTACACGTGACTTCTTCCAACCAATGTCCTTTCAGCGCAGCTAGTTTTGTTTTGTTTAATCCTTGCACGGAAGAGCGCGAACTTTGATGACTGGCACGCTAATGGCTACTCTTCAAAGAATACGTTTTACGTTACAAAGAATCACACCGAAATAATTTTAGATTTTCTTGAAGCAAACCCAGATGTTCTTAAAAATTAATTCTCCGAGAATTTTACAAAATAGTACACAAAGGAAAAATGGCCGAGTGCTCCGGTGCAAAAAGCTTAGTCGAATGGCAAAAAGTAAGTCATATTTTTTGCATATTTCAATATTAGTGTCTAAAACAAAAATCGAAAAGGTGAAAACAGCCAATACATAAATATGATAAAAATTAACCGTAAATTTTGTTGATTTACCCTATAACACCATCTATATTAGTAAGAACGTCTTATATGAAATATATTTTTCCCAAGAAACTATAATCGAAATAAAAAATAATGATACTAAAAAAAAAAATCTTAACCCTCATAAATGCAGACGAAAAAATACAAATAGTTCGTAATCGTGGACTGAATAATATGTTGTTGCCGTGTCTAATGAAGTGCAGAGTGCGAAAGGTTTAGAGGCATTCAAAAGTCTTGATGAAAAAATCTGCTAATTCAAATTGAATTTAAAAAAACACTAAAATGCAGGGAGGGGGGTGTTAGGGCATGGCGCTGACTGCGCCATTGAAATTTTTAAAGGGGGTTGAGGGGTATTTTTTTATTTGGGGGGCTCTTGCTTTTGGAGGGGGGAGTCTACCGGATATTTTGGGGGAGGACACCCCTACAAAATGTAAAAGGTTTGTTGTGCTAATTGAGCTTTTGGGGATGGGAGCAGACATAACAGAATATATAATCTTCCATATTAGGATTAGTAATGTAAAAACCAACCCTCCCCCCGCTCCCAGTTGCAATTATAACAATAATCTCAGTTTCAAAGATATGTTCCAGATTTTTTTTCTCTTCTCCTTTAAAATTATAATTTAATAAGCATATACTAAATAAAAAGTATTACTTCTTCAATATTCCTGTTTTCAAATTCCATTTTTTCTAGGTATTGTTTTCCAAAGATATCCTCAAAACAGTACTTTTCTAGATTACTTTTTCAGAACAAGCAACTTGTACCTATGATTACACAATTCCATCTTTATTTTCAAGATTAAAAAGTCAAAACAGTAATCTTGGTTACAAGAGCAGTTTAAAATAAATAAATACTCTGCTTCTGTAAATGTATATTGAAAAATATTCGTAAAAGGAATAAATTTTTCAATCATTATTTCTCTTCAGCTGATAAAGAACTTTAAAGTTCAACCCAAAGGAAAGATCCTAAATTGAAGAAGAAAAGAAAAAAGGAGTATTTTGAAGCATTCTCTTTTCCTTGAAATGCATCATATTACATAGCAGCCAATTTACAAATGCGCACACGATAATCGAATACATGTATAATATTGCTAATTTTGATGTCGGCGAAATGGAAAATCAAACTTTAGAAACAATTCCCCAGAAATTACCAGTATTTGTACTGTTTTGTAATTAGTAAATCAATATCAAATTTCAATAAAGAAAAATAAATTTTCTTACAAATTGAATTCAATTGAAATTGAATATTGACAGTAGGTAATAAATAAAGAATTTAGGGAAAAAAAAGGGGAGGAGGATTTTATATCAAAAGAAGACAAAAAAAAAAAATACCTACGTCAGTGGCGTACCCAGCATGGGTGACACCCGGGGCGATAATTTGTGATGTCACCCCCCCCCCCCCTAAAACGCAAAAAAAAGGGATTGTATATTCTGTGTAAGTTTGAAATTCATACAACTTTCAGAAACAACTAGTACTTTTGTGAAAAAAACTAAATTTTAAGTGGGATAATGTACAAAAGAAAAATAAAATTTATAAACGCTTTTTACATAAAATTTCCCCTAGACGCATTTGTGCAGGCCGTCGAGCGGTCAAAAAAATAAGAGGGAGTAGGAAATTCCTAGCCCCTTAATTATTTCAAATGCATTATATCTTGAAAATTTGGAGTGCCCCCGATTCCCCCCCACCCCACTCGTACCTTAGTTCTTAAATGATGGGTTTGGTTACTGGAATCAATGGAAGTTATCAACCTTAGCCTAATGCATTTTCATTCATAAACATTTTTTACATTCAAAAAGGAGCTCTTAACACGTGTCTACCGAAACACGTGTCTGCAATTTAAATCGGATGTTTGTACATTATAATGTTGTTATTAGTTGAATTAAGCATTTTAAGCTTTGAAAACTTGTTGTAAAGCGAAAAATTTTGCATATATACCTGTTTTATGTTTGCAGTTATAACCCCCCCCCCCCCCCTGCACCATTTTTGGGGTTGGCCACATCCTAATTCGTTTTCCTCGTGCCAATACCTATCAGAAAAACCAATTGCCGTAATTTTATCACAAAAATTCCACGGACAACCACTTTTTCACCCCCCTTTCACTATGTTCAAGGTTCCTAACATTCTAATTTGTTTTCTGCTTACCAATACATTTCAGAAAAACTAACTCACAAAAGTTTAACGGAAAACCACTTGCCCCCAGCGCGGTTTTAACCCCCTTCCCTCCCCTTCACAATGTTCAAGGTTTGTAACATTCTAATTTGTTTTCTGCTTGCCAATACCTTTCTGAAAAACTAACTCCCGTTTTTGTGTCACAAAAATTTAACGGAAAACCACTTGCCCCCCAGCGCAGTTTTAACCCCCCTCCCTCCCCTTCACTATGTTCAAGGTTCGTAACATTCTAATTTGTTTTCTGCTTGCCAATACCTTTCGAAAAAACTAACTCCCATTTTTGTGTCACAAAAATTTAACGGAAAACCACTTGCTCCCCCCCAGCGCAGTTTTATTCCCCCCCCCTTGCCCCCCTGCACCTCTCCAAGTTTGGCAACATCCGAATTCGTTTTCCTCGAGCCAATACCTTTCAGAAAGACAAACTCCCAAATTGTATCACAAAAATCGCTCAATCTCACCTACTTTAGGGCAGTCGAGATTTCGCTCCGCAAATAAGCGCCCGAAAAGTCACTTTTCCCCCTTCTTTTGGCGCTTGGAATTGCTACTTGCGAGAATTTCCTTTCGAGACCGCTTTTTTCCCTATAGCGCCATCTAGTGAGGCGATCAGAACTAATCTCGCAAGGTGAATTTCGAGCTTGGAATAAGCACCCAGATCTTTATTTTCCCTCGGATATCCGAAACATCACTAATTATTACTACACTCTTGCTGCAAGGATAAGCTCCTGCAAATTCTCAGGCTTTACCTCATTAGATTCAGGTATGCAAGGTGTGATTCAGTGATTTTTGGTTCTAGAAGGGGAGCGCGCGCGGACTTTTGCGGGTGGGCTGGGAAGTAGTCGGGTGGAGGGGGGGGGGTGTCAGTGAACGAACGGAAGCTGGAGAGTATGCATTGCTTGTTGATTGAATGCGTGTCATTGACCTCGGTCGAAAAGTGGGATATGCGAAAAAAGATTTTCACGCTGGAGTGCTCCGCCGCTTGAGGGATCGAATCTGCCGCGTCCGCCTGGCGATCAAGATTGATTTTATTCTCCTCCACGACAACGCGCCAGCTTACATGCCGCTCGCCGACGACGAAGCTTTGGTAAAGTTGAACACTGGGGACACACTGGCGCAGCCACCCTACAGCCCCGACTTAGTTCCAAGTGACTTTTTCATCTTCCTCTAATCAAGACAGGCCTTGGAGGCGATTCGATTCTACTGTGGTATTATATCGACTATATTCGGTTTCGACGAGAGCCCTTGACAGCATGCCGCCCGAGGACTTCCAGAATTGCTACGAACAATGGAAGACGCACTGGCGGCGCTGTGTTGATGCTGAAGGATCATATTTTGAAGAATTTTAGTGCGCTGCACTTAAATGTCCAATAAATTCCTAGTTTTGAGATCAGTCTTAAAACTTCTGAATCATACCTTGTACTAATGGAATCTTCTTTTGGGAGCAGAAGTAATTAAAACAATTTAAACGTTAGGAGGAGGAGGAGGATTTCCCTAACGAAGTCGTTCTCAAAACTTAAGTTCATTTCAGGCTATCTTGGACTAAGAAGGGTTCAATTCTAAAAGTGAAATTTTCAGGTATCCGTGGTGGTGTTAGAAAATTTGTCAGGGGTTCGTGACCCTCCCCCAGTTTCTTGATTTTAATGTGAAGTTTCAAAAACGCAATTTCATGCTTTTTGAGACGTTGGGTGAAATGGGGATTTACAAAAATCTCTTTGGAAAGTCTTGAAATTGATGTCCTAAGCACGGAGAGGAGGGTCGGGGTTCGAGAGTTCTCCTCGAAATTTGTTGACATTGAAGTTTTAAAAATGCAATTTTGTCGTACAAGTTGAGGAGTGGGGGAGTGGGTTTTCCCTCGGGTAATGTTTCAGAATTGAAGAACGAAAAAGTGAACTTGTAGGTTGTGCTTGATTACATTAAAGGAAAGCAAAAAGTTCTAGAGCTCTGCCCAGAAATTTCCGACAAGGAAACTCTGAGAACGCAACTTTAAGGGAAGGAGTGGGAGGTTCAGGAGGAGCTCCTGAACCCTCCCACCCCTGCATGACTAAGTTAAGGAAGAAGGCTCTGAAAAATGGTTCTCCTTCCAGAAAATTGTCAAAATTGAAGTCTTAAAAATGTGCTAGTTGGTGGCTTTAGGAAGGGGGTGAAGATCGGGAGTTGAGCCTAGAATTTTTTCGAAATTAAAGACAAAAGACGCAATTTTTGGCTAATGTTTCGTCAAATGGAGTCTCATTACGCTTTTTTGGACCCACACTAGTGGGATCTTAGACTATAAGGTCCCAGGTGGGCTTTTCATTGAAACATTTTTCTAAATCGTGCTCTATAACAGCACCTACCAGGGAACTTGAGCAGGGGGATGGGGACTAACCTTGGTCCAAGCGGAGAGTCAATTTTAGATGGTCTTTTTCTTCGTTTTTGCGCGCGCTCTTAATCTTGGGGGGGGGGGAGCATCTCTCTGGAGAGGGACAGTAAACAATATGAAATTTTCTCTGCACAGGATCCCGCATCCCTAGCTTGAAGAATTTAAGACTTTAAATTACGTATTGGGGTTTTTTACTTATGAAACAAACTTATATAAGATGCTGAAGAATGTAACAGACCCCGAAGAGTTCCTATTTTTCCTACTTTTTAGAGCTCTCTCCTTATTTTCCTACTTTTTCCTTTTTTTTCCTACTTTTTCTTTCTTTAGTATAGCACTTCTAATTGTGCATTGATTCTTATTTTTACAATGCCTCATCGATAATTTTCTGCATGTTTCAGTTTTGAAAAGCAAAAGAAACAAGCGGATCCTGAGCTTTTCATTGACCAACTACAGTAATTTCTGGAAGGAACGCCGCGCCGCGGCGTTTGCATGTTTAAAGTTGAATTTTCGTAAGTGACTTTTTTTTTTTACCGTTGCGGCGTTTATGATCGACTTTTCTTTTTATCTCCCCGACTTCAGTCCTACTGTTTTAACGAAACAATAAAGAAATGGATACTGGCACATTCTGATGCAATTATATAATATTTACTCGTCATTTAGAAGTTTTAATTAAAGTAAACGGCCGACTTAAAAAAGTGCGGGAAAAGCCGAAAGTTTCGTATTTGCATTTTTTTGTATAGTTGATTACAAGTGAAATGGAGCTCTATTTAAACAGAAAGGCAATGTAAAACCTTAAACGTAACGTAAGGAAGCAAAAAAGGAAAAACCTGTACTTTTTTTATTGATGTTTGTACAAAATAAAAGCTACAGGTAACAGAAATTCGCAAAAACGGATCACTTCAAAAATAATCGAGGAAACTAACTTTTTTCATACATAAACATGATTACTGTTCATTCTAAATCGCAAACATGATTATAAAATGTATAACATTTATTTTTTTCTCTTGCAAAAAGTATTTGGAAAAAAAGAGAAAAAAAAAAGCCACTGCAAAACCTAGATGGGCAAAACGTTCCCTATTTTTGGAGAAAAATCGGAAATTTAAATGCGAGATTCCGTTTTTATTTTTTCACTTCTTTAACCCCTTCAGACCTGGTGTCCGGTATACCGGACATACACTTTAAACAGCTGCTAATCATTTAATAATTGATTTAATTAGTTGATTTTTTTTGTAGTTGACTCTTTACATTCTACTTATTATAATCTGTGAAATAATTTTTCGTTTTGGGACTGACAACACTGACATATAAGGATTGAGAGATACAGAGTGACTCATTTTTCCAATCATGGATTTTCATCTGAAAAGCGAGGTTTTTTCCTGATTTTTTTAAAAATATATAATCTTTAATTAATCGTTTCAAATGCTTATATTATGTTTTAAAATTGTTTGTAAAATATTTTATAATGAAGTTTGTTCGGAATTTTATCGTTTTTGCATATGAAATATTGATTTCAAAAATATAAGTCCGGACTATTGGACGTGCCATAACTTTTTTAATATTGCTCCTACAAATTCAAAATTTTGCCTATAAGATACTCTTTACCATAGTACACTCTGTACCATATATCAACATTTTTGGTTCAATATTTCATAATTCCGACTGAAGGGGTTAAAAGTTGGGGAATAGAACCACAAGCAAATATTTACAGATTTTTTTTTTTTGATGGGTATTTTCTACTCTGATATATCATCAATATCGAGGTGTTGCTCATCATTTTTATGGGCTGATGGGTTTATGGCAATGTGGTACTCTGCACATTTTCTTTAAATTTTTTTGACAGGCTCTTATGCTTTTCTTGGTGCGGCAATTATACCGATGCTGCGTATCTACTGTAAGTTATTCTATTCAGGGCACCTTATCAAAGGGAGGGGGAGAAAGAGATATAAGCAGGCATTTGATGCCAGGTGCTCCCCCCTCACTCTCAATTTCGTAAACAATTTCCGATTGAATATTTTTATTGTATGGTGAGGATTGAGAGAAACTACATGCCTTCCCTTTTATGCACAGAGAAACATTAGTAACTGACCTTTGTCTTTGATAAAAATGTTATGTTTACCATCATGTTTTTTTTTTTTCCGCGACAAAAATTTTGGAACAAGAAGGGGGTAAAAATCATCAAACCAATAAAATAATATTCGTTTTTATTGCTTGATTAAAATTAAAACTGACCAACCATTTTGATTTTTTCCCGTGGATGGTTAGCGAAGGATGTATACTGTGAATGCAAATTTTATCTGAAAACAAAAAAAACCGCACAAACTCGTGTATAGTTAAGCATTAATTTTCCAAAGCCAGGGAGGGGAGAAATTGACCCCACTGACCCCCATAAATGACGTGCCTGAAACAAAAATTTATGTTGAATGCTAAAAATACATAACATAATACAAACCCTTCAGTTTACTTATTTCGTTATTTATTTAATTTTATTATTTTGTTATAAATTTTATATCCCATATTTAAGAACAACTTTATTTTAGTTCTGCACTTTCAGTCTATTTCCTTATTTTTTTTTTCAAATTGAAACATCTGCCCCTGCTTATTCAAAAATGCATGTAAGCTGCTGATTATTTTTAACTAAAACTAATTTAATATTTGCTTTGCTTTTTGTATCATAGTTCATGACAACAGGAGCTGAAAGTGTTAGTATTTTCAAATGATAAATGGATGCTCTCGAAGGAATGTTTTCGTTTTTGACAAAACAAATCTTTAACAAAAATGGTTTTATTGGACCAAAATATAAATTTTATTATTATTACTATAACTGTTTCTTATTTTATTTTTTTTCGGTCGCTATATTGACTTTTATTCTTTAACTATTAAAAATTTTATTACTGTATTGTTGAAAGGTGTTTCTTTTTTTTTTTTTTTTGGATTTTTTTTTCATATTTTTGTAATTAATATCTTTGTTTCCACCAGTTTATTTTTCATACTGGCTTTTTGTCAGCTTATTTCTTTGGTTTTGTTTTTGCGGCTCGTTCTTGTATTAAATTCTTTTGAAACTTCAAAAGTACTGTTGGTTTATTTTTGGGACAGTTTTAAATCAAAAATACTCTTAGTTTATTTTACACTAGAAATAAAACTTACGCTAAATTTGTTTCCTCTTGACGTGTGTGTAGTCCTATCTCTTCCTATTTTTTCCCTACTTTTTTAAATGATTTTTTTCCTACTTTTCCTACTTTTTAAATTTTTGATTCCTTATTTCCTACTTTTTCCCTCTAAAAAACCACTTCGGGGTCTGATGTAAATACTTTCGCAAACATCTTAAAGGTCTGAAAACACTATAAGCCCTTCAAATGGATATGAAAAAAAAATTTTGAAAAAAAAAAAGAACCGACTTCAAAATTGCTCTAAAAAGTGAAAAATAATTTTATTCTTTAAACACCATCGATAATTCTTTTGAACATAATTTTTGAAGTTGGTGCAAAAACAAAACGTAAAATCCAGCGTAACCGTGCTTCGTTCATATTTTTTTCAGAAAAGCATCCAAAGTTACGAATGAAAGATTTATATCGTTATTCAAATTCGGAACTCCAGCTCTCGAATACGCTGCCTTGCGGTGATTTATAAAACTGCGAATGCAACTAAAACATTGCCACGTTGCGCTCCACGTGTATCTGTTGACGTAAACGCGGTCAGTTTGTTCTGAGTAACGCATTCAACATGTCTAAGAACGCCTTCAACAACAGAAATTAATTCGTCCCTTAGTAGTATTCTCGAGCTTCTCAAAATAATGTTAGTTTTCCTTATTTCTTTCAAAAAAGTATTAAATGGTGGAAGCGTAAACAAGAAAACTCTGGATTAACAAAATTTGATAACGTTATACCAGGTAAAATTTTTTATTGTTTTGTATGAATTTGTAAGAATATGAGTTTTTTTAAATCTTAAATCAATTTAACTAATCATATTTTACAGCAGCATTTAGTTGGAATGGACAGTATGCAAAATATTTTCTTGAATTTATTATCGTAGAACAAAATGAAAAATGTTTAACCGAGAAAGAATTTACTTTATTCCTTTGATTCTCAGTTGAAAGGTTTCGCCAAATTTGTTTAGGGTTATAGTTTTAGTATTGTGCGAGCAAAGTAGCCTTGGCGAGATTTCGCGTTTTTAGTTAAACCATTTTTAATTTTTATCATGAGTGGAATAAAATGATAGTAAGATTGCAGAATTCGATAAGTAAAAAGAAATAATGGTCAATCAACTGAACAGAAAACTACCACCTTATATAAACTGTGAGTACACATTTTATTTATTTTGTTCTGAGTGAATTTGAATAAATATCAGTTTTTCAATTCGATGAAAAAAAAACGAACTTAACAACATTGACTGGACACTTTTCCTTAACCTAATTCCACATTAAAAATGAATGAATTAAATGCATGATTTCTTTGGATATCCAATCATATAGTCATAGAAATAAATTATCTAGTGTTAAACGTTACTCTTGACAGTCTGCCACGTATGTGCACTATGTGACAAAAATGTCAACAAATGCCGGAAATGTCACGAAACTGAACTTAATATGTACTAATGTATAGAAAAAACGGTACAAAATGAAAATGCCGTTCGAAGCGAACCAAAAATTTATGAATTCCGAATTCAACATCGTGAAAATGGCTGCTTCAGAACAACTTACTGTGTGTTCTGCATTAATTGTTTACTTTCGTAATACTTTTTGGTTTCTAATCTCTTTCTATATGGGTCAGAATAACCAAAAGACTTTGAAAAATCTTTTCAAATGAATAAAGCGAAAAAATCATACATACGAACGAAAATCACAACACTTTTAGCATTTTCTTCGTTACCACATGCGTTTGTTTTAGTTTTTAGCCTACTTTCCCAGTAAAAATCAGAGAAAGAAAAAAAAGCATGAAAGAAGGCTTAATACATCTTAAAAATATCCCGAAAAACAAAAAAAAGTCAAAAATAAATAAAATAGTTAGATAAATATTGAAAAATCAAAAATTGGAAAGTAGGGTATTGAGATGGGGAAAAATGTCTGTCGGTCTGTCTGTCTGTCTGTCTGTCGGTCTGTCTGTCTGTCGGTCTGTCTGTCGGTCTGTCTGTCGGTCTGTCTGTCTGTCCCCCCCTAATAACTTTTGAATGAATAGTCCGATTCGAACAAACTTTTTTTTGTTCGAAAGATCTCGGCGAGGACACCTCATTCCCATCTTTCACTTTTTGATTTGAACTATTTTTTGTTCAATTTTGAACAGTTCAAAAAAACTTAACATTAGCGCCTACGGGGAAATTCAAAGCAATTCCGAACTGTGAGGCGAATTTGCTTCAAACAAACTTTGTAGGAAAAAGCTTTTGATAAAAAACTTGTATATAAGATATCTTTTTGATTTGAACAATTTTCCGTTCAATTTTGAACAGTTCAAATCCCTTAACATTAGCGCCTACGGGGAAACTGAAAGTCAATGTAGATTCCGTACTTGAAGGCGGATTTACTTCAAACAAACTTTGTTGGAAATAGCTCTTGACGACCTACTCCCGACTCCGACTCCGAGAATTTAGGGGGACCTGACACCGACTCTGACTCCTGTTCCCGACAATTAATCAGACTCCGACTCCCCGACTTCGACTCTGACTTCGTAGCTTTGGCAAACATTTATACACGGAGGACAAATGACTGACTCCGATTCTTGGATATTCGACTCCGACTCTTTTATCCCAAAATGAGATTGACTCCGACTCCGACTCCGCTGCTGTGGTTTTAACTGTGAAATAATTATTGTTGATATGATTTGTTTTTATTTTCACGCTAAAGTTTTAATTTAGGTATTTAGTTTTCGGTGAATAAACTCGAAAAATATGCGCAGACGATTTTTTTTTTTTTTTGACAATGAAAATTATTTCTTTAAGTTGACATTTTATTGTTTTTTTTTTTATTTTGGTAAGTGCATTAATTCGTTTAAAAAAATATTTTTGGCAACAGGGGAAAAAGAAACGATTTTTTTAATATGATGTATTTATTTTAATGAACTTATTATTATTATTTTTTCGTTTTGAAAGCTGTTAAAAAAAAATTTTAATGGAAAGAAGTGTATTAGCTGCTTTGTTTAAAAGGTGCTGCTATTTTATTTGTTCGTTTTTTTGAAGAAAAGTAAGGAATATTTTAATCCTAGAAATCAGCTTAAAATATTAAAAAAAAATATGTTTGAAAAAATTTGCGATTTTAGCTATTTTTGAGAATATTGATCAGGTACTAGAAAGTAGTATGGGTATACGGGAAAGTAGGCTCGTCTAGTTCTAGACGGAACTTCTTGTTAAGTCGGCCATTAGACAGTGACTGCAGTGCCCCCTATAGTTCGTTGGAGTTGCGAATATGCTGTCATCAATGCATAATGTATGTGATAGTGAAGAAACTGGGCCTGGTTAAATTTATAGTTATAGTTGAGTTACGGCTGTGAATGATTTTATCAATCGTTTTTGCGCCAACTTCAAAAATTATGTTTAAAAGCATTATCGATGGCGTTTAAAGAATAAAATTATTTTTCACTTTTTAGAGCAATTTTGAAGTCGGTTCTTTTTTTTTTTTTTTTTTCAAATTTTTTTTTTATTTCATTCTTTTTAGTGTAAATGTAGGTATTTCAGAAATAGTAAGAAGTTACCATCACGAAACTTCGCCTTATTTTTTTCATAAAAATGCTCCATACTAAAAAAAAAAAAAAAACTATAAACACGCATTAAACTTTAGGCGGTTCACTGTTAAAACTACAGGTTGCATTCGGCACTTTTCAAGGGTGAAAAGCTTGTTCACCAGCGGCACTCTTTACGGCGCCGAAATTGCACCCTTAACACGGGCGAAAAACCGGCACCCTTCACCCAGCGTGCACTGCGGTGAAAAACGGAACCCTATGGCAGAACATTGGCACCCTCTGTTTCCTGTTGCTGAGCCTCCCCCCCCCCTTCGGTTTTGTGTGCATTTCCGTAAACAATTGTATACGTTATTATTTATTATTTTGAATTATAAAAAACTAAGTCTTGGTACATTTTCCACATTGAATAGTTCTGAAAATGATTAAAACTTGTACTTTATGGCATTTGATCACATTTCAACTTTCGAACATAGTTTAGAAGTGTTCATGACTTAAATTTTTCTGCCGTGCACTAATTTTCGTACATCCACTTGGATTGCTCAGTAATTTTAATATGTTATTGACATTTACTGCAGCACGATCGTACCGAAAATGAAGAGTGTAGGTACTCTTTGTAAATCATTTACACGAACAATAAATATTCAATTATATTGCAATCATGGAAAAATAAAATCGTTTCATCACGTTCGAAATTTTAATCAAGAGCACCATATTAGTACGTACGTATATATGATTCGACATTTGAATATCCGTATAGAATATAAAAGAGCACAAGTCTTTCGATAAATTAAAAGCCAAAACAAATTCTAACGAGTTATTCATTCTTACTATTACTAGAGTGACGAAAAAAGCTCAGTCATTCCCTCTAAGCAATAACGCCGAGGAAAGCTAGTTAACTTAGACACGAGATAATAAATAAAAAAAAAATCGAGACGGAGAAGAAATTTCTTTTTCTCAATCCGCTTTCCTTTTTTTTTCGTGCTTTTATGTTTTTGTTATTTGCATCATCGTAATTAGAGTTTCCGTTCACTTGCTGAGTGCATCACATTGCTAACAATAAATCTCTTGGTTAAAAATCCACAAGATTGTTGACAATACAAGAAAGTAAAACCACATAATCAAAATTAATAGTTGAAATAACTTTTCAAATATCATCTAATTTAAGCGTTTTGATTATTAAATATTACTTATACGGTGCTGATAGCTATTTTTAGGTAAAATTTATGCATGATAGAAATAGCAAATGTACATAACGGCTAACTGAAGAATCAACGTACCTTTGAAACAATTTTAAATATGTTCGAAAGCCTTAAAAGCTACACTATGATCAAATGCCTGTACTTACGCGAAACTTTGAAGAGAGAACTTATGAGTTTTAATCCAATTTCGAACTGCATTCAATGGGAAAGTGCATGTGCGTACTTATTCTTGCGTCTGCCATTGATTGTGGTTGAATGATGTCAGAGCGGAGAGCGCATGCGCCAGCGTTTCACCCATGCATTTAGGAGGTCCGTTTTCACATTTATTAGCGTCATTCACCTTGTTCACAATTCCTAGCCTCTATTTCACCCTGAGGCTCCGTGTTTTCACCCCAGGGAGCCAAATAGTTAGTCAAAGGCACCCGTAGTTTTGACAGTGTTGGCACTAAAAACTTATCTTTGTTCCTCTCTGGAATTCATGTGTAGTTAATTTAATTATAACCATTTAAGTATTACGTTTTCCCTAACTAGTTTCTATTTCACAGCATAAAAGTTGCTTGTTATGCAATCCTGTATTTTCTTACTTATCCCTGATCATCTGTTATTGGCGTAGATGATAACCATAAAAATACTACTGTGTAGTTGAGGCAAACCAAATGGTGGCATTGTGAAGGCTAAACAGATCCTAATCACTGCATCACCTCGCTTCCAGATTAGGTTTACCCTCACTATGGAGCAATATAGCACTGAAGAAAGGAAGACTTCGATAATTCACATAGGCTTACTATAAATCAGCAGGGTTACTAAAATAAAATTATTTACGCCAAAAATGAGACGACAGCGCCAGATTCCCGATTATCGAAATATCCCCCTGAAGAAACTTGATGCTTGATTCAGAGAAGCCTTCATTCAAAATTATCACTACACTTTCTCTTAATGTTACTGTCGTATGGCACCAAACTTTCACAACAATGGGTTTTTAATTTAATCATTTAATAGGGAAACTGCATGAAATTTGTTGTTTTTTGCCCATAACTTTTTTTCTGAAGGACAAATATGGTCAAGCAAAGTAATGGGACCTAAGTTGAGCCATCCCCTATCCATTAAAAAAAGAATCATCAAAATCGGTTCACTAGGTGAGACGCTGTGAGTGGACAAACAAAAAAAAAAAAAAAAACATACATACGGTATGAACTGATAACCGCCTCCTTTTTGAAGTCGGTTAACAACAAATTACAACCCCATAGCCGGAGCTGCAAGCAAACGCCGAAAAGGTCAGTGACAGCATCCAGAGATTGCAGCTGCGCTCTAGCTTTGTGCTCATCAGTCTGGAGTTATCAAAAGCATGCTCAGGCAAAGAACCTCATATAAAGCTGAGCAGATTATCACATTGGTGGGTAAAAATCAGGCCCGTGTCCAGGATTTCATAAAGAGAGGGGTTTTTGCAGGCCTGTCACTTCAAAATATTTTGTTTTGAAGGGGAGGGGCAAAGCATTTGATCGATACATTTTATCTGAAAAAACAACAAAATATGTACAAAAATGCTTAAATTCATCATGTTTGCAGGGATGTGCCAGTTGCGACAAACTGCTCCAAAAAAAACTGCTAAATGAACTTTTCTGCTCCAAAATCGGACAAACTTGTGCCAAAAGTGCGATTTTGCATTTAATGTTGCAGTTCCTTCAGCATATTTGGCAGTTTTTTCAGATTATCATCAAGTTTAGGCATTTGGAATTCGTTTTTACGATTTTTTTTATATAGCCCCAATTTTTTGCATATTTCAAAATCCGATTGCATCCGCTTTTGAAAAATTCAATCGTTTTAATTTATTATGTGATCGTTTCCTTTGAGTTGAAAAATTTTGCATTGACCATTATTTTCAACCATTCTTATCTTTCGTTTTCAGAAGAAGAGGACTTGTAAGTTCGTCTTCTTGCCACGCCCACTCAAAAATGTCAAATCTAGTTGCATCCGAATTGATCTAAGCAAATACCATGTGTAAAAATTAATATTGTTTACCAGTTTTTAATCTTGGGTTTCTTAAGATTTTAGGACAGAAAATTGATCCCTAATTTTGGTTGGAGACACATAAGACAGCAAAAATCGGGGAATTCTAATGCTCTGGCGATGAAAATGCAGACATTTAAAGTTTCTGAGACTCAAGCATTACTTTCCATATTCTGAGCCTGCCTCAAAATTTTTATTTTTATTTTTTCACATGTATTTTAAAATTCCTTTTCTTATGACATCATTTCTCAAAAGCATTTTTTTTTCATTGTAATTTCATTATTAATTTCGTGATTAAATATCAAATAGTTAAAAATTAAAAGTTTTAATGGTTTCCTTTGCATGATATTCAGATTTGTTAATCAAGTAGCTCAGTATGTAACATGTATGACTATGTGTATAAGGTCAAATGTTAGTAAATAACTTACAGGTACCAAAAAAAAAAAAAAAAAAAAGATTAATAAATAGCTCTTTAAAACTCACTTGCAATTTGTTGAGGTAAAGTTTTTAAATTTAACTATTCTTTTTTGCTTTTTTTTTAGCCTTTTTGAATATGTTTTTGAGTTTTATGTATATATATCTTGTGTCTTTTACATATATGTATGAACTACATAAAAGCAAACAAAATTTAAAAATAGATATCAAACACCAAAACTTAAATGTGAACAAAAGCAGTGATGAATTAAGCAAAGTAAATATGTGAACTAAATTTAAATCAGTGTAAGAAAAAAGTAGAGCAGGACATGGCTTGTTTTTTGTGAAAAATATTAGACAAAAAAGAAAATAAATAAATAAATAAATATAAAATAAAATAAAAATAAACAAATAAATAAATGTAATTAAGAGAGCTTCAATAAGTAGTTGGAGTGTTGGAGTTAGTTTTTTGCATCCTTAATCTCCTTTTTTATCATGTCACACATGTTTCTGTGCGTGAAATATACATAGTTGCTACAAATTGATGCAAAATTTAACTTTTTGCTGCTGCAAGCTGCTCCAAATTTGCAATTTTACTGCTCCAGGCTGCTCCAAATTCACCGTTTTACTTCTCCAAACTCACCATTTTCCTGCTCCCAAGATTGCTCTAAAAGCGAGTTTAGGACGGCACATCCCTTTGTTTGTAAAAATCCAGGAAGAGGGGTAGCAATTGACCCCCCTGATCTCCCAAATGACAGACCTGCTTTTGGCTTCAATTATTTTCATTCTTAGTTGCATTGTCAGGAAAACACACTTCAGTGTGCAAATAATTCTTCACTGTTTAAGGTCACAATGGGGGGCTTAGCAGTTTGGAGGGGAGGGGGGGATGGTTCAAATTCGCAGAAGATTAGGTTTTAAGTAATATACTACCTATTCTATTAATGTATTTTACACACAGCAGAACCTCGTTTAGCCAGCGCCTGTTTATCCGGATCAAATTTGTAGAAAAAATATATTTACGTAAATAATCAATTAAAATTATGATTTCAAGAACAGAAGTTTAAATGCGCCAAATACTCGGTTTCATTTCAATTAAGCATACTACTCCTGCAAAGGACGTACAATAAAGTATAGTACTAATTTAGCAAACAATATGATATACTCTTTGGATGTCAGCCTAATACTATTGCAGCTGAATTATAACTGATGAAGTAATTGAGAAAAAATGGTATGATATAGTTTTGTTAGAAAGCATTGTTTTTTGGTGCAATAAAAGATAAGTCTGCATATTTAAGAATATTATTGATTATTATCAGGATTTTCGTTTATTAGGATTGCCTTTGGTCCTATCTAGTCCGGATAAATGAGGTTGTATTGTACATGTAAGGATCGTTATGAACCCCACCTCCCAGAAGGAAATTTCTGGTTGGGCAAGAAAACCTCAGTATTTATCTGTTTTACTGCTTGTTTAGATTCAAACCTATTATCTGTTTACAGTGCAATATATTGCAACAAGTACTGAGAAAATTTCACGAAGTCTTTTATAACATATGTTTTCAGGTTTTAATATTGTAAGATAATGCTTAGCAAACTAAATAGGAAGAGTTTTGATGCAGATGTAAATTACATTAACAAACGCAATTACTATGCATCTACAGAGCGGCAACAGTTATCGCTTTTTGTGAAACGCCCCAGATCAAAAACCCCTTATGAAAAGCAATATTAAACAAACAGCCCATTCAACTCAGTCCTCCATCTCTGTTTGCCAAAATATGATTTTAGTTGATTAAGAGAAGACAGTGTCATAAGTTACCAGGCAACTTCAACAGTGGCGGATCATGGGATTGTGAGGCCCCAGGCGCAGCCTGATCCAGAGGCCCTCACAACAAATAACAAAAACAATAGAGTCTTACTAATATTAACAATGCAGGAAATCATAACTTTTTTTAATTTTTTGGATACACGAACAAGCTTTGTGTGTGTGGGGGGGGGGACAGTTACATTCTTATTTAAAAGGAAAAAAACATTTCTGACAAAAAAAAATACACATTATAGATAAAAATTTTGCCTCCTATATTTGTTCGTAATTTAGTCAGTACAGGGGGAGAGATTCTTCGAGTCCCGCTTTCTGGCATTTACAGGGGTCGGAGTGGTGATTTCAAAAATTTTAGGACACAATTTTGATAAAAGCTTCGTAATTTTTGGGACAGCAAATATCAAGTTTTTTTTTAAACTTGAACGTAATTTATAAGCTTGATTTTCGCATTGGATGATAAAACGTTTCAAATTCAATCTTGAAAATTACAATACAATGCATTTAATCTTTTATTCTTTAACACAGTGACCAGTATGAAATAAAAATAAATGTACATATGCCCAATTGCTTCTTTACTTTTTTTTGTTGTTGTTGAAAAAAATGTCCTTAATAAGGAGGGATTAAAAGTATAGTGCAAAGTGCAAGTCCAAAATTTATTGCATACTTTTCTTTTTATCAGATAATCTGATACTTTTTAGTATCTCAGAATCATCAAAAATATCCCTGTAAATTCCAGATAAACCATTTTGAAGATGCAAATGAATAATTGTTTTTTATGACAACAAAAACTATAAGAAAATCTCCGCTTACGAAATTTTATTTTTATTACGAGTGAATTCGAAATAAAAACTTTGGATTGCTTCATCATAACCAATTTGTTTTCAGTAGAAGACAAAGAACATGGAATTTAAAATACAGTTTGATTTTTCAAGCTACTTGTCAACCTCTTATGTCTCGCCGCATCAGCATGAGACAATACCTATGAAAATAAAACGCTTTAAATTCATCCCTTTCTGCATGGCACCATGTGCTAATTTTGCATCTATTTCTGCCTGCTTTTTCAACCACTAGGAAGAGAATTTCGTTTTCCATGGCATTTTATTAAAACAAATTACTATTCACATTTTTAAAACAAAAAGTTAGTGACTAAATTTAAAAATTATATATGCAAGAAGTTATCAAACTGCACTGAACAGAAACACAAAGCACCAAACTCTTTGTATTGGAAGAACAAGCTAATGCTCAGACTACAACGCAATGTAAGTACTATAAAAATAAATCCTCCCAGTACACCTGGAGACAAACCATTTAACTTTTGTTTTAAATATACTTTTTGAACCAAGTGCTTACATTTGAGTTCTTATTTTATTTTATAGCTTTTTTGTAGAAGAGGAATGACTGCAAGATTTAGAAAGTATAGATAAAAGTTTTATATTGAGCATTTGTTTTTATTAACTGCATCCCCCCCCCCTGCCTTTCTCTAGAAAAAAAAGTAGCAGCAGCAAAGGTTTTTCTCTCGCTTTCTTTTAAAAAAAATTTCTTAAGGTCTACGAAGTCTATTTTGTCTTAAAATACAGGCATATCATCATGAAAAGTTTCATTTTTCTGCACAAGTTGGGAAGATAGTGTGAACGTTATAGACATTTTAGGACAAAACTGGAAATTTTAGGAATTTTAGGAACAATTCCTACCCCTGGGTATTTAGCAAAATCCCAGTTTTCTCCAGTTTTCCAATGCAAGTATAATAAAGAGAGGGAGAAAACTTCTGATCTGCTAAGGAAAGGGGGGTCCGGGGGTTCTCCCCCGGAAAAATTTTGAAACTTGAAGGTTTAAAAACGCCATTTTAGACTTTCTTTGCTGATGTTTGGGGGGGGGGGGCAGTTGTCTCAGCGGAAAGTAGTAGAAATTGAAGCCTTAAAAACGCGATTATAGGCCATTTAACGTTAGGGCTAAGGGATGGAGCCCAAGGAGTGCCCCCAATCATTTTTTTAAAAAAATAGATCGAAATAAATTCTCTGCCCCTCCCCCCTTCCCAATTTCAAAATTGAAGTTTCAAAAACGCAATTGCAGAAAAAATTTACATGATAAAAAATTTTACAAGAAAGAGGTGCTGGGCTATTCCGTGAAATTTTTTTTCAAAACTATGGTCTTAAAAACTTCAGTAATATTTTATATTCAGTGGCTATAAACTTTAAATATTTTCTAACTGTTCTTTAAAAATCTTAATTTTTTTATGATATTAAAGAAGTCTGTTCGGGGACTCTTGCTCGAGTATTTTCTGAAATTCAGAGTTCATCGGCCTTCGGAGCCCTCCGGATGGTAATCCTAAGACGTACGCTAAGAAATAGGGTGATGAGGATAAAAGTATAATGAGTTCGCACGCGTTCGCAACTATGATGAATCCAAGTGAAATTCTTACTCTCATATTTTTACTTTTCGTAAAATATTTATATACTTCTGAAATTCAAAATTCATAATTTAATTTCCTTTAATGTTTGAAAATCCTGATTTTTCAGAAGTTTTCAAGCAAATCTTAAAGCCTATGTTTGTTTTTTTCTATAATCATTACCTTTTTTTTTCTTTTTTGAAGCAGTGAAACATGCTCTTTAGTACATGGAAAATGTTAATGTACATTTCTGAAAATAAAACTGAAACATTTCAATAGTTGGGGAGAACCTAACCTGGCAGCATTGAAGCTACGCAGATCTTAATTATTCAGACCCCGAAGTGGTTTTTTGAGGGAAAAAAGTAGGACATAAGGAATCAAAAATTTAAAAAGTAGGAAAAGTAGGAGAAAATCACTTAGAAAAGTAGGAAAAAATAGGAAGAGAAAGGACTGAACACACGTCAAGAGGAAACAAATTTTATTTCTAATGTAAAATAAGCTAAGAGTTTTTTTTATTTAAAACTGTCCCAAAAATAAACTAACAGTACTTTTGAAGTATTAAAGGAATTTAATGAAAGACCGAGTCATAAAAAAAACCAAAGAAATAAGCTGATAATTTTCAATATGAAAAATAAAAAGTGGAAACAAAGATATCAAATACAAAAGTATGAAAATAAAATCCAAACAAAGAAACACCTTTCAACAATATAGTAATAAAAATTTTAAGTGTGAAAGAATAAAATGCAATACAGTGATCTCAAAAAAAAAAATAATAATAAATAATAATAATAATAAAACTCATATTTTGGTGCAATAAAACCATTTTTGTTAAAGATTTGTTTTGTCAAAAACGAAAACATTCCTTTGAGAGCATCCATTTATCATTTAAAAATACTAACACTTTCCGCTCCTGATATCATAAACTATGATACAAAAGCAAAGCAAATATTAAAAATTAGCTTTAGTTAAAAATAATCAGCAGCTGATATGCATTCTTGCATAAACAGAGGCAGATGTTTGAATTTGAAAAAAAAAAAAAAAAAAGGTAGAAGAAAGAAAATGCAGAACTAAAATAAATGTGTTCTTCAATGTGGGACATAAAATTTATAATAAAATAATTAAACAAAATAAATAACGATATAAGTAAACTGAAAGGTTTTGTATTATGTTATGTATTTTTAACATGCAACAAAATTTTTGTTTCAGGAACGTCATTTAGGTGGGTCAGTGGGGTCAATTTCTCCCCTCCCTGGTTTTAGAAAATTAATGCTGAACTATGCAAGTTTGTGCGGTTTTTGTTGTTTTCAGACAAAATTTGCATTCAGTGTACATCCTTCGCTAGCCATCCCCGGGGGAAAAATCAAAATGACGGGCAAGTTTTAATTTGAATCAAGCAATAAAAACGAATATTGTTTTATTGGTTTGATGATTTTTTACCTCCTTTTTCCAAAATTGTTGTCACGATTCATTCGGAAATTGTTCACGAAATTGAGAGTGAGGGGGAGCAACTCCTCGACATTGATAATATATCAGATTAGAAAATACCCATTAAAAAGAAAATGAAATACAGTACATATTTGCTTGTGGCTCTATCCCGCTCTCCCCCTCCCCCCCAACTTTTAAAAATGTGAAGAAATAAAAACGAAATCTCGCATTTAAATGGATTTCCAATTTTTCTCTAAAAATCGGGAACGTTTTGCCCATCTAGGTTTTGCCGAGGTTTTTTTTTTTTTTTTTTTTTTTGCAAATACACTCTTTGCAAGGAAAGAAACTGAAATGTTTATAAATTTTATAGTCATGTTTCCTATTTAGAATGAACAATAATCATATTTATGTATGAAAAAAGTTTCTGCGATTATTTTTGAAGTGTTTCGTTTTTGCGAATTTCTGTTATATGTCGCTTTTATTTTGTACTAATATCAAGAAAATATGTACAGTGTACAGGTTTTTCATTTTTTGCTTCCTTACGTTCCTTTTAAGGTTTTACATTGCCTTTCTGTTTAAATAGAGCTCCATTTCCCTTGTATTCAAAAAGTTAGTGAATAGGAAATTCGGCTTTTTCCGCACTTTTTGAACAGTCGGCCGTTTACTTTAGTTAAAACTTCTAATTGACGGGTAAGTAATCTATAATTGCATCAGAATGTGCCAGTATCCATTTCTTTATTGTTTCGTTAAAACAGTAGGACTGAAATCGGGGCGATAAAAAGAAAAATCGATCATAAACGCAGCAACGGTAAAAAAGTCACTTACGAAAATTTAACTTTTGAATACGCAGACGTCGCGGCTTTCCTTCCAGAAATTACTTTAGTCAGTCAATGAAAAGTTCAGGATCCGCTTGTTTCTTTTGCTTTTCGAAATTGAAACATGCAGAAAATTATCGGTGCGGCATTGTAAAAATAAGAATCAATGCACAATTTGAAGTGCTATACTAAAGAAAGAAAAAGTAGGAATAAAAAGAAAAAAGTAGGAAAATAAGGAGAGAGCTCTAAAAAATAGGAAAAAGTAGGAAAAATAGGAACTCTTCGGGGTCTGATTCTTGCATTACGACGCTATCAGGTTAGGTTTGTACTAACTACAGTTTTTATATAAAACGTTTGTCTTTAATAAGTAAATCAATCTTAATGAAGTTGAAATTGTAAAATATATTACAAACAAATTGCACCAGTGAAAGAAGAACACTCAAAATCAACTGCTTTCGCTGCAAAGACATTTAAAAATTTTATAGTAATTTTATAAAGCGTATTTGTAATGAATTGACAAAGGGTCCTTTTCTCCGTAATGGAAATATAATTTAAAGAAGAATTAACAATATATTCTTTTTTTCAAAAGCAATACCTTTGTACCACTTTAATTGTAGCCTATTATATTTCGAAATTTATCATTTAACACCAAGATTGCAGCATAATTCAAAAAATTAAATAGTTATTAAAACATATTAAACTTATCTCAAAAGGAATGGTCTTGTCGTTGATTGAAGACACAGAGCTAAAGTACGTTCACGAGCACGAGTGAATCAAAACAGCGAATGACGAACGTTCTTCGTTCTTCCTCCAAAAAAAGAAAAGGAAAAAATTCCCGCCTTTTCCAAATGACTTATTTAACTAAATACGTCATAAAACTATCTTGTTATTACGGGTTGGTTTCTGGTGGGAAAGCGGGAAACTTTGCAAAAAGTAAAGAAAGAAAACACAGCTGTGCCCGGCGTGTGAAAACGACTTCAATATGTGGACCCCCCACAGATCTGTCTCTTCTCCCTTCAGCATTCTAGATAAGGAAAGGCAATAGAATTGTTCGTCAAGAAAAGTGACCATTCCAAGGTCGAGTTTTACACCCCATGTTGTAAATCCTGCTGCCTGATCCCCTTATTTATTTAGATAAACACCGACTCGGGCATAAAATCGCACAAATGACGACTGGTATATTTTGAGGGACTGATATAATACTGACACAAAAATGACGACTAGTTATCATTTGTTTGGGAAGGGTTGTTTGTAGAGAGGGCCTCAGCCCTCTCTACCCCCTTTCGACACTTCCTAACTATATGACAATTCCAATTATAGCAAATATCATCATGTGTATATCAATAGTGCTTTTTTAAAACAAGATGCATACTCTTTATTCAGACGAAGCCGACTAGTAAGTGGTCAAAGAACTACTTGGAACGGGAAAAGTTCTTCTAGGAAGCAGATCCGGATCTATAATTTTTGGGGCCCCCCTGCAAAAACTTTGTGGGGGCACTCCCAGAGGCCAGCAGTGTACATTCGTACCGTTAATAAGAACTTAGTGCTAGTTTTTTTATTTTTTTTCCTAATTTCTTGGGACGTTGGGCCCTTTCAGGCCGTGTCCCCCCCCCCCTGCACTGCGGGGTTTGCGGGTACGCAGATCCGGGCCTGCTAGCAAGACTAACTGTGCATTTTATCAGAATAATTTTGTCGAGGATTTACAAACACAGTTTTATGCTGAAATTGTGGGAAGAAAGAGGAAAATCCAAACTCCAGGGAAAATCCAAACAAAGGTACCTAAAGCCAGGGTCCCCTAAGTCTTAGGGGGCCCTATTGGAAGCAATCAGCCCGCACCTAAAATTCATGATTAAATGTCAATTTTCATGAGTTTTGAGCATTTTCCACTCAAAACTATGGCTGTCAGCGGAAAATCCTCAAAACAAAAAATTTTGGTTTTGAGGATAGTGCACTTCGCAGCTCCGAGGCCCCCTGCTTTTTTGGAGGCCCCAGCTATCGCCTCATGCGCCTATGCGGTGATCCGCCACTGCACACGACCTTGAACAAAAAAGCGGGAACTCTCCGATCTCAGAAAAAGTGATGGCAAGGGGGAGCACGAAATCTGCTGCTTGTTTTGATGAAGCATTCCGGAGGAAAGAAACAAATATATTTTGAAATTTGCACCTTGTACGTACAAAAAAACATACTTTTTTTTTCTAATGTCCCAATTTTCTCTTCTGGAAAAAATCCAAAAAAAAAGGCACCTGAAGCATCGGGCCCCTTTAGACGCAGGGGGGCCCTATTGGGAGCAGTCAGCCCGCGTCTAAAATCCATGACTAATAACTGTCGATTCCACGACTTTTGAGCATTTTCCACTCAAAATTATGACTTTCTATTGCGAATCCTCTAAAAAAAACATTTTTTTTCTCCTGGAAAGATCCAAATAAACGCACTTGAAACCTGGGGCCCCTTTAGAGGCAGGGGCCCCTATTGGGAGCAGTCAGCCCGCGCCTAAAATCCATGATTAACTGGGCGATGCCATGAGTTTTGAGTATTTCCCACTCAAAACTATAACTTTCTGTTGCAAATTCTTTAAACAAACAATTTTTTCTCCTGGAAAAAATCCAAACAAAGGCACCTAAAGCCAGGGGCCCCCATAGACACGGCCCTATTGGGAGCAATCAGCCCGCGCCTAAAACCCATGACTAACTGTCAATTTCCATGAGTTTTGAGCATTTTGTACAAAAAACTATGACTTTCCATGGCAAATCCTAAAACAAAAAAAAATTTTGGCTTTGAGTATGTGACACATCGCGGCTCGGAGGCCCCCTGCTTAGCTGGAGGCCCCAGCTAGCGGCTCATGCGCCTATGCGATGATCCGCCACTGAACTTCAAAGAGAATGCTTTTAAAAAAAGTTCTGTACACAAATTTAAACATTAAAGCTAATTTTAAGTCAAATATGCACAATTTTTCATTTATTTTTTCTCCGATGGGAGGGGTTTAACCCCTAAAACCCTCCCCTTGGACACGACTCTGGTAAAAATACATTCGGAAAACAGCAAGGGGGTCCTCTCGTAGAAACTTGATGTCAAAACCGCCGGGACGTTATGGTGGTAACGTTAGGTGTAGTGATTGCAAAACCAAATACCGGTTTTTCGAGCAATTTTGCAAATTCATAATAGGGCAGTTCTCAAAAGGTGGGAGCAAACACAGACCTCAACTTTGAAACTTCAACACCAAATAACTTTCATTTTAATTAACTCAAAAATTTTTGAGTTAAGTTATAATACTGTATAGAGACAAGAATTGACATAAATTATGGAAAAAATGCTCTTCAAATGCCCTTAAAAAAATATTTTCTTTGCTAAAAGTCACAATTTTGGACAAACCAAAACGTTAACTGAGCAAATGTACCATTAAAAAAAAATTTATTTTTTAATTATTTCCATACGTTTAAAAAAAATTAAAGGTATGAATCTTACACTGAATAATTTTTTGTTAATATTTTACACAAATAAAAAAAGTAAAGACGGATTATTTACTTTGTAAACGATTTTAGAAAAAAGTAAGTTTGAAATTTGATTCATGTCCAAAAGTTACGATCTTTACAATGCTTTCATTTGAGAACTAAGTATATGATGTTTTCGTTTTAAAGGTATTTATCGATCCTCAGAATCAATTTTTAATTGTTTAAAGTGTTTTCATAAGCTTTTATGTAGTATCTTAGAAGAAAAATAATTTTTCTTAAACATACATGTGAGATGTCCAAATGGCGTTACGATCTTGACGCCGATAATTCTGTCCGTTTATTCATAATTTTTGATGATCCACTGTCTTCTAACCTCAATAAAAAAGGTTATTATAATGTTACCTTCTTTAATCCATTGGTATTTTGCATAATTAATACGTTACACATTGAACAATACATAAATTACAGTAGAAACATGGCTGGTTATGATCGTAACGAAAGCCATTTTGCGCTGAAATCGCCAAGCAAAACCGCGGTATTCCAGTTTGACAAATTAGTCCAGTCAATGAACACATTGTAGCGTGCATGGAATATGCGATAATTTTTGACTTCAGAATATTGTTAGGGGCAGTTAGTAAGTAAACATACTAAAAGTCCCCGACCCTGGGGGGTGAGCTAAAGGTGGGAGGGAGAGAGGAAGAAAACTTTGGGTTTTTCGAAAAAATGTCGAAAGCGGTGCCAAAAATGCGTTTAAAATAAAAATTCAAGCTAAATAAACTTTCTATGACACTGTTTCTACACATATTTGCCAAATTTCCAATAATTTTCTAGGTATATGTTATGAAAAATCGATGATTTTCGGAAAAATTCTCTCTTTTTGTCAAGCATTTGCTCCTTGTGCCTCCCAGGATCAGTATTCATGAAACTTGTCAACAACAGACTTGTAGAGCTTCAAATTTCCTTCAATTTGATATGCTACTTTATTATATTTTATTCAACCAATCAAAAGTTACAGAATTTCAAACACGCACTTTCATGGCAAAAAATGGAACACTTGCCATTCACAAATTTCAAACTTACTCAAAATTATCGCGCACTTCCTCTTTCTTCAACGAATTCGACAATCCTGATGGACAATAAAGAAGTATTTGTGGATTAATGCAACACAAATGATGTTTAACGGTTGGGGCGCGGGGGGGGGGGGGGGGGGGGTCGTAAAATTGTGACAAGGGGGAGGAAAAGAGTAAGAAGTGTGACATCAAGCATTGTTTAATACGAATGTGTATATAAAAATTAGTTCATAAAAAGTACTTTGTGACAAATGGCGAGGGGTTCAAAAAATTAAATAAAAAAAAAAAAGTTTAACATCATTTATGGACATCCCTTGCCAAGAAATCGGACGAAGATTGCAGAACTGCGTATATGCAGTATGAATTGGTGGACTGAGACTGAGGACGTGCAGAAAGTCAGCAGTATACATACTGTTTAAGAAAATTGATAGCGACATTGATTTAATTTAATTTGAATTTGTTGTTACTGAGGATACCTAGTCTGCAAATCTGTTAGACAAAAAGAGAAGACTGTATAAACTATATGGACATCAACGTCAGTTAGAAAATGGAAACGACGGTTAAACAAAAAGGTTTCTGTCCAACTTTCATAATAACAGTCAGCTCAACAATTCCGCTAATGATGAAGATGTTGAAAAACAAGACAAATACGCTCCGAGCTTTAGGTGATGTTGATGTTGATATTGCGAAGACGGCTATCATCAGATGGCAAAATTCTTCGGTAGCTATTATTTGAGAGGAAGTCCTCCTGGTTATCCTCTTGATTGTTAAATCCCCAATTGATCACAACATTCTGCTGTCAATACATACCAGAAATCTAAAATCATACAACATGTATCTAAATCAACAGCTCTTCTTCCCGTGAACCCATTGAGATTGCTGAGGTCATATATATCTCTCATGGTATGGTTTTCTAGACACAGAAAAGTCCCTCAGTGAGTTCCGTTACAGATCATTTATCAAACTAGCAACAAACATCAAGACAGATTTACATTAACTTACCGACCTATAGCCGGGCTAAGTTAGAAATACATGAAATACACCGCCAACTCAGTTATTCCAGCCGAGGACTGCAGTTTCGTGCTTATTAGCACTCATCAGCCCGGCTTAGGAAGTGACTGAGCTGGCAGGCACTTCCTAAGCCGGGCTGATGACTGCTAATGAGCAGGAAACTGCAGTTCTTGGCTGGAATGAGTGAGTTGGCGGTGTATTTCATGTATCAAGACTAATCTCTCACTCTCCGTACCACCAAGTTAACCTGTAGCTAGGAACTTAATGGTGAAGTACCGGATTGTGGGTTTGGGAAAGGAAAAATGACCAACTCGTGCTGAAACTTTCGAAATCGGATGTTGCTCCTGACGGAATCTTGATGATTTTGACAGATTGCTTTTCTAAAATCAGCGTTAAACTACTCTGTCGCAAGCTTGAATTGCAAGGGCAGTTGCAACAACGGAATCAAAATATTTATCCAGGACTAAGGGGACGACGATAACATCAAACATTACCAATTTCTAAGAACAACTTTTCCACTGCTGGTGACATGACCCTTCCGCCTCAGAATAGAACCAAGATGTCACCTTAAAGATGATACTTTCATTTTCTAATTACTGTCAGTCCATATTCCATATAAATACTTTCAAAATATGATTAGCAATACTGTAATAAAAACTCTAATTACAAAAAGGTGCTGCTGGTCAGCTACATTTACCTTATTTCTATTATTAAAATTTTCATTATCATGCTATAGCGTCACATATTTCTTTCAATAAGAAAAACGAAATTGAGTAGAACTTCATAGTTTTTAATTGCTTGTTAGCTATGTGTCGCTGTGATTGGGCATAGGCTTCGTATTTCTTTGGTATCAGGTTTGAATCTGCAGTTCAAGTGTTTAGCCGGTGGATTTTCAAGACAAAAAAGCGTCAGAGTTCTTGTCACATGATTGCTGCACAAGATCCTTTGAGCGCCTGTTTGGCACAGACACTCTGAGACAAAAAGAACGAGATAAAAAATTTTTTTCGAAAAGTATTGGTTTTAAAAGAACGAGTACCTAATATAACTCTGAAAAAGTGACATATATGTATAAAAACAGTTTCACAATAAATTTTATTGACTTTTACTTTTATTCGGAACAAATTTTTCCTGCCATTTCAGAGATATAATCGAAAACTACAAAATTTGGCTCCCCCTTCCCACCTTTAAATCCTCTACCTCCCCCCCCCAGGGTCGGGGACTTTCAGTACATTTACTTATTAATTACTTCTAACAAATTTCTTACCAAGGAAGTGCTGGCTTTCTGCACTTCCACAGTCACTTTCCTTGAATACTGCAATTGGTATGAAGGTAATTCAAACTGCATATACGTAGTTCTGCAAATATTCGTCCAATTTCTTGGTGAGGGGATGTCCATAAATGATGTTACACATTTTTTTCAATTTTTTGACCCCCCTCGCCATTTGTCACACAGTACTTTTCATAAACTAATTTGTATATACACATTCGTATTAAAAATAAAGCTTGATATCACACTTCTTACTCTTTTCCTCCCCCTTGTATCAATTTTACGACCGCCCCCCCCCCCCACACCGTTTAACATCATTTGTGTTGCATTAATCCACAAATACTTCTTTATTGTCCATCAGGATTGTCGAATTCATTGAAGAAAGAGGAAGTGCGCGATAATTTCGAGTCAGTTTGAAATTTGTGAATGGCAAGTGTTCCATTTTTTGCCGTGAAAGTGCGTGTTTGAAATTCTGTTTTGATTGGTTGAATAAAATATAACAAAATAGCATATCAAATTGAAGGAAATTTAAAGCTCTACAAGTTTGTTGTGACAATTTTTATGAATACTTATCCTGGGAAGCACAAGGAGCAAATTTTTGACAAAAAGAGAGAATTTTTCAGAAAACCATCGATTTTTTTATAACATATACCTGGGAAATTATTAGAAATTTGGCAAATATGTGTAGAAACAGTATCATAGAAAGTTTATTTAGCTTGAATTTTTATTTTAAATGCATTTTTGGCACCGTTTTCGACATTTTTTCGAAAAACCCAAAATTTTCTTCCCTCCTCCCTCCTACCTTTAGCTCACCCCCCAGGGTCGGGGACTTTTAGTATGTTTAATTACTAACTACCCCTAACAATATTCTGAAGTCAAAAATTATCGCATATTCCATGCACGCTACACCCCTGTTTTGAGCACTCATTGACTGGACTATCTTGCTGCTTTCCTCGTCCAGTATTGCAATCCATCTGCTTTGAATTCCTTTCTATTGTCCCTCTTGTCAAAGTCTGAAACTTGTACCTTTCAGAATTTATCTACTCGTCCCCCACCATTTTTGAGGTGTCGTGCCTGGTCAAATCTCAAGTCAGATTCCAAAGTTCCTACAACAAACATTTCCAGATGTCTTCATTATTTTACTGAACATTTTCAATTGCAAAGAAATATTTCATCCAGTTTGCGCAGCTCAAAGCATCGTCGAAACCAGAGTTGCAAGAAAAAAAAAAAAAAAAAACTGTTGTAAAATCCGAAGCCATTTAACATTGAAATTATATGGCATAAGTTCGGAACTTTGAAAAAGTGACGTGACATCTAGAGTGTCGTGAAATCCGGGTGTCGGAATAACGAGGTTTGACTGTATTTAAATATAAAGTATTTTCTTAAAACTTTCGGTTTTGTCTAGAGTAAGTTTTAACCTCATAAGGGGGTGGGGGAGACTATAGCTCCCTTATCCTGTTAAATATATATGACTGGTTTTTTTGAAAGCAATAAATTTTCAGATAAAAAAACCCAGATCACAGAACGAAACTATTTCCTCCAAGCCTTTCTATACCATTGCAGATCACAATTAGATCTGCTTTTAAGTTTTGAAAAATAGAAAAAGGGGTTATAGTTTATCCTAGCCCCCCCCCCCCCACCCCTCTTCCATTAATACGCCACTACATATAGAGTGTGTATATGTATTTAAATATAATGAGCATTTAAATTCGCAAAAGTATTGCAATACTAGGGGGAGGGCGATAATCCCCTTAGCCCCCCCCCCCTTTCCCTTGGATCCGCTACTGCTTACATTTTCTAACATTAAAAACAGCAAACTAAAAACAATACAAAGATTTTGCAGGAGAAATGTAAAGTCAAAATGTTTTCCTTAAATTACTTTATTGGATGCAGAAATACATGTTTTAAATAAGATAAACAAACATGTGAGATAAATAAGTGGTCAAACAGATCAATAAATACAGTAACTTGACATTTATCTTAAAACTGATTGTCATTCATTCCAATGAGAGAAGAAAAAAAAAATCACACATCATATGTTAAAAACTTCTAAAAAATATCTATAATGTATGTTTAAAAATATGTTTCATCCAAACACTTAGTATGTAGGTGGAGGGTATTGCATATTTTTTATCTGTACTAAAAATAAATTTGTTTTACAAGCACTACAATAATCAGGTTCTATAGTTACTGCAAGGTCATGTTAAAACATTGAGTGATTCTAAGTGTATGGCTTAAGAATTCTTTTGTCTTCTGTTTAACAGTTTTCCCTTTCTGGAAATTTTATGAAGTTGTTTTGTCCCAAGAACAAGCTTCTAATTCGAAGCCCCTAAAATGCTGTTTGTAGGCTACATATGGGTGTATTAAGGGGCCAGTATACCAATGGATTTGTCACTTTTTCTAACCCCTTCCCCTTTCTGCACTACATTACACAAACATATTACAAAAAATGCTTTGATTTCAAACAAAGTGTGTGATGTCACACTTCACGCAACTCCCTCCTCCTCCTCAAAGTGTGACATCTCTTTCCCCATTTGTGGACAACCCCTATACTTAATACTTCTAAGATGTTTTTTTACTTTCAATTTTTTATTTCCTCAATCAAATTTTGTTTTAGTTTTCAAAGATTGGCTTACGTAAAACATATAAAGTGAAAAATTTATACAGAAACACTAGGTTTTTTGCTTCTATTACTAAGCATAACAAAATTTTACATTTAATTTCCGAAAAATCTTTAAATTAACATTTCATGCTTATTTACACAGCAAGTAATATTGTTTGTAATCTAAGAAGAACAAGTGCATTCTTGCTAACATTGCTAAGATTTTAAAAGAGCAAGTCTATAATTATTATTAATCAATAAAACTATGCTGAGTCACAAAGGTGTAAGTGAATAAAAGTTTAGATAATTCTAAACAACTACAATTGAGGCAGGGAGAAGCTAAGGGATGTGAGTGGAGATTTTCAAGTTTTGAGTAAAATGCGTTTAAAGATAGCGTTCTAGGTAGGCTTTCATTGATTTTTTTTATAAATCATGCTATACAGCAGCTGTCTCTTTCTCCAAAACAGAGAAGAGGTTCCTCTACTATTTGTATTGGTTTATCTCCAAATTATTAATTTTGCCACTTACATCCTTTTGCTTCTCACTGCCTCAATTATTATCATTAGTATTTTAAGATTAGAGTTCAACTGTAATTACTTTGAATAAAAGAGAGATGCCTATCCCCCAAAAGGAAATGGCGCACCCCACCTAAATGTTGCAAAAACCCCTTAAAAAATGAAAAAAAAAAAAATCCTTCCTCTAAAAAATTTCAATGGCGCAGTCTGAGCTATGCCCCCCCCCCACCCCAGGTGCACACCCCTTAATTAAGGTCTACTGAAAAGTACCTTCACTCCATTGGCAATAGTACTTGATACGATAAATTCTGAGGATAATATTTGAGTAAAAATATACCTACTTTCCTGTTTGTCACTAACATGAACACTAGCATTTGATAGAACAAATTCAATACATTATAAGACAGTTAAAAAGAAAAAAAAAGTGAATACTTCCTATTGCTCTTGCTAACCTGAAAATTGGCAATAATATTTATTTCACTGGAAAAATTCCCTACAAAACACAGTAATAAATATTTTAACTATGAATTTACTGCTACATTAATATTAGGAAAAAAAGCAACAGCACCCACCAATTAAAGTTCTTTATAATCACTATAAAATTGAATTGGGCATTTTTTTTAATGTGTTGGTGAATTTGTCACAATGGGACAAATAACAAAACTACATTTTTACATTTAAAGTTAGGGTCAATCACATAAAACCCTTTTCTGGAACATGCAGAACTTATATGTTTTTAGAGATGAGCTGGAAATTATAAAGCAGGGTTTCTCAACTTTTTGTAGACTATGGACTGGTAGAATTAGTGAAAACATTTCGTGGACTGTTGGTGTAGATTTTTAAAACCTAAAAGACTAGATATTAAAAATACTACGAAATAAGTTAATACACTAGCCTCTGCTTAATGTGATCACTTTGGGACACAATGACTTTGATAACTATAAACGATTCATATAACAATAAATGAATCACAAAATTATATAAAATTACTAACTTAAGCAACGCATACTAAATTTCAAAATTTTTTTGAAAAATTAATTTTTTATTCATGTATTGTGTCTTTCCATCAAAACATAAAATTTTACATTCTTCAGGAAAATAATGAGTTATTGAGTGTCTCCCAGTGTTCAGAAGCTCAATTATGAATTGCTAGCAATCAATATTTTTTAAAGTCATTGGAACAATGTTGTACTCCACGTTTCAACACCTCATAAAAGCACTTCTTAGGATTGACACCAAAAAAAAAAGGCATTCTTAATCTAACTCATAATTTCCGTCCTCCATCTTGTTTTTCTACTACAATCTAGAAAAAATCTGATCATTTTAATGTGGAAGCTACAGGGATATCAGTGGCGGCTTGTGCCTTAAAAAAGTGAGAGGGCCAGATCCATGGGTGCACTCCCCCCTCCCCCCGGATTTAAAAAATAAAAAATAATTTAAAAGAATATATTTTTTTTCAATATTTGAATTTTCTTAAAATAATTATTTGTGTATAAATTAAATTAAATCCATTTTAAACATAGGACAAGCTAAAAAATACTTAAATTACTAAATAAATCATGAAAGATATTAACCTCATGTTTATGCCCGCAGGGTGGTGCAATCCCCCCCGCATCCCCCTGACTTTCAAAAATAAAATTTAATTAATCAGATAGGGAAAAGCTAGAAAATGCATCACGTAGATTATTAATCTTGCGTTTATATTCAGTACGCTTCCCTTGCAGGTAAGGGGCTCTTTCACCAGTTTTTCACCGCACCTCATTAATTTTAATTTTCTAATGGATAAACTGCGGATTATACGCAGGAAACACGGTACAATTCGTTTTTTATTTCAAGCACGTACGCACAAAATAAATAAATAAAAAGTTATAAATTATTGTCTGAAAAAAAGTGAGGGGGACAGGGCCCCCTCCGGACCCTTGCACAAACCGCCACTGAGGGATATATTTATCTAAGACTTGAACTCTACATCACAAAGATTTTCAATCCCATTATAAATTTCTCGGTTAACTTTTTTTTTTACAAAATCTTGGGTAGAAGAAGTAGTTTCTGATCCTTTCAAATATGTTTGATGATTTTAAAATTGATGACATTAAACAATCTAATGATAACATAAAGTGATAATATACAATAGAGTATAGAAAAGAATACATGTAAAATAGAGAAAATCGAAACCGAGTAGTTTTGATAACAATAAGCAATTGATAACACAAATTCTGATCCTATTAAGCCGAGTCTACTGTAATATTATTTACCCTATCATTTATTTATAACAATATGCAAATATCAGGGCAAATAATAATTTTTCTTGATATCTCCAAACCTTTAAAAAATAATTAAGAAATAAAATAAAAACAACTAATAAGCCTACTCTAGTTTTAACAAATGTAACAAGTGTAAGTACACTATAATGTCACAAACCTTCTAAAACAAAAGTATGGATTCTTTATCCCAAAGTTTTGACAAACAAATTTCCACACAACTAATTTATGTGTTTTTCCAATCCGAAAACTTCTTTTTTTGCACAGGCTAAAATCTGAGGACTGATCAAAATTTTCTGAAGACTAGTGCCAAACCAATGGTTGAGAATTATTGTTCCAAACACGTTCATAGTTATAATTTGTGTAAATGTGGAAGGCTTGTCAACATATCACAAAAAACAAACATAAAGCTCTTATGAAGAAATTCAGTATTTCTCACAAAAATCTAGACCAGCATTTAAAAAATAAAAAAAGACATTTGTTACAATTTGAACAACAACATTACACCAACAAATGGACATATATTTGTAACAAATAACAACTGCTCAACATTTTATTATAGCAATATATTTAAACATTAATGAGTTTACAATATATATTTACTTTAAAAATAGACAGAACTGTTTAATCATTCATATCTAACACTTTAGGCACATGAACAAATATTTAAATTTTTGGAGACAACAGGAGTGAATGAAGAGCAGCAACAATAATTTAAAAAATGGAAAAGTGATCTGCAATAGCTCAGGGTAAATTGACTATCCATTTGAACATACTTTACTTGTAACTAAAGAAATACAACATCATCTTTCAGAACATCATTTATATAGTCTGGTATTTTTTTGCATGATGCTGGTGTGGTAAATTCAAATACATAAGTACATGGCGAGGATTCAATAACTGAAGTCACTTTATTTTCAGTTCCACATTTAAGATTCACCTATAAAAGTAAAAAGGTAAAAAAGAGGGGATCAACAAGAAACTGGTTGAAACATTCTATATTATATGCAAAAATAAACAGAACACGGACATACAAACTACGAATATGAATGAAACATTTCCCAACTTAGATCGTACCGCCGAACTCAATGCTTATTAATTCGAACAAGTTCAAAATGAATTACTGCTAAGACAAACTACACTTAAATTTGCTATAATTAACGAGCAAAACACTGGGGCATGGGGCCAGACCCATTTTTTCAAGAGGGCAAAGAGTATTTAATCAATGCAAATTATACAGGAAAATTGGTGACTTTAAAAACACACACAGAAGTTATAAGCATTATTATTATTTTTATTTTAGAACAGAAGCCCTGTAGAGGAGATGTAACAATTTTAATATTCATATTGAGATGCTAAAATAAAAGGAATAATTTGTTAAATGAATACTTTATTTATTTGAGTTAGTTTCCTGTCCAATGTACATTACTTTTAATTTATGCAAGACAAAATGATAAGTTATAGTTCAGAAATGAAATTATAGAAAATGATACACAGTTATAAGTCTTGTCTTGCACACTGGCAATAGTAGATTAGTATTAATGCTTCAAATTTCCATTACATCAGCTGCTATATGCTCAAAAAGCAAAGTCCTCACAAAGTAGTCCTTCAAATAGCGGACAAAACTTCAAGTCCTCTGACTTCCTCTGATCGAAGTACTGCTGCATGTGTGTGCATGTATGTGTGTTTTTTTTATGCTCCAAAAATTCCTTAATATCCAGAATTTTCTAAGATACATCAAAAATTGGTGGCTCTAAGATTGTTAAGTGAATAAACAGGGTAATATACATACCCTATACTGAATTCTTCTGACGCTCATGTAAAACAGTTAAAATTTTAAATCCTTTCTCAAAGCCCCATTAACTTATAAAGGCTTTGCATGTTTTATCATGGCCTGGTAATATTACAAAAAAAGTTTTTCATAGCAAAGAGGGTGCTGTAAAAGTACGTAGAAAGATAAGAAAGAAAGAAAAAAGAAATGGGATTGGTTAAAATATAGTCTGTCAAATTACACATGGGGGATTAAGTTAATTCATTGTATACCTCTAAAAGGAAGGAATTTCCACAGCAATAAAATTACAGATTCATTTTAAAGATACAGATGCTTTAAATTTCCATAATTTATATGGTTTTTATTAAAATTTGAATTTGCTTCAGCAGGTTAAATGTATTCCAGAGTTATTACAATTCAATTTTTAATAAAAATGTACTAACTTAAAATAATATTTCTTTTTCTTTCATGACAACTTTATATAGTTAGAAATTCATTTAACCTGTACCTGAGAGGAACGAGTTGGCCCATTCCAGCAAGAAGCTCCCCGAGAATACTTCATTTGTTGGTGAGGGTCATCATCTGGACCACTCCACATGTCCCAAAGCCTGATGAAATAAATTACATCTTGAGGAATAACGTTTAAGAAGTTCTTTTAACAATGACCAAAGTAAAGTACAGGAAATTTATAACAGTAACTTTGAACAAGGTGAATTATAAAAAGCTGATGCGCAACACAGCATTACCATGCTAGATTTCTGTGAACTTAATTTTTTGGTTACATCACTAATGCTCAAGCTCAATTCTCAGCACAAAAAAATGAGATTAAATAGAGATTTGTTTTAATCATTAAGATACTTAAAACATATATCAATGTAGTAAGTTTAAAAGTTTTAATTCTACAGCTATTTCCCTCCTTCTATCCAAATGTATAATAAAATCATCTTGAGTAATTTCATCATATAGTTCACAAGTGTTGAATATGTAGAGGACTTATTATTTTTGCATATTCAGTCGAATTTGCATGTAATTTTACTTTATCCTGGAAAGATTAGCCACCGAGCGTGTGGCAACAGCAAAAACATTTATTTATAAGCGAGTCGCTTATTTGCTAGATTCTGTCTTCTACTTGCATTCCTGCTAGTTGCAGGATGTACGACGTCTATGTTTTTAAATTGTAAATAAAAGAGTTTTATTTTATACTCAGGTATTTTTCATATGTTCGCGGCCAATCGACCTCACGACAGTGGTGACCTATTACAGGACTGAATGCGGACAACCAACGTGAGTGATTTTACGTTTTGTTTGTCTTGGTTACTAGTAGTAAAATGACTGAATCCAAAGTAGAGACTAGCGTTGATAGGATTGGTATGAAAATATCAATTTTTTCACCATTGAATGTGAAACTGTATTTTGCTCAATTAGAAGCAACTTTTTCGATAGCAAATATAACTACTGAGCAAACGAAATATAGCCATTTAATTGCTTCCATTGATTCTGAATATTTAACTTATGTTTCGGAAATAGTTTATTCGCCGCCAGTGGAAAATCCGTATACTAAGTTAAAAGAAAAATTAATTGAACAGTTTGAGCATTCTGAAAATAAGAAAATTAAAACCTTGTTACAAGACTTAACTCTAGGGGATAAAAAACCTTCACAGCTTTTGCATGATAAGCGGGAATTAAGTAACCATAAACTAGATGATAGTTTTTTGAAAAATTTATGGTTAAGTCACCTTTCTTCAAATGTGCAGGCTATTCTCGCAATTAGTGCTGAAGGTTTATCGCAGTTAGCTCTTATGGCTCATAAAATTTCTGAGGTAGTGACTCTTCCGTCAGTATCGGTAGTGAGTTCCCCTTCCTCGCAAGCTGAAAATTCTAGAATTTCTCGTTTGGAAAGCCTAATTGATGGTTTTACTGAGCAGGTTCAGAAATTATCTGTTTGCAGATCCCGGAGTAAAATTCGGAGGTTTTCTAAATCGCGGTCAAGAAGTAAAAGTTTTAATCATAACTCAGGTAGTTCTGAAAATTGTTGCTGGTACCATAAGACTTTTTCGGAGAATGCAACAAAATGTAGACCCCCTTGTAGTTATAATCAGAAAAAAAACGAGTAAAGCTGTCGGTTGATGCGGCGTCAACCGTACAGAAATATTTAAATCGCCGACTTTTCATAAATGACGTAAATACAGGTTCAAGTTTTCTAATTGATATGGGTAGTGATGTCAGCTGCGTGCCTCGATTTCATTTTAAAAGTCATAAAGAAAGCAATCTTGTTCTTTCCGCTGCGAATAATTCAAATACTAAGACTTACGGCACAAACTTGCTAGCTGTAGATTTTGGGTTACGAAGGAAATTTACATGGCATTTTATAGTTGCAGATGTCAGTAAACCGATAATTGGTGCTGATTTTTTGGAAAACTATGCCTTAATTGTTGACATTAAACGAAAATCTCTTATTGACCCACTTACATCGCTAACCTCAAATGGTCGTACTTTAAAATCTTCGATACCGGCAATAAAAAGTATTTCTGGCAGTTCTAAATTTCATAAAGTGTTGCATGACTTTAAAATTATTACTCAGCCTGCTGCTGGGTTTCAAAGTGAAATAAAGCATAATACATTGCATTATATTCAAACAACTGGTCCCCCGGTGCAAGCGCGAGCGCGTCGTTTACAACCAGCTCAACTTAAAATTGCGAAAAAGGAATTTGAGTACATGTTAGAGCACGGCATTTGCAGACCTTCTCGTAGCAATTGGTCCAGCCCTCTACATATGGTTCCAAAAAAGTCGGGGACTGGCACCAACTGGGGATTATAGAATGTTGAATAAAATAACGCGTCAGGATAGATACCCTGTTCCGTATTTAAAAGATTTTGCACAGCAACTTCATGGTGCAAAAATATTTTCTAAACTTGATTTGTTAAAAGCGTACCACCATATCCCTGTAAATCCGGAAGACGTATGCAAAACTGCTATTATAACTCCGTTCGGATTATTCGAATTTCCGTACATGAATTTCGGATTATCGGGGGCCAGTCAGACATTCATGCAATTTATGCACGAAGTGATGCGTGGCCTTAATTTCTGCTTTGTATACTTAGATGATGTTTTGGTTGCTAGTGCAGATCAAAAAGAACATGAAAAACACCTTAAAATTCTTTTTCAACGCTTTAAAGATTACGGGATTAAAATTAATGTTGCAAAATGCGTATTTGGGGTATCACAGGTAGATTTTCTTGGGCATTCAATAAATGAATCTGGTTTCAAACCTTTACTGGATCGTGTCAAAGCAATTTCAGAATTTAAATTGCCAAAAACAGTAAAGAGTTTGCGAGCTTTTCTTGGAATGTTGAATTTTTATCATAGTTTCTTGCCAAAAATTGCAGGAATACAAATTTCTTTGAATGAATATTTAAAAGGGAAAATAAGAAAGCTAAAACTGAAATTAGTTTATCAGAAGAAGCGATTGCAGCTTTTAACAAATGTAAGGAATTGTTAGCTAGTGCTACGCTTTTGCATTACCCGTCAATAGATGCAAAATTAGCATTAATAACAGATTGTAGTGATTTTGCAATGGGTGCAGCTCTGCATGAGGTAACTCCCGAAGGTCTCAAACCGTTAGGTTTCTTTTCGCGTAAAATAATTTCAACGCAACAAAAGTATTCAACCTATGATCGGGAACTATTAGCGGTATATTGTGCAATAATACATTTCAGATATATGTCAGAAGCGTGCCCATTTGTGATCTATACAGATCACAAACCTCTCACTTTTGCGTTTAGTCAGAAAAACGAATCAAAAGCTTCCCCCCGGCATTTACGCCAACTTGATTTCATTTCACAATTTTCTACAGACATTCGTTTCATCGAGGGAAAAGAAAATATCGTGGCAGATACGCTTTCACGAATCGAAGAAATTTCCATCCCCTCTACTGTTGATATGGAATCGTTAGCGAACGCACAGTTGGATGATCCGGAGCTTTTAAAAAAATTGAATGACGCAAGTAAAAGCCTATCGCTGCGAATTAAAAAATTTTCGGTTCCGAATTCGGATAAATTTTTACTTTGTGATATTTCAACTTCAAACATTCGACCTATTGTTCCTGACTCTTTTCATAAAAAAGTATTTGATTCGTATCATAATTTGTCCCACCCTGGTATACGCGCTACGACAAAATTAATAACTGCAAAATATGTTTGGCTAGGTATGAAAGCAGACATAAAATTATATTGTCAGGCTTGTTTAGTATGTCAGCGAACTAAGGTTCACCGGCATACAAAATCCCCATATGGTAACTTCCCGCTTCCTGACGGAAAATTCAAACATATTCATGTCGATTTGATAGGGCCATTATCAATTTGTCGGGGTTATACTTATTGCATGACAATTGTTGATCGCTTTACGCGCTGGCCGGAGGTTACTCCGATAGCTGATATATCCGCAGAAACTGTAGCTAAAGCTATATATTTTTCTTGGATTGCTCGTTTCGGTGTTCCTCCTTCAGTCATTTCTAGTGACCAGGGCAGACAATTTGAATCTTCGCTATTTAAATCAATTTATTATGCAAATTTGTTCGGAATTAAATTGAGTAGAACGTCAGCTTATAATCCGAAATGCAATGGCATGTTCGAAAGACTGCACCGTCCATTAAAACAAGCTATTAGTTGTGTTTCAAGTGCGGCATGGGTAGATGCCCTACCCTCAGTGCTTCTCGGATTGAGAACGGTCTACAGGGAAGATTTAGCGTCTTCAGTCACCGAGCTCGTCTACGGTGAGACACTTCGTCACACTAATCTGTGTTCACTTTAAACTGAATTAAATCTGATAGACTATATCTGAAATATTTATGTACAATTACGATCAGCTTTTTACATAAAATGATACACACTTTTTGGTTGATTACGTGAAAATAAAGAACCAAGACTAAATAAATACCAATAAGCAATAATTTAATACCAAGTCATTAGATTCCAATTTAGCTTTAGTTAAAATCCTGAAAAACAATCTTTTTTGTTCAACTCTGTTTCTCTTAAAGAAATCCAAACAATCTTAATTTAACATGTTCTTTTAATGATACAAACTGTATTTCAAAAATAGAAACAGGAAGGGAAAAGAAAGTTTATCACAATTCGAAAACTCACCCGTGTGACGGGAAAAAGTCCAACAAAATAAACATAATTAGTCGCACATCTTAAATGTACCAAAACATGAGGCTGGTGAATGATAAACTTACACTACAATCAATAAACATAACTAAAGAAACAACTTTCATATGCTGAAAAGAGTTAAGAACGTTGAATGTAAGAAATAAAAAAAGGACAGACGATAAAATATAAGCTATGTCCGAATAGAGCAACCTATTTTAAACTAATTTAAAATGAAATTCTAGATGGAAACGTTATTTTAAGATTTGGACAGCAGCCAAAAAAATCTCTTTTAAAACAATTGTTAGAATTTTACTTGCTCACCCATATGCGAAATGGCAACAGGAAAGAAATAAAAATTCCTGAATAACGTTATGTTAATTAACGTTTTTATTAATATCTCCGCTAATTAACGTCGCACAATTACGAGATTGGTCGTATTGTTTTCTTTGGAAAATTTCGAATTGATCGGTATCTCGTTTGACTCTTGATTCGCAGCGGTTCTTGAGAAGATCGATCTTCAGACAGACAGACGGACGCGAACAGATTTTAATATTATAGTGGATAAAGACATAGTGAGTAGCAGAAATTTTTCTTTCTGCTAAAGGCAAAAAAAAGTCCCCATGAAGAATCGAAATTAAGAATATTTTAAACAATTTACTGTAGATGCCGAGCATTATATTAAATCACTAAAAACTAGCGATGGAAAATTAGTTATAGTATGTCCGAGAAAAACTGGATTTTTAGGTTCCCTAATTTCTATGAAAAGTGTGCTGGGAACATATGAAAAGTATGTAGGTGCCCGAATTCCAGTTCTAAACTGCGTAATGACTTATAAGCTTACTCAGGATCACCTTGAAACTTTTTTCAGTGCGATCAGGTTGTGAGGGGGGATTCAACAATAACCGTCGGACAATTTCGAAGTGCGAAAAAAAAGATTATTCATTCATACAGAAATTAAAGAGTCGCTTTTGATCATAAATATGCTCTGGAGCAATGGCGGATACAAAGGGGGGGGGGGGGGGGGGGGGGGGGGGGGGGGGGTCATGACCATAGATCTTAAAAAGGGATAGATAGGCCTTGATCGATCCCAGTCGAGGCCTTGATCGATTCCAGTTCTTCAAATTGCGCTGATTTTGACAACCTTCAAATGCTAAGATTAAATTTGAAGCGTAACAAAAATGCTTTGAAAGAAAGCCTTTTCTTCAGATTCCTTTGAAGACGATTAGGAAAATTCAGAAATCATCTCAATTAACATGACGCAGTATATTAATGATGTTTCTGATTACGCTGGATTTTTTGTCCGCAAGTGCACTCTGTTATGAACTGCGACGACTGCAACGCAGTCTCAACTACAACAAACCAAAAAATAGGCCTAATAAAATTTAAGAATTTTGGGACACATTCAAGTATGATAACTTAGATTGCAGCCATTGAAATATGTACATTCGTGAAGAACAACTGAGAGAGAATGTGAAAAAGTTTTGGGAGTAAAACACAAAAATATAATGTTACTCATGAGACCACAAGAGTTATCAGAAAAATTTCGAATTCCGTTTTTCTAAGATTAAATAAGCATATGTTGGAATCAGAAGTAGCAGATTTTCTCGTTAACAAGTTTATAAAATCAATCGTTACTAAATATTTAAGCGTTAGAATGTATCGCGCAGTCAATTCAAATAATGAAAATAATTCACAAAGACCAATAAGTAGGAAAGTAACAAAATTAATATTGTTAAGGGACAATAATCACTAGTTTTCTTCACCCTCGAGTTTAAATTGTCAAAATTATCATATTCTATGGAACGAAAAAAAAAAGAAAAATTGAAGAGGGGGCAGAAGTCAAATGACCATTCATGTAGTTTATAATTGCAAATGAATTTATTTTCTGAGTACTTCAAAAAAAAAAAAAAAAACACTGAAGTTGCTTAAAAATTAGGAACAAACCAAAGTTATTTGTTTGGCTAATGTAGTGCTAGTGCGAAACGCATGCGAATATTAGAATATTATTTAATCGAGTTAATTGATATCCGATACTATTTACATTTGTATTTCTAATTGTGGTTTATGGTTTTAGATAGGGTTTTATGTTAAATTGTTGCACTGGCTTCAAAAGTTGTGGGAAGAAGCACGCTTTAAAACTATTTATCTGTATTTGAAAAATTTGATTGAAATAAAAGAAAATTTATAAGGTCAATTTTTGTTTAAGATTTTTGAAGACGTCTATTTCTACTCAGTATTTAAAGCACTTGAAAAAAAGTTTAAATAGCTTGTGCGCCTGCTTCAAAAGTTATGATGGGAAAATATCTAACGGACTATTCCATGAAAAAGCTGTCATTTTGTCCCGCATTTCATTAAAAAGTAATACCTTAAAAAGGTAACAAAGAACATTTTTTGCAAAAGTACAACAAATACATTTGCGATTTCTTAATGAAAAAAAAATGAAAGGGGGTTTAACCCATGCTTAAAGCATTTAACCCATGGGTTAAATGCTTTAATTTCCCTTAATTGTGCAAATGATCGCAGCGCAAAGTGAGTCTCTTCGATAAGGGAAACAGTTTCTTGTGAGGGGTGTCCCTTGATCACGTGATGTGTTAGCATAAAATATTTTATTTTATTTAGTTTTTATTCTCGGTCCACAGCCGATAATTTAAAGAAAATAATTTAAAGTTAAGTGTACCTACTTTAAGCCCAGTCTGGTAAAAGTAGAACCTGTCAACTAGTTGGTGCTAACACTTCAATCGACGATTCCCCCACGCCATAATTAATGGCGACTGTTTACTGAAACCATCGGAGATTGCATGTCTCGATGTGTCGATTCAGAAAAGTTGAGTTGTCACCTGATCGACTCGAATTAATTCCACTCGTTGACCGCACGTGCTATGGAGAGGAGTACGAAGATTCGCGGTAGTGGAATATGCAAATGAGTGATGGTCGAAGTAGAAGTTAGTGTGGTGACGTCATCGAGGCATGGAATCTCATTGGTTGATAAAACATATATATTGTGGTGAGTGGCAGCAAGCGAAGTCGCTCTCGTTTTTCTTCTTTCAACTATCCCCAGTGGTTGGTTCTGAAGGTGAAGCCTAGTCCGGCTCACGTGTAGGGGGGTTTTTCCCCGCGATGCTAGCGGGGGTTTTTGTGGTATGTGATGTTTAATATTCCAAGTCCTGGAATTAGTGAATCCAGGTGAAGAACCTGTTGTGTTGTGTCCGGCCAATTAAAATGTCGGGGATGTGAGTTCCATGTGTCTACCTGTGATGTTCACCGATCTACGAATTGTGTAATGGTGCTTTTCATTCGGACATTCCTGAAGTGTGATTCGGCGGACCTTTTGTGAGTTTTCTACCTGATCCTTCGGAGTGGCAAGTGACTGCATCGACATCTTGGTGACATTTTTCTTTATATTCTGGAACCACTTTTGTTATGATATTTTGGGGGTGTATTTTATGGGGATGTTATTCTAGTCATATTTAATAAATGTATTTTTCTGAAACATGTTTTTTGCTTGTCTCCAACTTGACATTACACGGCCAGTTAATGTTGGCTTAGTTTAAATATCTTAACTTCTGGATTTTAAACTTAACTTTAATTTATGCCAACAAAGTGGTAGCAGAGCTCGGTCGAATGTCATTTTGGTTGGAGACAAATTTGCAAAAGTTTTCAGAATAATGGAAAGGGACTATCGAAACATTAAGAAACTTAACTCCTGCAATTGGGCAACATGGTCGAAAAATATGAAAATGGTACTGATAGAAAGAGATTTATGGGAATTAACCCAAACAAAATTAGAAGAAGGTATTTCGGCAGAAATAAAGAAACGGAGGGGCCAAGCAGTGGCGATTATTTACCTCAACATAGAGGATGAGTTAAAACAACTAATAGATGATTTAGACGATCCATATGCTGTATGGACGTCATTGAAATTGAATTTTGAACCTCCGTCTTTAGCCCGTGTTGCCGGATTGTGGGAGGAGTTTTTTTCTAGCAGAATTAATGAAAAAGAAACTATTGGAATGTTCGCGGCTCGATTGAAGTGTTTGCTCCGACAGTTGGAGGAGAATGGCTATAAAATGGATGAGAAATTAAAGGGATTTCAACTAATACGTAGTTTAGATCAAAATTTTAGGGGAATAGTACAAAATATTTATAGATGGGATGAAAGTAAATTTAACTTTTCAAATGTTTTGGATGAACTTTTAGCAGAAGAGGGGAGATTAAAATTTTTAGGAAATGAAAATTTTGGAAATAGTAGTTCAAGTGTTAATGCTTTTTCAGTTCAGAATAAACACCAGACTGGGCGGAAAGTTGAAAATGTAAATAAATTTGAAACGAGAGTTTGCTTCACATGTGGGAAAAAGGGGCATATTTCGGCTCGGTGTTGGAGCAGAAAACCAACTAATCAAAATAAAGGTAATCGTAATTTTGTCAAACAAAGTAATCCCCCTAAGGCTGGAATGTTTTGCACCATCAGTAAAATATCAGGAGTGCAGGCCAACAACACAAATTTGAAGGAGGAAATACCAGTATTTTTACTGGATACAGGTGCCACGGCACATTTCTGTAAAGATAGGGACTTGTTTTGTGAATTGAGGCCTGTTAAAAATACAAAAATGGAAGTAGCTGTGGGCAATGTAAATAGTCAAGTCGAGGGGGTAGGGAAAATTGTTTTCGAAATTAAAACAGATGGTAAGCTAGTAACCATCACATTGAATGAGGTCTATTATGCTCCAACACTTAGACGAAATTTGCTTTCCGGATCCAGGATAGACAGTCTTGGTTTTTCATTAAGGTGGTATCCTGGTAAAATATGTATTTTTAATAATGATGGTATCAAACTTTTTTCTGCATTTTTAATTGATAAATTGTATTTTGTAAAACCCACTTCATTTTTAAGTAATCAAAGTAGTGACTCACCACCAAATGTAAATGTAACCGAGGTCAAAGGATTAGACCTGGAGTTGTGGCATGAACGGTTTTGCCATATTAATTATGACAGTATCTTGGAAACTGAAAAAAAGAACTGTGTCAAAGGACTTAATATAAAAAATAGAAACCGGCCAGATTGTGAGCCTTGTATTATTGCAAAGAAAAGAAGGTGTTCATTTAAGCCCACTCCAGGGATAAGGTCTAAAAGACAACTTGAGCTTCTTTTCATGGATCTAGCAGGGCCATTTCCGGTGGAGTCACTAGGGGGGAAAAGATATATTTTTTCCATAATTGATGATTTCTCAAGGAAGTCCACTATTTACTTTCTAAAATCAAAAGATGAAGCTTTTGGATATTTCCTTAGATACCAGAGGCATGTAGAGAGAGCCCTCAACAAGAAAATTTTGGCCATAAGGTCTGATAATGGGAGGGAATTCACAAATTCTAATTTTGAGACCCACTTAATTAAAGAAGGCATCAGCATAGAAAGAACCAACCCTTATACTCCCGAACAGAACGGGGTAGTAGAAAGATACAATTTGACATTAATGAATGGGGTTAGGGCAATGCTGAAAGACTCTGGACTAAAGGAAGAATTTTGGGCGGAAGCCGCCTTATGCTTTAATTATGTCAGGAATAGAACAGTCCTAAAAGAAAGGGGGAAAACCCCATTTGAGCTGTTCTGGGGAAACAAGCCTTCAGTAAGGCATTTCCGAAGGTTTGGATGTATTGCCTACAGAGGCATGCAAAAACAAAACCTAAAGAAATTTGACTCGAGAAGTAAGAAAGGCATAATGGTGGGCTACGCAACCCAAGCAAAAGGGTATAGGATTTGGGACCCAGAGCTAAAGAAAATTTTTGAAACTATTAATGTGGTCTTCAGGGAAAATTTAATTTGGGGGAAATCAAACTTGAATGGGAATGTAGACAATGATGATGATTATTCTTTTATTAAACCTATTAGTGAAGTTCTCTTAGATAAAGAGATAGATGAAAGAAAGGCTCCCACCCCTTGTGAGGAAATTGAATGGGTGAGGGATGCAGTAAAAAGAAAGACAGGGGACCGTACTGATATCTACTACTATGAAAAAGGAAATAAAACCAGGTTAAGGTCACCCAATGATGTAGAAAAATATTGTAAGAAGAATAACATTGTTTACAATCCTGAACTATTTGATTTCAAAAGTAAAAATGTGCCTTATAATCCTTTGTTTGATATTTTTAATTCCCCTAAGGAACAAATGGAACCCGAGCCAGAGGCAAATTTGTCAGAAGTGCTAATTCCCCAAAACTATAATCAATGCTTGAAAACCCCAGAAGTAAAACATTGGCAAGAAGCCATGTCAGAAGAAATGAAAGTGATTCAAGAAAGGGGGGTGTGGCAGTTAGTTCCCCAGCCAGTTGGTAAACCAGTACTTGGTAATAAGTGGGTCTATGACTTGAAGAGGAATGCTAAAGGGGAAATTGCCAGATTTAAAAGCAGATTGGTTGCGATGGGAAACAGGCAGGTGGCAGGAGAATCGTATTCTCAGGTTTTCTCCCCAGTTATCAATTTCTCCCTGATAAGAATGTTTTTCTCAATTCTGGTGATATTCCTGGGTTGGAGCCATTTTCAATTAGACGTAAAAAACGCATATCTTTATGCTGATTTGCATGAAGAAATCTATATGCGACAACCACAGGGTTTTGTAATCCCGGGAAAAGAAGACTGGGTATGCCGTCTAAAGAAATCGCTATATGGTCTCCATCAATCGGGGAGAAATTGGTACCTGGAAATTGATAGGGTTCTCCAAGGTCTAAATTTTTTGAAATTTAAATGTAGTAACTGTGTCTATACAAGAAACAGAAATGTGTTTTTATTGATGTATGTAGATGATATAATAATTTTTGGAAAAAATGAAATCATAATTCAGGAAACAATTCAGGATTTATCAAAACATTACGATATTAAAGAATTAGGGAGAACTAAAAAATTATTGGGGGTAGAATTTGAAGAAATCAATGGGGGAATTTTTATACACCAAAATTCTTATATTAAGACAGTTTGTGAAAATTTTGAAAAGTTTCAATACCCATACTCGACCCTCCCAATAGCGAAAGGTACAATTTTGTCTTTAGGTGATTGTCCAAAAACGGACCAAGAAATAAAAGAAATGGAGAAAGTACCTTATCGCAATTTATTGGGATGTTTGTCCTATATAGCAGGGAAAACTAGACCGGATATTGCATATACAGTTAATTTATTATCTCAATTTCAAGCAAATCCGGGTAAAAGACATTGGCAGTGTTTATTAAGACTTTTGGGTTATTTAAAATATACAAATTATTATAAATTAAGTCTATCTGCAATAAATGAAATTAAAATCAATGGTTTTTCTGACTCAGACTATGCTGCAAATAGGGACGATAGGATTTCGATGGGGGGAATTATTATTTACATTGACAGAGTACCTATTATCTGGCGAACATTTAAACAAAAGTGTGTTTCATTGTCCACCATGGAAGCTGAGTATATATCTTTGACAGAAGCAGCAAAAGAGGTGGTGTGGTTAAAAAGAATTTTAGAAGAAACATCACATTTTGAAATAGCTGGATATAAATTTAACGGGTCTGTAATTAATTGTGACAATATAGCTGCAATAGAATTTTCAAATTCCCCTATAGAAAATTCCAGAACAAAGCATATTGATGTCAGATATCATTTTTTGAGAAACTTAGTAGAGGAGAATACATTTGAATTAAAATATGTGAAAAGCGCAGAAAATCCTGCAGATACGTTTACCAAGCCTCTGACTCGGGGTACATTGAAAAAAATGTGCAAACTCATTTTTGGTAATTATGAAAATGTAAAAGTTTAATATTCAAATGTGTAAATTTTTTCAATGTTTTTCAAAAGTGTTTAAATTTTTTAATTGTTGTGTGAAATATGTCAGTTTTCATGTCGTTTTGAAGTGTATCGTGCTGTGTAACCGAGAAGGGGGGAATTTGTTAGCATAAAATATTTTATTTTATTTAGTTTTTATTCTCGGTCCACAGCCGATAATTTAAAGAAAATAATTTAAAGTTAAGTGTACCTACTTTAAGCCCAGTCTGGTAAAAGTAGAACCTGTCAACTAGTTGGTGCTAACACTTCAATCGACGATTCCCCCACGCCATAATTAATGGCGACTGTTTACTGAAACCATCGGAGATTGCATGTCTCGATGTGTCGATTCAGAAAAGTTGAGTTGTCACCTGATCGACTCGAATTAATTCCACTCGTTGACCGCACGTGCTATGGAGAGGAGTACGAAGATTCGCGGTAGTGGAATATGCAAATGAGTGATGGTCGAAGTAGAAGTTAGTGTGGTGACGTCATCGAGGCATGGAATCTCATTGGTTGATAAAACATATATATTGTGGTGAGTGGCAGCAAGCGAAGTCGCTCTCGTTTTTCTTCTTTCAACTATCCCCAGTGGTTGGTTCTGAAGGTGAAGCCTAGTCCGGCTCACGTGTAGGGGGGTTTTTCCCCGCGATGCTAGCGGGGGTTTTTGTGGTATGTGATGTTTAATATTCCAAGTCCTGGAATTAGTGAATCCAGGTGAAGAACCTGTTGTGTTGTGTCCGGCCAATTAAAATGTCGGGGATGTGAGTTCCATGTGTCTACCTGTGATGTTCACCGATCTACGAATTGTGTAATGGTGCTTTTCATTCGGACATTCCTGAAGTGTGATTCGGCGGACCTTTTGTGAGTTTTCTACCTGATCCTTCGGAGTGGCAAGTGACTGCATCGACATCTTGGTGACATTTTTCTTTATATTCTGGAACCACTTTTGTTATGATATTTTGGGGGTGTATTTTATGGGGATGTTATTCTAGTCATATTTAATAAATGTATTTTTCTGAAACATGTTTTTTGCTTGTCTCCAACTTGACATTACACGGCCAGTTAATGTTGGCTTAGTTTAAATATCTTAACTTCTGGATTTTAAACTTAACTTTAATTTATGCCAACATGATGTCCAACGGGGGATGTTGGCGCGCGCTCTGAGGAGAAAAGTGGGGAGAAGGCACATCTATTCTATTTTAAGATCTATGTTCGAGACTCAGAGGGGAGTATTGTATAGGTCTTGTTATTTTTGCATATTCAGTCGAATTTGCATGTAATTTTACTTTATCCTGGAAAGATTAGCCACCGAGCGTGTGGCAACAGCAAAAACATTTATTTATAAGTGAGTCGCTTATTTGCTAGATTCTGTCTCCTACTTGCATTCCTGCTGGTTGCAGGATGTACGACGTCTATGTTTTTAAATTGTAAATAAAAGAGTTTTATTTTATACTCAGGTATGTTTCATATGTTCGCGGCCAATCGACCTCGCGACAAATATAAATTATTTTATATTAGACATTTTGCACTACATCAGACTGAAACAAACACTTCATATTTCGTTTACTATTGATGAAATTTATAAGTTAAGACAAAATGTTTTAATTTTTGTCGATATTTTATACATAATAATTGAAATATAGAGAGAAATCAAACTAAAATTTTGATAATGAGTAAAAATAACTAGATAAAAACATAACAACAAAAGAATAATCCAGTGGGAAAAAAGCAATTTCATCTGAAAAGGTATTCTCAATATGGTATATCCCCCAAAACAAACACACTTCAGATAATTACTTCATACAAATCAGGGATTTATGTATGAGTTTGGGAAAATTTAAGGGCTACATCAACTCTTGAATGTGAGACATGCATCATCAAAATTTTTCGTTAACCAAAAGGCAATTAATTTCAGTGTTTAATTGATGTTTATATAAAACAATGATACCGTTTGTCAATTCAAGTATTTCAAAAAAATCGATTAATATTATTACATTTATTTCTTTCAATCTTTTTTTTTTTGTTAAAAGGAAACAAACTTGCTCAAGCTCTTAATTAGTTTAATGAATCAAAACTTTTGAGAATTTTTAATAGTAAAAGCATAATTTTTAAATAAGGTCTCTTTACATAGGACTCAAACTGTAATGGCTAATAGGAAAAAAAAAGGCTTAGTGCAAAACAAGAAAAACAAAAAGTAATGAAAAAGAAAATCACAATAATATACAACAGTGTGAGTAAAGTAGGTTAAAAATAACATTTTGTGTTTCAATTGAACCTTTTTTGATTATTTTCTTTTCCAAACTCAATTCCAGCCTTTTGTTCGAAAATCAAATTAAAGACAAAAATCAAATTATTCTGAAAATATTAACTAACTTTTATAAACAAGAAAATATGGAAAATATAACAACCTGATATTGGTTAAAGCCAAACATTATTCTAAAAGGAGGTAGCTTTGAAATAGTTTTTAGAAGAGGGTAGCAAAAAGAATTTCAAAAAATGAACATGATTTTTAAAAAATCTAAATTTCATAAGATGTCAAAATGGAGTAAATACACCATGCTTATAAATAACATTCAAAGTCCAAACCCCAATTTATCAGGTTAATGAAGTACTAGTACGTACCCAAGAAGTGCTTCATCTTGGTTAACTTTAACCATTTGGACCACTTTGTCAAAGGGACATAATTTGTAGAGATACTTCTTCTCGGAAAACTCAAAGCATTCATTTTCCAAGACCAGGAATTCGTCTTCTTCACCGAAATCAGCTTTTAATTTTCTTTTCAAAAGCCTGCAGAAAACATGCAGAATTATCAATATTAGAGAACAAAATTTGTAGGAAAGATTGACAATAACAGTTATTCATCAACACAATTGAGGATTAAGCAATGGAGAGGAAAAAATTAAAACAATTTGCCAATAAATTAACATAAATGAATAGACAGGTCAACTTTGAAAATCTCAAGTAGTGCATTTTGGTTTGCTTAAAAAACAAATAGAAAATTAATAAATTATTAAAACAAAGAAGTCTCACAAATGTAAAAAGAATATCAATACTATTTTAACAAGAGAATCAACTGCAGTATACTCTTGAAGTCACCATCGAGTTTTCGAGAAAACAGGGTCGTAATCATAATAAAATAACGTTCTAAAAATTAGCCATGATAGTTAAAAACAAGAGGAAACATGTAATGAAAGTTGAAAAGAAGTCTTAATACAATAACAAAAATTTTAGTTTTTAAAATGAGCCAAAAATAATAGAGAGAAAAGAACGCTCTATTGAGGTAGCAAAATGTAGTGATTTACCACGACTAAACTTATCAAAGATTTGGATTACTAAGTTGCAGAACGGTTTCAAACGAGTTTCAAGCGCTCCGGACAGACCTCCTTCTCCATATAAAACAAGCTCAAAGGGGGGGGGGGGGAGAGTTGGCACCAAATAAATTTTGTGCCAAGTGTCTTCAAAAGTTTTAGTCGTGCTCTGACTCCACCTGATATGAAAATTCTTGGTGAGTTGTATACAGCTGTTTTTCAGGTAAATGAAGACTTGGTATCCAATTTCAGTGGTCATTTAGCACACTGCTATATTTCCCCCTTATAATCATCATGTTAATATCTGAGCATTATAATAATAAAATTCTTTATAAGTCATTAGGGGGGGAATGAATGAATCCCACTAAATAATATTTTGGGTAACTGCACCAGTAAGACATGCTTAAGACATTGCTCTCAGGTTAAGTCAATTTTCTGAGCATTTTAATGCATTTAGACTTTAAAAACTATTTTTCCCTCATGGAACTACACCTCATCTAACGTTTGGTTGCTTCTGAATCCTCGGAATTAGTTAAGTTCATTTTAATTTGCTCAATTTTGAAAAAGGTCTGATCCCCAGTAACAGACACCGACAATTCTGGTGATACCCAGTAACAGATAGGATGAGGAAAGAATGAGTAATGGACAACATTCCCCTTTTCTCTTCAAAACGTGCAAAAGTTCTTCATTTTTAGATCTAAAGCCTTATTAAATTCAAATGAACATGAAACACCCGCTGACCTCACAGCGGCTATTCATAACCTTCCACCACTGCCTTGTAAATACCAACTGGCTTATAAAATTCTCTCTGATAACAGTAGATGGTTGCACCGTCTTCATGGGTTGCAGCAACATCAGTTTAACCCGCCAAAAATTCTTATTATTTCATTCCAAACTTACGACTGTCTGTTACTGGACCCTTATCTGTTACTGGTACCGTTATCCTACTAGTAGTTTAAAAAAGTCAACAACATATAAAAAATATCTGCACAAATATAACAAAACTAAAGCTCTTTTAGGTGATACAAAATTAAATCTGCAACATTTTTTTTAAAATAAAGTTTTTAAGTGGAGAGTATTTTTGACATCATTATATAAAGAAAAGGTGCACAAAACACTTTTTTCTTCTTCAATGTTTTAACTAAAATAAAGTCGTTGTATTACCATTGCAAATAAATAGAGAAGCCACATTCATATTCCAACCAAAGTAATTTTTTCCAACAAATTTTAAAATGTAATATTATAAATTTTTCATTTTCCCTAAACTAAAATCGATGAAAAAGGGATTAAGATGATTTAAAATGTAGTACAGTAGAATCTCGAAAGTCTGAGTCTCGAAAGTTCGAGCTGCCGCTTAATCTGAGGTGTTTCATTTATATTTTAAGTTATACTTTTTAGTGGCTAAAAATTTGATTTTCACTAAAATCTGAAAATAGAAATATTTTGCAACTGTAAAACTTATTGACTACGTTCAATAAATAATACAATGAGAGGTTGATTACGATGTTTTGGTTGCTTTGCACATATAAATGCATAAGGATATAGGGAAAAAATTAGGTTAAAATTGGTCCAAATGAAATTAAAAGAAAATTTATGGTGAAGTTTGAGTGATAATTTTTTCATGAAGACAATTGAGGCAGTGAGAAGCAAAGGGATGCAAGTGGCAAAATTGAAAATTTGGAGATAACTAGTACACATGGTAGGTGGACCCCTCCTCTGTCTTGGTGCAAGAAATTGTATTAGTAGCCCTGGTACGTGCTGCTGTACAGCATGATTTAGAAAAAAAAAATCAATGAAAGCCTACCTAGAATGTTATCTTTAAATGCGTTTTACTCAAAACTTGAAAATGTCCACTTACATCCCTTTGCTTCTCACTGCCTCAATTGTAGTTCTTTTTCTTATGCAAGGAAGTAAAAGGTGCTCCTCCTTATGTCTTCCAAATTGTGTAAATTTTAAATGTGGAAATTTTTTTCAAATAATCTGAGTTTTCAGCAATTTGAGGTGAGGTGAGCCCCATTTACCTCAAATTTTTGAGACTCCACTGTAATTTTTTTAAAGAAAAGTGACTGCATCACTTTTTCTTGACAATTTAATAGATAATTGGTAAGAGGGAAGAGAGAGAGAGAGAGAAAGAGCAATAATTTTTCAACAGATATTTTGAGAAATTTTTGAAAATTCATATGAAAATAAGTATTACCAAATTTCAGCTTGGATGTCTCGTACTAGCTTATCTGCATCAGCAAATTCTTTCCTGGCCATTGCAGCATCTATTGAATATATCAAAGCAGTTATAGACATATAACAGGAAGAGAGAAATAATACATATCATGAAAAAAATGGGGAAAAGGAACTTGTATGATTTAATCAAAACCTTTCAAAATATCATCCTTCTCAGTTGAATTTGCAATTACTTGTGGGTGCTCTGGTTCTTTATCTTCTTTCTAAAAAATGAAACATGTATTAACAAAGCATAATGAACACAGAAACACCTTTACATTGTTTTTTTAGTTAAATTTATTTAAATTTTAGATTTAATGACTATTTTTTGACATTAAATACATCAACCAATAAAATTTTTTAAATATGAAAAAATATCTATAAATACGTATAATGATTAGTAAAAATTATCTCAAACAATTAATTTTTTCAGCTTGACAATGTTTCTAGAACAGAAATAAGTTTGACAATCCTTAATGCTGTTAAGAAGAAGGATATGTTTTGGTAGGAAATTTTAAATTCTTTCATGTTTAAATGGTGCACTCAATGATGGTTATAAGATTCTATGAACTACATAGAGAAGGCCAGTGAGCGTAGTACCTCTTTGAGAATACATATGAATTTCCATCAATGCATTATTTATTCAATTACACACATGCTACATTAAGAGCGGCTCTAGATCTAAACCAAATTCTAAGATGTTCAATTCTTATTTCATTCTATATTCTTTTTTTTTCACTTATTCTCACATAAATAATAGCCGATGATCGAGTAACTTGCGTATTTCAACAATGAAACTCGTGCCACGGCATGATAATCTGATAATATGTTTTGGTAATGTTTAACATGCAGGGAAAGGCTTTTTTATGACAAGGTTGAACTCGATATGGTCACTTAACTGTTTTATTGGTAAGACTGTGTCATTTCGGGGGAATGAAGAAATAAAAAAATGGTCAACAATGAACGCTACCTACTGGAGTTTAGGGCTAATCCACTAGAGTTAGGGTTACCATTTCAACTATCAAAATACACCAAAAAGGCAATGGCTTCGTTCAAATGTGGAAGTAATTTTCACTTGTCATACCTTGACGGGCGACTTTCTAGTAGATAAATAAAGGGAGATTTATTATGAATATTTGAATTTAGGTTACAATAAATGAACCAAGAATTTTTTTGGCTACTGCAGTTAGTCAATAAGATTAGACGAGGTGTCATAATATTTAACAAAAGTCTAAACAGGATCATTTTTGAGACTAAATTCAAAGCATGCTGGTTTTACACAAACAAAACATATAAGTTAGATAAAAATATTTTCTATTTACAACAATTAAATGAATAAATACATTGAAATAACAGAAAATAAAATAAAGTCATAAAAGTTGATTATGTTCAGAGTGAAAATGATACATAGGAATTTTAAGTTAATAGACAGGCTAAAAGGTTCTTTGTTAAATTGCAATGTTTAATTGTGAATACATTTTGATTTTATTCAAGTCAGTGCAAAGGCTGATTAAAAGTATGTGCACTATGTATAATCAAACAGATTTTGTCCATTTCAACATGATTTTCTTAATACTCAATGAAAGCCGGGAAAAGAGATATACCCTTCCAGCCCCCAGAATGACATGCTTGCCATCATTTTACCTTTGAAGGGCAATTTTCACAACAAACCCTCGTGAAGGAATGGAGTTTCAATAAGTATTAAAAAGAATTTCACTTTACAATACTTACAACTTCAGGCTTTGGACTTCGTGAATCATCAACAGGCTTCACTTTGGGAGGCTCCTCATTAGCCTGTGAAAAAGAGAATATTCTAAGAATTGAAAAACCTAAGTAGTTCATTAATGCAGGGTTGGCAAAAACACCCAAAAAGCCCCAACTAAAGCTGTTTTTTTTTATTCTAAAAATGTAGGTTTTTTTTCTTTTTTTAGGGAAAATGTGGGTACTTGTAGCATATTGTAGTGTAAGTATATGGACAAAGCACAAGAATTGTCTTGGGGTGAAAAATTCAGCGTTTTCTGAAGAAAAGTATAAAAGACGATGAAACCCAAGAATGGTGGAAGTTTCAGATTTTTTAGTTTCCATAATTATCAACAGCTAAGGCAAAGTTACTTCTTCAGTGATAAAATCTATTGCTCGTTTGTTCGTTTTTAATAACTACATTTTGTTTTTGAATTTTATTTTATTGTATTTCATTTTGTTATGCAAAACTACAGTAGAACCTCAAGTAGTTAAAAGTTAAATTCCTTTTTACTGAATTCCAGCTTAATCAAGACATTTTATTTGAATTTTATGTTGCCTGTTTTTCTATTTCTGAATACAGAGTAAGAAATATTAAACTTTTTTGTAAGACAATGAAAATACTGTACATCCTATTCTGTTATCTGTCTGCCCCTTTGTAACACTTGTTAATTTCTAAAAAATAGAACCTTGTTTATTCGAGCTTTGTGACGTGTTGGTTTGCAGAAAATAATTCAAATGAAAGCCTTTTAGCTAGAGTAGTTTCCTCTGTACAACCTACAAATATTGAGAAAATCAGACGTGACAGGACTTAGTCAAGATCATTTGAGTTATTTATTGACCAGTTAAAGAAAAAAGTTAAATATATTTATTTAAAATCTTTGAAGTATTTTTTTAATGCCGTTAAGAGTTAAGAAATACTATTAAAGTTCAAAATTCATTTTTATGTCCATTGTCTCTGGTGAAGAACAAATAAAAAAGAAGTTTAAATTGTAAAAGTATTTAAAATTAATTATTTTTTTAAAAAACTTCTCAGAAATTTTAAAAAATCCAAAAGTGGGCTAAATAATGGGCTTTTTTAAATGGGTTTTTTCAAAAAAACCCCCCCATTGGGTCCAATTCGGTCAACCCTGCATTAATGTCAACTTAATTTGAACGTCATTTTAGAACCTACTCAAGGAGTTATCTTATATCTGATATGAAAAATTAAGATCCAGTCTATTTAAATTTCTCTGATTGAACTCTAACAACATCACAGGGCTGCCAGAGTTTCATTACTAAACATAGTTTCTTTAGTTGTCTGTAATATTAAAAAAATCTCCGAAATAGTTGCTAGAAGCAAAGAGTAATTTCTAAAATAACCTCTTTTAAAAAAAAACTGCACTTAGGTGACAATAATGCAAAGATGCTTCGACAAACGCACATCTTGGTTGCATGGTATGTTTGCAGGGTCACGTAAAGTAGATAGCAAGATCTATACACGAGGAAAATGATCTATTAAAGACTCTTGGAAAAAAAAAACAACTTAAAAACACATTTTCCATACTTCTGTCCAATCCTCTTAAATGAACACTAAAGAAACAAGTACTGATGCATTCTGGAATACTTTCATTGTCTGACTTTTTTAACTAAAAAATCAACGAGATAATTCTCGATTCCATTTTAAAAACTAAAAAAAAAAAATCTCACGGGTTTATTACACTACACAACAAAAAACAACTTTTTGTCGGCATCCTGGTTTTAATTAGCCAATTCTTACTCATTTTGGGTCGAAAAATAAATTGAGTATGTGAACGAATTTTTTTTATTAACTCTTGTTTGTAAGATACACAAAAGCTCACAGGAGAAATGTTCAAGTCATTTCAAAATCACACTTTTCCACTATTAAAAATTAAATCGTTGACTATCCATCTATGTCATCGCTACTCCTGGTGAACTACAGAAAACTGAGCATCAAAACAGGAATCGATAGATTTGTAATTTTCCTGGCTACATGTTTAGCTATGCGGCATAGCTGTGCTACTTTAACTAGCGGAGATATAAATTAAAAATTATTAAAAACTTAACATTCTCTCCTATCGGTTTCTCATTCAGAAGATTTTTCCCTTCTTTTGAAACACTCTTCCCCATTATATTCCCCATCATTCTTGGCAAGGTGACTCACAGAGCAAAAGTATTTTATTTTCTCATGTTACCCTGCGTTTGTAATTTCTCTCCTTTTTTTTCTGCTTAAAGGAAAAGTCTTTGAATAGTTCGGAATTGAATGTTTCTAGAGCTGCGGCATGAAAAAATTAACACACTGTTTTTATTAATTAATGTACTGACGCAGGTAATGTGGAGTTTGATGCATTTTTTTTTTTTTTTTATCTTTTCCTTTGAAGAAATGTAATTCACATATTGAAAACGTAATTAAAATTTTTTTCGCTAATTGAAGCTAAAGGCAGTACAGCGTCGAAGGCGCTGTACTTTAGTACTTCAGAAGAACAGAGTTGCACACCAACCCACCGGAGGCAGATTGTGTGATCCGCCTTCGTGGTTAGTACCATTTGAAAAAGTAAACAAATATGTGATACACAATCTGCATAGTTCTGAAATCCACACCAGCCAAAGTGTATTGTTTAAGGCATGTGGATTTGAAAGAGCTGACTGCAATATACATAAACCTAATGTTTTAACCAATGATTCAAGATGTTAATGCCGAGTTAAACTGAAGAACAACAACAAAGATGGTCTCTTTTAAAGTAAAGAGGAAACAGGGGTGCCCATCCCCCAAGTTCCATGGCGCAAATTAACCTCCAAAATTTTCCTCAACTCTCTTCTTCCCCCTTTTTGTTTTTAGCTTGTTTTTTATGTTTTTAAAATAAGTTTTTTTTCTTTTTAATATTTTTAATAAGTTTATTCTTTAGAATATTTTTATTTATTTATGTATTTAATTATTTTTAATTATTATTATTATTTTATTAGAAAATTTCTGTGCTACGCCGATGACACACGCACACACACACACACACACAAACTAAAAAAATGAAATAAAAAATAAACAGAATAAAATAAAATAAATACTAATTTAAATTAAAAATAAATAAATAAATAAATAAATAAATAAATAAAAAGCAATTTTAAAAATCCCACCAAAAATTTTGATGGCACAACTTGCGTCATAATCCCCTCTTGTGGGCACCCTGGGGGGAAATGTTCTAGACTTTCCATAAACTGAGTTGCACTCACACTCATTTATCAAAACACAAAACTTGTATAGTAATGGGAGCTCATAATTATAGTTTACTTCATGAATGGTGAATGCAGGCTTCATTATCTTCCATCCAGAAGCTAAGAAATCCTCTAATTTCATTTCCTCTTTTTTATGCATATAAAACTGGAAATATAAGAAAAGAAAATAAGAAATTACGCATAACAGTTTAAAAACAACGATCATAAATAACATTTTTGGCGCCCCCCCCCCCCGTTTTTTCTGAAGAGGTTTGTTTCCAGTCATTAAAAATAGAAAATTTTATTAGTTCTAGCACAAAATAATGTGTTCAGAAATTTACATTGCAATGATTTTCTTGTTAAAGGTTTTCATGCTCAGTATCCTACATGAAAACACTAACTTTGATCATTCAAGCTGTAATACAATTTAATTTCCCTGTGCACAAAGTATTATGTGCTACTTTTCTCACTAAAACTGTTAAGTATACATAGGACAGACTTAGAATAACAATGTTATTAATTGGTGGAAAAGTTTCAGTAAAAAGTTTAACACATTTCCATTAAATGGGTGTATATATATATATATATATATATATATATATATATATATATATATATATATATATATATATATATATATATATATATATATATATGTACAAATGCATGTAACTTCAAAACTAAAAATAAACTGATTCAAATTTCACAAAAAAAAAAAAAAAAAAATCTGCCCAAAGAAAAAAAACCCATTGAGCTAATTACAAAAATCACATCATTATTCTAACTTAATGAGTTAATGATTATAAGAATACTTTTGATAATTTTTGGTGTTTTGAACAATAAAAGCTACTAACTAATACTTTGAATAAGTTGAAAGTTTGGTGTATAGATTTTTGGATGTTCTACTGTCCTGCGTTATACGCAGGGTCTGAAAAATTCTGAAAAAAAAAAAAAAACTTACATAAGTGGCTAGTTCTTCCAGCACAAAGAGCTTTTCAGAAGTCATGCTACACTGCACATAAAAATAATTTGTCTTATGTCTAAAAAATTTTCCTAAAGATTTTGAATTTTTGTGTCTCAAGTCTAATTTTTGTCTATATTCTTTCCCTGTAGGGCTGGTCCAGAAGAATTTGCTCATGTCGTTCTCCCTTCTTGTCTCCACAATTAAATCTCTTAACTGTTAAAATATTCTTTTTCATGAAGCACTAATTCTTTTTAGGTAGATTAATTACAACAACCACTTAAGCTTTTTAAAGAACTATAAGTCATACAAATGGCATGTACATATTAGCAGTGAAAGTACCAAACCCCTAATGTCAAAAATGGCAAGTTTAGAGCAACGCATTCAAACTTTTTGAAGTTTCCGTTCTGGTTATCAGTACCATCCTCCCACCACTTATTATCTAATGATTTTTATTGGAAGAAATGATCTAGGAGGTTGGAAAATTAACGTAAACATGTAATACCATGACATTTGCAAAAAGGAAAAAACCCACAACAATTTACATTGGATGTTGGGTACTGCCACTATTAATATGTTATAAATTTAAACATGACTCATCCATTTTAATTGTAACAATTAATGAACAAAGCGTGTCCAGTTTTTAAACTTAAAGCCGAAATTAAACTTTAAAAATTAATTATAACCTTAAGTTAGTTTTCATTTAGTATGCAGAGTAGTAACAGAAGTCTTTTAAGAATGTTTAAATTGATTTTTTTTTAAATTCTGACTATAAACAATAACAAAACAATAAAAAATAAACAAATAAATGAAAATTGCATTCTGAAATTTTTTTGCATATCCTTCAATTTTCAAATTCAAAACAACATCGGCAATTTCTAAATCCATATACTTGAAAAACATTGCAAAATCTTTGTCTACAACCAAAACAATGACAAAAATCCTATATTAAACTTTTCGAATAGTTTTGAGCTTATTTTCCGCTTAGCATACCTTTTGATTTTAAAATTTGATACAATATCTGCATTTTCTACATTCTTATGTTTGAAAAACATGCAATTTTATATCATTATCTAGAACAGGAACAAAATAAATGTTTTAAAAAAGACTCTAAAGTGAGACTATTTAAGATTTATTTTTTGGAGAACACTAGATTTTTAATACTCTGTTTGAATATGCAATCAAACAAGAGAATACTTTTAGAAAACGTACCTGCGCTTCATTGTTGGACACTTTACCATCACCGTCATAATCAAAACGAATGCAAGATTTAACTTCTGCTAGAGTAAGCCTTTGAAAAAAAGAAAGAGCTAATCAAAACAAATTACAATATGCATAGAAGAAATAAAAACACTACATGCAATAAATTTGGATAAAACAGTTTGCATTATAAGATGAAAGATTAGGTTTAGAAGTCCCAGATCAAACTTTTTATATTATCTTCAAAGAAAGAGGTTTGCTGAGAAGGATACATTTAACAGATTAATCAAAATTTTAAAAAGTATCCCGACTAATGGGAATAGCAAAATAATTGGATGAGGAATACAGAAATATAAGTGAAGAGTGCCTTTAAGAGATTTTGCAACATGTTTTCAGGGGCACTCCGATGGGAGGTCACCATGACCTCCCAATAGAGAGGTACCGAGTAGCACTTTGGCCGAGTAGCCGAGTACCGAGTACTCGGCTGAGTACCGAGTTACCGAGTACTCGGCCTTTCACGACTCGGTCGAGTTACCAGTACCACTTATGTTTTAAGAAGAACCATCAACACACATGTGATGAATTTTGAACTTATTGGAATAGTAGTATAGATCTCCTTGTTCATATAATAGTTCTTAAAACTAAATTTCTGCTGAAATTCAATTATGCATTATATAAACAATTTTGTTTGTGCCTAAAATTTTACAAAAAAATTATTTTTAAAATTAAAAATAAATAAAAGGTACGATTAATCAAGTTGGAATTAAAACAAATTACTGTAAAATCCCTCTAATGCGGACACTAACAGGACAATTTTTTTTTTGTCCGCAATAGAGAGGTGTCCGCAGGACAGGGGTTTAAGAATGTTATTTGCATTGGAACTGGGGAATTAAAAATTGTCCGCATAAGAGGGTGTCTGTCTTTGAGGGGTGTACGTTAAGAGGGTTTTCACTGTATATACCAATAAATTATAGTTCTAGTCCGCCAAATATAAATAATTTTTAAAAGTAGATAAAAACAAATGTGCAGGAATACTGCAGACACGTGTTTCTGCCCCCCCCCCCCCATCACAAGGAACGTCTTTTTCAGTGCATAACATGTGAGCTAAAGAATGTACATTCAGTACGAAAGAACATTCGACAAAAAAGTCCGAGTTTTGTTTTTAAATCCACAAGCTCCCATTTTGTGCATTGAAAAAAGAATTTCTTGTAACGCCAAAACATGTGTCTGCAGTATTCCTGCACTGTACTTTTAACATTGTTTTATTTCCTTTTATTTTTTAAGCAAAGATATTTTTATATTTTTTATAACTAATTTTTGGTTGAAGCAAAAATTCATTTTTAATGTAAAAATTCCATATTTTCTATACTTACCTTTTTTGCATAATTTTTAATAAATAAGTTTTATTAATTTTGGAGACATTAAAATAAAGATTTATTCCATTGAAGCATTACAAACTTCATTATTCTCAAAATTTAAATTTGACTTTAAAATGTTAATTGTAAATGATTGCAGAATATAATGCTTGCTCTTTTTTTTTTATAAATTTTAGTATCTGTCTCTGACAATATTCAATTTTTTGCAACTATTCGGTATTGGCCGAGTATCTGACCAGAATTTGGCCGAATACCGAGTACTCCGCAAATTGGCCAAGTAGGCCGAGTACCGAGTAGTTACCGAGTACTCGGTACGTCTCTACCTCCCAACAAATTTCAGACATGGCAAATTTTGACTGAAAATGTAGAAAATTTGAAGACAGCATTGCAATATTGCAGTTATTTTTTTTAAATCTTTTTCAGTGATGCCTAATGTATTTTTACATTAGATTTATGTATGCATGAGTTTTTTTCTTTTTTTGCCTTTTCCGTCATATTCAGTAAAATTCTAGTTTCAACCATCAAATTGAGAATTTTTTGCCTCCCTCCCCCACACATTGGGGGAGGGGGCGCCTCTGGTGGTTTTCCAACAAACAAGGTGTAGAAATGTGTCAAAGAAATTTGGAGATACAGGAAGTCGCAATAGAAAATTGTTTAAATGAAATAATTAATTAGCTAAGGGCAGTTCTTGTTACATTTGAATGAAACAGTCTACTGAAATTAGCCATATTTTGAACAACTTCTGCCACTCTCCTGCTTTTCTTAAAAGACTCTGCTCTAAAAAATGCAAGTGTATTTATTAGTACCTAGTATCGAATTGTGAAATTTAAAGCTTTTATTATACTTAACGTTTAAAATGACACATTTGAGTATTTTTATTTTAACACTAGCGGTACCCGCACCACTTTGCCCGTAGTAGAAAATTAAAAGGTCTTTTGGTTCGCCTGTATATTTACAAATAAAGTATGGTGAATTTCTCGCCAATTGGCTTGCCCATGCTACGGTTCCACGTTGTGATAACTGGGTGATTTACTCGTCCATCTTATGATAATTTTGCTCGGGAAAATGTTCTTAAAATTGGGATAGAAAAAGAACAAAATCGAATTTTTGAAAAACCGCTTTAAGGTGCACACCCCCATGGTACAATCTAACTGTGTGCCAAATTTCATGAAAGTCTGCCGAACGGTTTAGGCGCTATGCACGTCACAGAGATCCAGACATCCAGAGATCCAGACTTTCAGCTTTATTATTAGTATAGATAAGAACTTGTTGAAAACAATAATTATAAAGACACATGCTTATTATATGAATTTAGCAAGATATTGAAGACAAGTTCAAATTTGAAATGCTTACTTTCCATCCTTGTTTAAATCAAGTTCTGAAAAGGCTTTCACACCTTCGGCTTCTTCTTGCTGCTGATGTTCGAGCAGTAAGCGTCTTTCAGCAGCAATGCGCTTTTGCTGTGCTAAATAAATGATATGAAGTTGCAATTAGAACTTTAAAAAAGAAAAAAAAATCAAGTTAATCACATTAAAAAGGCAGTGAGCATCAAGTAAATTTCAATAATACTAGGTTATTACTTCAACAATTGATAATTTGGTAGGCAAACCAAAATAAAATGCTGTTAACTTCTAATCCAATTTTTTAAAAAAAGTTTTTTGCTGAGCTTAGGTTTTACACTTTAAGGAGCATTTATTAAAAGTCAAAACAGAGGGATTTCTTTAGTTGCCAGTAGTAAGAATTTCATAAGTGCCCACTGTTTAGAAATCGTGGCCACATTTCTTTAAACTAAAAGTGCTAAACAATACATTTTTCAAACGCAATGAAAATTGCATTAACTAATGCAAGTTATACATTTTCAGTAGTTCATTAAGGTTGCATCCTGATTAAAGTTTTACCAGTTTTTTAATGCGTCATTTTGACTTGTAATAAAGTTTTGTGATTCATGTAACAATTAATTTTCAATTTTTTAATTTTTAATTTTTTTCACGAACAGTTCTTTAATAGCAGCACTTTTATTTTCTCCCTCCTTTTGCATAAATTTTTCGAGGCAAACCTCGATGTTTCAATCAAATTTTATAAAGTCAGAATATTTGTATTCTGCTTCATCAACTTTTTACATACTCATTCCTTCAATACAAGAGAAATCACAGGTGTTACTCTTTTACGCACAGCACACTGCTTCAAAAGGAGCTCTTTTGGCTTTTAGAGTCTACTGTACAGGAATAGTAGATGGTGGGAAAATTTTCATTTTTACTTTTAAGTTTCTGTCCTTTTAACTATCAGATTGCAAGTAATTTTTTTAACAAAATATTGAGTTAAAAGAAGTAAACATTGAGATACGAAGGATAACTAACAAAATATGGAAGACAAGGGGGTGGGGACCTGACAGAAATTTGGAGTTAGAGTAATGTTAGAATTATCGGTTTTCAAGGTACTGGGCTGTACATACATAGCTGTATATACATGTAAGTACTGAATGCTCTCAGGAGGAAATTCTGGCGCCATAATACTTCTACATATAGTTTTATACCATTTTGAAGCAAATGTATGTCAGAAAATGACATTAAAAAAATGATAATAGAGTACACGTTAATTGCCCTGCCTACCTTTCTTAAATTCCCTTTCCTTGCTGAGAATAATGTTTTCTCTTGATTCAGCATTTTCTTTTTCATCTAAAAAATAAAGCATTGAGCATTAAAAGAGTTAAAAGTAAAAAGGTGAAAAAATGAACTTTTCTCTCTCCCCAATTGTGACTGCTATGTCTCAAAAAGTAATGTGAGGGGATGACTCAAACAAAATTTGCAACATAAGTAGACATAAATGAAAATTAGTACTGATTCATTTTTGGCACTAATTGCTCTAAGCAGGGTGGATTTCTGTCATCAACTGCACAAGTTATAATACATTTCACCTCAAAGGGTAAGCAACAAACGAAAAAAATGGTAATAAAATAAAAATAATTTATTGAAATACAATCAAATTTTTACAGGTTATCCAGCCAGAAAAGGAAAAATTAGTTTCCAAAAAAGTAGTGTAAACATGAAAATGCAAATTTGGCTAGTTAAACATTTCTTCCTCACAAGTTATGCTTATTTTTTGAGATAGAGTAATAAGTTATACCAACCAGTGAATCAGGACCCCCTCCCCCCCCCCCCCCCCCCAAGTAAATGAACACCTGTTAATCTTTTGAAAAAAAAAATTTAAAAACTTTTTTTTAGATGAATTGGCAGTAGTAACTCTCTTCTACCCATTTCCAGAAAGAAAATTACTAGAATGTGCTGTGTTAGTCTACTGGTTGGGGTGTTCATTCACTCAGTCCGGGAACTTCTTTTCATTTCAACCTCCTAAAAAACCTCATACCCAGCTATAAAAGTTCTCCCAATTTTTTAAAAAATAATTATGCATAGCATCTAAAATGTTTTGACTGTCATGCTCCAAATGCTACAACATTAAAGAGTGCTATGAATTTTTGAAAATGAAATTCTGCTTTAGTGATCATTCACTGCTCGGTCTACCCTATATAGCATAAACTTTAATACACAATTCAAATCTTTTATTTCATGATCATTAAAGATTTGTTTCAACACATCAATGAAAAATGGATATTTTATTTATACATGATTATACCCCCGCCCCCTCCCCGACCCTGATTGTCGACCTTATATTAAAAGGTTCATAGGCGCCCAAACTAAAATTTTTGGGAGGGCAGAAATTCTCAATTTTTCGAAAGGAACTCCAAATTTTGCTGAGTGATTATAATTATGCGGAATGGACTACAAAATTCGATGAATGCTGATTATTTTGCCGAAGAATTTTGCTGATTTATCAGACAAAACTCGGCGAGTAAGGAAATTTTTAGATGTCATGAAATACATTTACATTTTTTCTAGATGACATAGGAAACATGGAAAAGGAAAAATAATCACAACTAGTACAATTTGCCAGTTGATATAGCAGAATCAAGAAGAAAAATCAAAAATCCTTTTAAATGCCTTTCTTATATACCAAAATGGCTACAATCGTCAGTTTTTTAAAAAAATTTCAGTTATTATAAAAGCACAAATTAATAAACTTAAACATAAAAAGGATATTAATCACTTTTTGTTAAAAATAATATATGCAGTAAAAAATGCAAAATAAATTTAGCTTCAGTTAAATGAACCTATAATTAAAGCTTTTAGAGCAACCTTTACTGAACTTCATTTGGAAATGAAATTTTACAAAAAAAAAAAAAAAAAATCTGATTAGTTACTGTGTGTTTTTCTTGCACAATTTTTGTGACGGCACACTTCATTTTACTTAGTATCACAGAAGCAAATATTTTAGTTATTTTCTAAAACACTTATTCAGATCATAAAGACGGAAAGAATTCAAAACATCAGCCAATTAGAAATATTTTATGATGAAACTTCAGTGGGGGGGGGGGGGGAGGGTTTAAAGAAAAAAAAAGGGACAGTTTCAGATTTTTCTTATTCTTTGAAAGTTAAAAACTTTAGAATAAAGTTTTCATGTGAGAGATGGGTTGTTGTGTACAGCTTTAATTATACAACATGCATGCAGTCATTAAGCATAATTACTATCAGGATGTTAAATATGTTAGTTAGGGAGCTAGTTAGGATGCACTTACTTGCGCAATCAGCAAAGAAAAATAATAAACTATTCCTAATACAAGTTCTTTCAAAAAGTCACCTTGTTTTTCATTTTTCACATTAATTGCCTCAGCCTCTTGCTTTAGCAATTCATCTAAAAGAAGCTAAAATAAAAATAAGTAAACACAATTGCATTTATTACATAATACTGGTACATAATTGGTTAAGAAGTAAAAACACTTGAATGTTTGCAAAATTGAGATAAGTCAATTATTTTGCAGCATGAGCTGTTATTTAGTTAAAATAGCATGTTTACAAAATTGCAGAAAGATTATGAAATTAAATTGTAGAGAGTAAAAGTAACAGTTACCTATTTTGCTGTTTGCTGACACTTTTTTTACACCATTGTTGATTAAATAAATAAATAAATAAATAGCGGTTTGAAATACACATGTATATTATTAATATTTTCCACATGAAAATTAAATTAAATAATTTTTAAATATTTAGAGTCAGATAAATAACACACACACAATAAAAAAAAAACACAATCAATATTATAAAACATTGCTTCTTTATTGTAGCCATCAGCTACAGACAAAATTTGATTTGCCAAAAAATAGCAGAAAAAATCTGATTCCATACAGCACAAAAAAACATAGCTCTACACAGATAACACAATAGTCACTTACGGAAAGGTTGACTATGATTGTTCTGCATAATTGAACTCAACTGACCTATAAGTTATCAACAAAGTGATAAATCAAGAATATCTCTAACCTAACATTTCAAAGAAATAAAATATTAAAAAGTGAACGATAAACAAATGAAAAATGAACAAACTAATGATAATAGATTACATTAGTGGTTCCCAACCTTTTTTTTTACCTGAAAAAGGCACCTCAAGTTAAAATGATTTCAGAGGTCAGAACATACATAAATTTTAAAATATTAAAAAAAAATCTAAATAACATGGGAGAACACGAAAAAAGAAAAAAAACTACAAAACAAGATTTATTGTCAACATTACTTGATACGTATTTTATTAAATACTAGTGACACTCACACTCTGAGGTAGAAAATTAAAAGGTCATTTGGTTAAAATAATATTATATGATTGCATACGAAAGTATTTCAGGCAAGGACTACTAATTCGATAGGAGTCCATGTTTTTCAGATTCATTGTAGTACCTCTCCCAGTACCGAAATACATTTGAAATATCCCAGGACCCAAATTTCTTCAGGGTCCGTCCCTGATACTATTCATTTCACTTTTGACATCTGAAATTCTTTATTATACGTTAAAAACAAATAAACAAGTAAACAAAGAAATAAACAATCCTGGGTCATAGCAAAGAAAAATATTTTCACATACATTTTTTGGATTTAATGAAAATAATGTTGGAAGGCAAAAATAGTACCTGATATTCTTCTTTCTTTTCCTTCCCAAGTTTAATATATTCATTTCTAATTTCTTGACCTTTCAAAAAATTATCATGCACTTTTTTAGCAGCATCATATGCTTCTTGCCCGAGTTCTCTAAAAGAAAGTGAGGTTTAATTTAATTTATCAAGCTTCTAAGAAAATATTAACACAATTATATTTCTATTACATTGTCCTAAAAAGTTAATAATAAGACAGCACTAATGGGTCATTCTCCAGAAAATGTAACTTTTGAACACATATTTTTTCAATTTCGAAACCATTTTTTTTTCATTCTTACATGAAAGTGTTACCTACTAGATGTAACCATAAACAATGGCCAGCTAAGTTCCAATTATTTTATTCATTAAAAAAATAATAATAACAAAAAATGCTCTGTTCACAGGGGAAAAAAAGCTTTTAGAGTTAAAAAATCAAGGCCAAGTTAATACCAAAGTAGTAATTTTGTTAATAGTGCAAACAATGAGCTACTTTAATGATTGGTGGGAATCTAATCTTAAGTTCTCTTAATTAAAGTATGGCTTAATTAATAGTAAAACCTTTAGTTCAAAAGTGTGTTAAAAATAGTATTTAGTAAACTTGATAATATGCTGGCAATTTATTATTTTGGTAGAATGCCTAAGATTGATGGATATCTTCTCCATTATTTATTTTTACCTCAGAAATAATGACATTGACAAGGTCTGTCATGGAGGTGAAAAATATTCCATTTATATAGGCCTAATGAATACATTTTTCAGGGAAATATTTTTCTTTTTTGTTGCTACAATCTGCACATGTTAAGCATATGAAAACATGTTCACTTCTTTTTTTACATTAATTTACATCCCTGAAATTCAAGTTCACGGACGTGAGAAGTCAGAATAATCACACTTAAGTTTTTAAAACAAAATCTATCTTGTTGTTTTTCGACAAAAATCTCATAACTTCTTAAAGGCTGAAAATAAACAAGGGGGCTCCCTTGTATCATGGAAAATAAAATTTGGTGTCATTACTGCCATGTATTAATGAGGAATGGCATTTTGTGTTTAGGTAACGAAGGTGAGAATTTGTGTGACATGACACCTTATCCTTCTAAAATGAACTAAAACACAATATTAAATATCCCTAAACAATTGGTATTTGAGACACTTGTAAAAGGAATAATAAATAAATAAGTATATACAAGTTATTAAGCAACAAAAACAGTCACATAAGGTGTGTGACATGCCACGGAGGTGAGAATGTTGTGAACCAAAAATATACAAAAATAAAAAATATTATTAGAACTGTGTTGGCAGGTTTAAATAGATATATTTTTCATGAAATTAAAGTTTTTAGTGTAAAATGTATGTGACAGAAAAGTTACTTTTTGCAGAATAACCCTTATGGGGAAAAAAAAAAAAACAAAGTATTGCAAAACAGAAGAATAATTCCTTAGAATAAATACAAATTTTGTCTACAAAAGATGTCATGCTTTGAGGGAGTGGGGTGGAAGGTTCATGAAATTGTGAGTTTGTAACAAGGAGGGAGGGGGTAATGAAAATAGTGCATAACATCTGAATTTTATTTTTAAATTCTAAAAATAGAAGGAATAAGTTTTCCAAAAAGGTATTAAAGAAATTGCTTGACTAATTTTTAAATTTATGTTGATTTTACTCCATATTCTAACTTAATATAATTCAACTTTTTAATAAGGAAATAAATTGAGTTTTGCTTTTAAATTTTGAGCTCACTGAAAGTAAAATAAATTTTGAAAACCTTAACCTTTGCTTTTAATTTAGTTATTAATTAATGATTTTTTTTTATTGCATTCAAGTACAGTTCAAGACAAGGTATTAAAGTTATTTCCTTCTACCAAAATTGGCAGCTTCAACAGTTGAAACACTAAGCAAATTTAAAAAGAAATAAGCACCACATACATACACACACACACAAAATCAATTCTTATAATTTATTGGTTAAAGCCATTTGAAAAACGAATGTTCCAAATAAGGGGTGTGGCTAGCAGTGACATCAAAAACTATGAACGCTCGAAACACCAGCAAAACCTGCTTTGTACTATGCTAGTTATTCTTTAGCAATAGTGTTTGCTAAGTTTCAAAAAGCTTTGACTCTTGTTTATCTTTCTTTTGCATAAATGCTATAATTAAAATTAGCTTAAAGTGCAGTATTTTGTCTGAAAAGGAAATTTTTAAATGCCTATAATTGCTGTGAAAAGTATGAAACGTTTCATTCTTAAAACCTACACTACACATTTTAACAAAGGGGTTTCCTAAAAAATAAGTTTTAGACATTTTAGAATATTACAGCTAAATATAATTTTGGTGGTGAGATATTAAAAAGAAAGAAAATCTTGTAGTAGCAGTAAAGGTTTCTATTGTTTTGATGATCAGTAATGATATTATTAAAATTATACTTTTCCCCATAAGACAAAATGACCTGACACCCTAAAGATCCCCGTACCTCTCCATTTCTCAGCTTATCGATTTTAAATGCTTGGGAAAGTCTCCGAAAAAGGTCCCTGAGGACAGTAAATTAGAATGACAATAAAATGCTTTGCAAAAATCACAGTTTAAACACGCCTTTTTTTTTCAAAATGAAGATTATATAAATAAAACAGCTCACACATAGTGCATAAAATTGGTTCCTCTCCATCCTTAAACATGCTTCCTACAGTTCCTTGCAGTTAATTTTAAATTCTGTATTTAAAACAAACACGCAGCATCATCCACATTACTAACTAAATTGGCTCCATTTTTTTTCCTGTCAAAGACTACATTAAATTTTCATGCTGTGGATATTGTTTTCTTACATTTTAAATGCCTTTGAAAAAAAATTATGAAAAATAAAAAGTATTTTTCTGATTTATTTATTCCTTTGAAGGAGGAGAGGGAAATTCATATGGTGGGGAATAAATAAATGGTGGGGAAAGATAATTACTTGCAATGATTGAAGCAGTCAACGGGGCTATTGTATTCATCACTTGAATCACAACAGTCTGAAAAACAGAATGATTATGATAAAAAATAATAAGCAATACAAAAGTCCTCTGAATAAACAAATACAAAGTATTTAAAACTGCAAAACAAAGTTTTTTTACAGCTCAAATTTAATGTATAAAAGAAACTTCCGGACTCTTTAACCTCTTTACAAACTTACATATTTTTTACAGTAAAATCATGGAGGTTTCAAAGAGAGACTTAGCTGTGTAAAAACACAAATACAATACAAATATGACAACCAGCAACAGGCTCTGTTATCAGCTAGTCTAGACCTAATAATTGATCAATCCTCAATGAAGATCAAGACAAGAAGTCCAAAACAATTAAACTTGGTAAATACAGACGGACCTCGGTTTAATGAATTTCGGGATTTTGCGAATTTTTCTTTTTCCCTGATTAAAGTGAAGGCAAAACCCCCTATTTACCGAGTAACAAACCCCAAACTAACAAATTATTTTAAGAGACAGATATTTTTTTCTTAATTTGAGTTAGGAAATATTGGATTCTTTTCCAAATGATGTATCTATCTTGTTCGAAGCAGAAAAATACTTTTCTTGGATTCAGCAATTTTTATGGATGAGGTAGATATAGGTATAATAGCGATTCTGATAGCGAAAAAACATATCTCATGAAGCAGGCTGTGAACAACATAGTATTTTCTTCTCTCCATAAAGTTGAAAGAGAACTACAGTTGAGCTCGCTTAATGGAATAGTCAATTTTTCACAAAAATTACTCTAATAAACGGGATATTCCATTGAACGGGATTAAAATAATGAACATTAACGGTTTGGTACATTGAAAATGTATTACATTAAGAGGGATATTATTTTAACCGATATTCTAATAAGCGGGCTTGACTGTATTTCGAGTCTAGTATCAAGGAAATTTTCAAACATCTATTACTCAGTACTTTAAAATTTAAAACTAACTAGTGTTTAATAAGTTGTAGAATGCTGGATAAAACGTGTACATTTTCTAATTTTGGATATTTTTGTGTAGTTGCTTATTTGGGTTTTTAGATAAGGTAAGTGCATCTTTTTGTGGCACCCAGATATTACGAATAGCCCTGATTTAACATATAAAAGTTTGGGTCCCGATGAATTCGTTAAATTGAGGTCCGACAGTATCAGCTTACAAACATTTATTCAGCTAATAGAGCAGCCTGAAACAATGATATATAATGCCTGAGTCATCTATTACAGTTCGAAATTCTTTAAATACTCAAGAACTTTATCAGAATCTATAGAACAATTATCTTCTTTCTCAGGGAACACAAAGATCATTCAAACATTATTATGCATTCTCAAACACAATATTTCTATTACTTCATCTTCTATATGAAGTACCTGTTCAACATTGCTCATTGTTAACTTCTTTCCCTTCCATCCAACTAACAAAACTTGTAATAACTAACAAGAGCATTAATGAATCCTTTGACATATTCTTATGATTTAGTGTTTTGATTCCGCTGTATCTTCATTTTTAAAGTTATTTATAACTGTCAGTCTGTTGACTTTTAAGTGAAATCTCCTTCGATTTGTTGAAGTACTTGCTATATTCAATAACATAACTTGCTAGAGTTCAAATTGTGCATATTTTGTGCGTCAGAATGAGAATGGATATTACTCCAACTTTTCGAAAGTTGATCTTTGAATTTACTGATATCTTCATGGTACATTTAACAGTTAAATCAGTGCTCTCAACAGTCCTTTCCTGTGCCTTGTGGCAACAAATCTGAAAATAGTTTCAATATTGTATTGTTCCAGTATTAGTTTCAAGTTCGTTAGCAAATGTGTCTGCTTAAATTATTTTCTCATATCACAAACATGTAATAAAAAAAATGATTTTCATATGCATAGGAATTTTTAAGTGTAGTTTTCATGATTTTCATCACATACAATAGAAGAAGTAAAATGACGAAACATTAAAAAAAATAATTTAAATAAAAGTTTATTTTTTAAATGGAAGCACAAATAATTTTTGTATGAATACTACTTATATATGTTTTAAACGTGACTACTAACTTTAAACAATAGTTTGTTTTCTACTAGCATTCTAAAATTTTATCCCATATCAGCTTTTAGATAAATGTTCTTCTGTTATCGTATTTTTTTGCCCTTCTGCTACCATTAAAACCATATAAATTAATTATCTATTAAAATTATAACTATGCCTCCCTGAGGAGGGACATAATTCTGCTTTGCATTAAAAAAAAATAGTTTCTTTTCCCAATAGGTTTTTTTGTGAACTAACTGAGACGTAGTATTTTGGTAACAGAAGGGCATCAAATTGTCACCTTAGTAATAGACCTATTTCATGGTTGAAAACAAAGAAATTTTAAATTACTTACCAAAAAGTTTAACTAGACATTCAAAAGATAAAAGTTAACCTAAATAATATATTCTGATAGCAAGTTTATTGAAATTACAGTATATATCAAAAAAGAGATTGTTTTGCTCTGTAAAAACACAAAGGAAAAACTTGATTTTGCACTTGATTTTCTGAAAGTCAGCAAACTATTTGGGAAAAACAGGTTGAGATTCAAGAAATTCATTTATTTCTGAAGAGATTGGTATATGGCAAGAGACAAAATATTAATTTTTAAAATTCAAGTGTCATGTCCTTTTTTTCCTGGAATTCACCAAATATTGTGATGTTTTCAAACCCTGATGCTGAGTACTCTGAATAGTAACTTGATATAAAAAGAGATCGCCAATTACTTCCAAAAAATCCTCTTCTCTGCAAGTTCAAAGGCAAAAAGTATCCCGATCAATGTCTGGGAATTTGAAATCTTCCAACGAAAGGACTAAACTCTTTTTAGCCATGTCCCGAAAAGTATGTTTAGTCAAATTTTATTTTGTTTTTGAGGAAAAGAATAACAATGGAAACACAATCAACATTTTTCAAAGAGAAATATCATATTTAATTAGTTTTGAAACAGGGGGAAAAATAATTTCTTACCACAAATGCCATCATTCACCCTAGAGGATGGCAAAGTGACTGCTTTATGTCCATGATTCAAGCAGCTAAAAACACCATTTGCACAGGCAGATGTTCCTGGATGAAAAAACATAAAGATATTGAATGGCTTGGAAGTTTAAGATTTTAAAAACAATCAGCCTTTTTATTGAAAATAATACTTTTTTTGGCAATGAACATAAATCGAGTGTTGAGAAATTAAGTTTCAAAAATCCCACTGGAAAAGCAATGAAAATGCATGGGAAGGGGTGGGGTGGGGGATAAACTAATGGTCTTTCCTCTGAAATTTATTTTTAAAAAGGGACAACTCGTTTAGCTGTTTTTATAAAAGTCAGGAAAATCTATTTTCTTAGTACTTAATTATTTTTAAAATTCTGGTGCCAGATCTAAAGGGAGCAAGCCTGACCCCTCAGGGCAGCCTAGAGCCAAGGTGAACCCCCTTGTCAGTTTGGTCATCAGGACAGCCTTCCCCCATAAAATTTGTCAAATTTATAATTCTCCCATTCCGAACTAGGCCCCCTCAAGGGATTGGCCCCTAGTTTCCCACTAGGCATGGCGCCTCTTGTCGGCCCTGGGACCCCTGCCCCAGGCTGCAACTTCTGGGTGGGAAATTCACCCTATTTCTGTGGTTAATATGAAAAATAAAATGTGGGTTTCTCAAACAGACACAATTTTCTAAAGCCTAAAACATCAGTATGGTACCAGATAGAGCTTCTCAAAAAACCTTTTATATCCAAAAAAAAAAAAAATATATATATATATATAATAAGAAAACCATATTATATGTGATATGCACCTCTAAATTTTGCACTTTTTTAACAATTGTTTGCAATTATGATGCGAAGAATATGCTTCATATGTTCCTTCAAAATTAATATCCAAAACAAAAATTACAATAACCTTGTGTGCCCATATGTGTAAGCTTTGGGGGGAGAAGGTGCTATGCGTTCATACATTTTAAGGCATTAATAATTTAAAGGGGGGAAAACTTTCACTTCTTTCTTCTTCTGTTAATAAAGTAATAAAAGAAAGTTAGATATAGTCGACTCCCACTAAAACGCAATTCAACTTACGCGAAATGGCTATAACACGAATTTTCAAGGAGTAACAAATTTATAGCTAACTTTAATACCTAGTCAACAACACGAATTGTTTTTGAAGGAAGTATTGGCTTCATTATTGGTTACTAAATACTGATTTCGTCATATTATTACATCCCTTTAGCATCACTGATATCTAAAGTTCCCACACCAAACTAGTTTACACATTGCGTTATTATTTCTAATTCTAAATATTAAAGTTGATGAAATGTAATGGCATCTTAATGCGCTGTTGCATCTAAAGTTTGAAGACGGGAGAAAGAAAGAAAGTTTCTGACAAAAAAAAAGGTTAAAGTTCTCGATATGCTTGAACAACTATAAAAAGTCGACGGTAGCACGACAACAAGCATGAGTGAATCTACCATACATAAAATTGATATGTCAAAACAAAAAGATATCCGTAAAAGTTCAGGAACTTAGTTTCAATATTGTAGCTTTCAGAACAATATCTAAGCAAAGTAGGGGAGAGTGGTAATGAATGGGCCACTAATAAAATATGAAAAAGTATTTTGATAAAATTATTTTAAATGCCACACTAATACATGGAGCTATTTGTTCTACTTAACTTATCCAGTTTTCAATTGTTTGAGAGAAGTTGTTTTTCCATGAGAGTAGGATGATCAAGAATCTGATTCAAAAGTAATTTTTTCCCTTTTCAATAAAATAAATACTAGCTAAAAAGTGTCTGTTATTTCACTACAAATATGTGTGGTAGCAAGTCTTTCCATATTTGTAAACTAATTTTAAGATGCATTTTGACGTTATTTGCAATTTCATGTATTAAAAAAACTTGAATATATTCCAGAAGTATAGGTGGGGCTGAATGGGCCACTATATCATGGTTATGAATGGGCCACCAAAATATGGTTTTTCTCTTTTTTTCTGATTTTCTCTTTAATATTAGACATAACTGGCTGTCTTAGACTTCGACTACTGTCTTATAAGAATAGGGTTATAGTGATTTCTAAAATTTGTTCATTTTAACACTAAGAAATATTAGCTATTTACTAGAAACAAAAGTGAAATTCTATAAATGATTAAGATGAACTTTCCATTTATTGGCCATATCTACCAGTATTTCACCATTTGAATTTGATATGAGTGATTCCATCCAGTATTTAATAAATAGGTTATAGTAGAATTGTTTGCTTTTACTTTCTTGATTTTATATATATTTTTTGAAAATGTCCTATTTTTTGCTTTTGTAGGCTGGTGCATATCTAAATAATACGTTATTTAAAAATTACTTGTCTATTTGAAAATCTAAATAATAATTCTTAATTATTATTAACACTTTGTCACTGATAACATTGAGTTAAAAAAAATTAAAATTTTAATTATTAGAAAAATGTATAAAATTTAAAAGTAGTTGTAATGAAATAAATGATAATATTTGCTTGTATTTTTATTTATGTAAGAAATTTTTTTAAGAGATCAATTCCACATGTTTTCATTGAATTCATTTGTGACCAGTTCATTACCTTCAATGGCCCATTCAGCCCCATGGGTGGGCTTGAATGGGCCAAATTTCTATATTTTTATTTTCTATTATCTTTCATTATAGACATTTTCTAATCCAACTTGTATGACTTTTTTATGTAATCAAATAAATAAAATAACTAAAGAGCCAATTCTGAGCTAAAAAAATATTAGAAAAAATTACAAAAACTAAAAACCGAAAACTAGCCCATTCATTACCACTCTCCCCTACATATTATGAAAATGGAAGCTACTCTTGTATTGTGGATTGAAGAGATCAATTAGAGGGGTTTTTGCCATAAATGGAAACATTATTTAAAAAAAGGCAAAGCAACCATATTTAAAAATGTATTAGATAACGATAAAATCATGGAGCATCATCATCTTCATTTTTTAACTCATAACTATCATTACTGTATCTACTGTACAGTAATGTTATAGTGCAGCATTTTATTATTACTACATACTGCACGTACAGTGTTTTATTTAAGTCTTTTCCTCCGATTGGTCATTCGTTTTGCGCATCTTAAAGTAGTTCATGTTGATTAAAACAGCTTGTGTTATTTTTCAAATACAGTAAAAGTTCAATTCTTTATGTAATAAACTGTGATGTACAGTTGAGGAATGCTTTAAAGCAGCTTGAGGGGGGTTTATAAGTGTCTAAAAGAATTTGGTATGTTTCTAAAAAATATGTATACGTACACTTTTCCACAATGAGAAATTTCGACTAATGCGAGGAGTCTTGGAACGCATCCCTCGCGTAAGTCGGAACTTGACTGTAGGTACACATAAAAATATTTCGGATTTAAAATTCGACGCACTTTTATCCATTCCAAGGGAGATCATGTTTTTGTTTTCTTCCGTTAAGACATGTGGAACACATTTTTATAGTTCTATAAATGTAAAAATTTAGTAAAATATTTACACCAATGAAGGTTAAAATTAAAAAAATTTTAAAGTAAAGAAGGTTTTAATAAGTCATGTATTAATGGCTTCAGTTGAAATGTTTTAAATTACATTTCATTACATATCAGCTTCAACTTTATTTTAAGAAAGAGTGGTTTCAGAAAAATCATTGATAGTTGGGCTTTAGCCCCCCCTGCTCCCCCCCCCCCCGCCCTCATGGGTAATTATGGCAATATCAGTTATCAGTGCCCAAAAAAAAAAAACGCATACCTGGCTCATCAGATCCATCATCACAGTCACAAAAGTCATCATTTACAAAATGGAAAGGAAATGATCCTGATCCATCTAAACAACGAAACTGTTGACTTGGATCGTAAAATATTTTTGCTGCAAGAAAAATCATGCATTATTGTAAAAAGAACTAATATTAAATTAAAACTTTTATAAAATACAATCCCAAAGGCTGACCTCATATTAAGGTGTATCTTGTGGGTCAGAACAAATATCAAATTTTAGTACAACTTTAAAATATTTCTAAATAATATGGCAAATCATGGAAAAGAAGAGATAATCATTACTACAGTCAAACTCGCTTATAACAGGCCCTGATTTAACGAGAACCTGGATTTAGCGAGGAAATCTGGAAGATTTGGTTGATACAATGTTAAGTCTATAGGAGCATAACTTGCTTTTAACAAGCAAACCTCGCTTGAAGTGAGCAATTTTTTTGTGATTCATAAAATTTCTATTGACTTTCAGCTCAGCTCATTCTTTCTTGGAAAAAAGTCCTTAACTTTCCGAAGTCAATCGAAAGTTAGTCTTGAGACATACATCCTGAAAACAAGTGTTGACAGTACTAGATTTGTAGACTAGAAAAGCATTTGAATAATGTACATTTGTAGACGACAATATGTTATCACTTTCGAGTTATACTTCCGAGGATATTGCAGCTCAAATTCAAGCAAATGCAGATAAAAAAAATAATGAAGCAATGTTGATAATATAATAAAAAATGTGAAGTAATTGAAACTGAACTTCAATGTCTTTTGATCTGCAGAAAAACGTAAACATTTTTTCGAAGTCAAGGGTGCAAGTGTCGCTTTTTTTGGGTGCACAAGAAAGATACAATGAGGCAACAAGGTAATTCGAAGCAAATTAACTAGAAATAATAAGAATATCATTAATAAGCAAGTTTATATGAATGTTCATGATTTTTTCAAACTCGTTTTTTACGAGCACTCGGTTATAGGTTAAATTAAATAAACCTTGTTTTGAGCATTTAAAATGAAAAAAAAAAGGTTTCAACCAGATTCTTTTTTTTTTTTAAATTTTAAATTATAGGGAAAAGTTTCGGGTTTCGAATCTTCCAGAATTTTGAGTTTCGAAATTCGGGTCCTATACTTTGATTTGAATATGCATGAAAAGAAGATTTTTGCATGTCATTATTTTTCTTTAACCATTTTATATTTTTGGATTAGAAAATGAGCCTAACAGATCTTCATTTTGGACAACCTAGAACACATGGCAAGTACAGTTTGATACATGTTTATGTTATGTCTTATTTAATAAATGTATTTTTACGTTTGAACATGTTTATTAAATTAGATCAATAGGAATTAGATGGCACAGTCAAAAACAAACTGCTTTATAGAAACAAAATTTGGCTCAACAATTTATTTGGCTCTAATGATTTCAAACTAATGTAATAAAAAGGGCAATATTTGAACAGCAAACTTCTTTTATATAGAATTAAACCCTACTTCATGCAGTAAAACGTCTGATAAGCTGCTTAAAATTGTCATTCAAGTATTTTCGTGCTATGCAGGAAAAAAGAACTCACTTGGCAAAGGCACACCACGAGGTCTTAAGGCACCAGTAGCATAATGAAATAAAATCAAAAAATTCACGACATGTAGTGTGCTGAACGAAGTTATATATAGCATTATGATGAAACAAAATATTAGGGCAAGGAGAAACAGAAAAGGAGGTTACATTATAATAGAAATTTTAAGCAGATTACAGATCCTACAAGGAATTTTCAAAACTATCAAACAATCATAATCACTCTCCATGACTCAAATAAACTTCAACTAAATTCAATAACATTAGGAAAAAGCAAATAAAATTCAAATTTTCCAATTCATGAATCATCGGTTGGGTCGGACTCGCTTTGTTTATTTTGATTTTATACCTCTTAGTGAATTCACTTCAGTTTTTTTTTTTCAAAGAAGAAAGTGAATTTTTGCCTCTTTGGTTGCGTTCGACGAAACTCACCGGTCAACCAGTAAGTAACTGGTTACTAACCGAATCGTTCTATGATCAACCGGTTACCACAGCGGTTACCATTCTAAGCAGTTGATTGGTTGATTGGAGCAGGTGATCATTAGCTGTCACGTGTTTAACTAACCGGTCGCTCTCGGTCGAGCTCGTCGAACGCAACCTAAAGCATTTTTGTACACTTCAACTTTCACTTATAGTATATCTTAAGTAAACAAACATACAGTTCGAATGTAATGGAAGTAAAAAGATATGGAAATACTGAATATTAAGAGCAATGAAATCGTTTTTGATTCTCGGTATAATAATCTAGTGGATTCAGCTTGAAACAGATACTTTAAATTGGACGAAAAATATGAATTTTACTGTAAAATAAGTGATGTTGAGAAATCAGCATGCAAAATTTTTTACACGGCTCGCTCTCTTATTTGTAATCTCGTTTACTATTCTTCTGTACTATATTTCTCGAAAAAGTGACGTTTCAACTTTGAATTTACTCATAGATAAACATTTTTCCCTGAAGAATGTGAACACTACTAGGTCTCAAGCTACTGGTGTAAATCTCGGTGAACCAAAAACTTTACATCTGCTCAGTAAAAAATTAAAAAGTTATTCGAATGATAGTATTTTCCGGTAACTATTTTTGAACATTAGTATTTATAAATTAGTGGTATTATGCCTAAATGAGAGCTTTTACTGGCAACTAATTTAAACCTAATTTACTAAATTTAACCATGTAAGTTATTTATTTAACCCTTTCACAGGGCAGATGCCCGCAGAAAGAATTGTTTCCACAAGATGGGACCTGTCAAGCGAACAATGTTGCTAAAGACTGGGTCATTTTACTTAAAGTAAAATTATGATTTATATAGTCGTATTAACGATGTGATGAGATGAACTAATGAACTCTTATTGCTCCATAGTATGCTGAAAAAAATTATTAAAGTTTCTCCAGTTAGCATAGGGCAGTCATCCTGATTTTTCCCGGAAGGGGGGTGGGGGGTAGGATTAAATGCTGCTTTAATCGGGAATCAACAAAGCCACACCCACTTTTATGCCAAAGCATTAATTTTTCAAAAAAAGGGGGGGGGGGGGGGAGAACCTTTGACCTTTTTATGATGGACCTGTCTTCAGACAATTAACGTCTAAAAATTTTTACTAAATTGATGTAGGATATATAGTCTATGTTATTGTTGCCCAAACTAAAGCCCTAGAAGCTGATGTATGGCCCCTTGTTTTGTTTATATTCTACAAATCAAACAGCACGATTAATGACAATGTTACAAATTTGGAGCCAAATATTCAAAGATAGGTCTCTGAAAAACAGATGTGATTAATAAATAAAGCATCAAGTAATGATAGCGATAATAATTGTTTTTAAAATTTCTTGAATTTTTTAAATATTTTCCTATGTTATTTAGAGAAATTTTAAAATTTTACATGTATTCTAGTTCGTGAGCATCATTTTAATACGTGGTGGGGACCTTCAGCAGAAAAAGGTTGGGTACCACTAGTCACTGGTTTCACCATTAATTAATGATTTAGTTTTTTTGAGTGTTAGAAATAACGTAGTTTTTAGTTATATTTCATGTCTAAAATTTTTTTTTGACGCATAAATTTGCAAAATCTGGGAGCAAAGTTCACCTAAAATTTTGTATTGTACTAAAGCTTTCCTTTCTCAACTCATTGTAGTTGAGGTATGCAATTAGTGCAAAGAATAAATTATGCTCACTCCTCCTAGGGTTAAGGCACCCTACCCTAAATATTGCAATGACCCCCCCCCCCCCAAAAAAAAAGAAGAGCACCCCTCTAAAAATAGGAAAAATACCCCTCAAAATAACCCCTCCTTAAAAATTTCAATGGTGCAGTCTGCACTGTGACCCCCCCCCCCCCTAGGTGGGTGCACTCCTGTAGTTAAAATAGATCTAGAGACAGCCAAAGAAAATGAGAAAGTTTAATGAATTTCCTAGATTTGTATCTTGGTCTTGTATTATTATTATTGAAATCGAATTTTTTACTTGTTAAATTTTAGAACGTGCGTAAACTTTGCTTTTTTTTCTTTCTTTTTTTTTGAAACGTTTACGTAATATGAATCTTGTTCTCTCTTTTAGCTATGGAAACTGTGACGAAGAAATCAAAATAGCTGTTGTATTATGTGGAGATCGTTTAAACCAGACTCTTGTCACATTGAAATCTACTGTTATATTTTCTGAGAAACCGCTGCACTTTATTATAATTGTGGACGAACAAAATCGTCAACAGCTATACAACAAGGTAAGCTTCCAATATTTTCCTTGCTTTTGTTTTAATGTAAGTAGTCAAACCCCGTTGTAACGAACCTTCAGCGAACTGACTTAGGAGATCGCTATAACCAAGGGTACACTATATCCGACTTTTCGAAAATAAGCCCACTTTTGCTAAGATACTTCTTTAATGAGTGTTCTTATTACACAATATTTGTATTAGTGAAAAGTATAACATTAAGTTAAATAAAAAATAAATACCTTTGTGCAGTGACATAAATAGTAATGAACAATGTTTTAATGTACAAAATTAGCAGATTACTGCATACACGTGTTTTGGAGTTTCAGGAAACTCCTTTTTAAATGCAAAGTGGTGAGCTTTTGGATGTAAAAACCTTTGCACTGAACAAGGAGTTCCTGTAGCTCCGACACACATGTATGCAATAATCTGCTAATTTTATGCATTAAAATTTGTTCATTATTATTAATTAAGTTAAATATTAGTATATTAACTATATTGTACTCAGTAATTTACTAACTATTGAAATGTATATTTTCATTTATCCATAATGCAGGTAGGAAAATGCTTTTTTTTTCAAGCTTTTATGTACGTTTTGTTGATTTTTCTGCCAAATATAGTAAATTTAGACTAATAGTAAATTTAGAAATAAAAAAGCCCTGATAAATTGAGAATAGACACGCTTCTTTCCAATTTCAGAATAAATTTGACTTAATCCTACAGAATGTTTTTTTTTTTTTTTTTTTGTCTAATTTAGCTACGGTTAGAGTGAAGTTCACAGCATAATATTATCAGATGAGCAATAGGTGAGGAGTGTGGTTTAGTTTGTAGAATTCCAGTGAAAAAGGGGTAACTATTGCAAAAGACAGTGTTTGCCTATGGAAAAATTCGTAAGGAACGTAACTGGAACAAGTGCTATGAAAAACTAAAAATTATAGAAATTTTGGATTGCTATAGCTGATTGTACAGCGTTTAGAGTTTGTTACAAGCATTTGCAAATACCCTAAAAACATAGGTCTCCAGTTGGGACCAACTAAAAGATTTACTACAACTGGGGGACCGTTATACCTGGATTCGTTATAGTGGGCTTCAACTGTATTTTCATTTTATGCATCAGTGATACCCAACCTACTGCCTTTGCACTAAGTGCCACCCACAAAGCTGATTTATGTGGTTTTACAATTTGAAAACCAAGGTTAGTTATGTCATAAATTTGGACCAAATGTTCAGAAATTGGTTACTGGTAAATAGATGCAAACCTTGCACTAATAAAATAAGTATCATGTAATAATAACAACATTTATTGGTTTAACTTTTTCCTAATTTCCATATTTTCTCATATTATGTTGAAATGTTAAAAATATTTTGAAAATTTATAGGTATGTACTACTTGCGAGAATCTTCTTAATATTTTTGAGATGTGAGCCTCGAGTAATGAAAGAGTGGACATACATTAATACAAATAAATATAAATGTGATGACTGGCAATAGGCTTTGGGCCCAGCGAGGCTGTTTCTGATTTATCAATTCTCAATAAAAATCGAGCATTTCCTAAATTTATTTAACCAATTACAAGTAACAGCTTCTGCTTTAAGTAAACTATTCTAAAAGCTTACACTCCAATTTGAAGTTGGATTTTTTCCTATCTCACATTATTTTAATTCCACTCTGCATAAAAAGAAGTAACTTTTCTTTTCCTTTTGGTTTCAATATCCAATTACTGTGATATACAATATCCAATTACTATCCATGTGTCCTATTGTGTTAAGTTTTGTTGTAGAATTTTTTTTTTTTTTTAATTATTTTTTTAAAGGGAAATTACAAAAGGTTTTTGCGATAGACTTTTGGTGTTTGATTATATTTTGCAGCTATTTTTAAATGAAAGATGTTAAACAGTTTTATTATTGTTATTGCTTTTTCAGTTGTTAAGATGGCCAGTAGATGTCTTAAGTCGTTTGTCATTTGAATTCCATGGTGTTCATTTTCCAAATGGCAGTGAAGGTGAAGAATGGAAAAAGTTATTCAAGCTTTGTGCCTGTCAGAGGCTGTTTTTGCCGGTAAATTTTTTTTTTCCCATCAGAAATAAGTTGTGTAAAACATGTTATGTTTTTAAGTGTAATGTTTATAAGTATCATATTATTTTTCTCAAAATTGAACGAAAGTTCACTGCTATATGCCATCAAAAAAATTACCATAAAAATATTTAATGATGAAACTCTTAATAGGAAAAACCTTGAAGTTTAATTGTTTATTCCTTGCTAGTTTCCTTGCTTCAGCTGTCATTTCAAAGAGATGATAAAGATAGAAAAAAAAAAATGTTTCTCAAATTTATGAATTTGAAATAAACTGTTCATGAAACCATATAAGTTATTGCTCTGAAAATATGATAGTCAGCAGAGTAACTTTTTCCTTTAATGTTTATTGAAAGTTAATCAAAACAAAATGCAATGTTGCCAACTCTCCTGATTTTGGTGAGTATAACTTCTAAAGGGATATAGAAATTGAGGCAATAAAATAATAAATAAACAATGAGGTAGAAATTTTTATACCTTTTTGAAATTCGAATGAAGTTAAGCTTTTTACTTCGTTTTTCAAAGTAAAGGAAGTATTGTATTCGCAAAAAAAAATTTCACTCGAAAATTGTACTTAGTTTCCATTTTACTCGCCCCCGAATTAATATTGAGTTTTTTTTCAACCCGACCACACGTGAATTTATACCAAAGAATGTATAGACACCCGAAATATCCATTTTGACGATCCCCAAGTAAATTAAAACGAGTTTTCTCATGATGTACGTATGTATGTGCGTATGTATCTTGCATAACTAAAAAATATTATGTCCTAGAAGGTTAAAATTTGGATGTAAACTCTTAGTAGGCTCTAGTTTTGCACCTCCCTTTTTCGTTGCATTTGGATATTCCAAAGGGGGTCTTGTATACCTTTTCGGAGGGAAATCATCGTTAATTTCAATGCAAACTCAAGTGGTGTTATAATTTGGTAAACACTCAGTGATGCATCACCAAGCTTTTGGTCTCCAAGTTTTGTTGTCAACTTGGCAACAAATTAGGCGTTTTTTTTTAAAATTATTTTATATTTTTTTTATCTGGTTTCATTTTGGCCATTATTGGCAATATTTGGAGAGTTAACCATTGAATCACATTAAAATTGTCTAATATCAGGAAAATTAATCTGTTTTAAATATTTTTTTTTCTTCAGTTTGCAATAAACTTGGAGTAAAAAAATTTAAAGTGTTCCTTTGTTTACTCCAAGGAACTATGATCATTAAATTGGCGTAAAGGAATTCATGTGATGCGCACATCAGCTTGTTTAAGATGCATTTGTTTTCCTGCTCTCTTGACAAAAATGCAGAAGATTTTGTTTAACATTATTTGGTAACAATAAAATGAAACCAGTTGTTTAACAAACAAAAATTATATAAGGGGGTACTATTTTACACTTACTGTCATAACATGATTATAAAAACATTTTTAAAAGCTAATGAGTCTTGTTTTACAATCTTTTTCTTTCTTACAAAAAGTATACATTCCTAAACTGTACTTTTATGAAGAAAAAAACATAATTCAATACATAAACTAAACATGTATCGAAATAAATCTTTCAGAAACAAGTCATTAAAATTTCTTAGGTCATTTCTTTTGAAAAACAAAATAAAATTTGATTGGTGTAGAGCTCACTAGGTTCCCAAAGAGGTTCATTTCTGGCATGACATCATCGCTTCAAAATGAAAATAAACTGCCACGGCTTTTGATACCGCTGGATTTATGTACTATGAGGGAAGTGCAGAAAATTTTAACTTTCATGTGAAAGAAAGAAAATAGGTTTAAAATTTAGAAAGCTTCTGAAAAATGCGGAAGGATTGGCTGGTCTGCTCATCTAATCACATAATTCAGGGATGATTGTGCTCCAGTTATACACCCAAAGTCAGGTATTTTTTTAGTTGTTAATACTGGTTCTGGTGTTACCTGTTATGTTTTTATCTCCTCATCTTCATTTCCCTCCCTTACTCCAAATTTTTGGCAAATATGGCAGAAATTAATTATAATAATCATATGGTCCTGTGAAAATGCAATTCTAAAATTATTTTACTTGTGTGGAGTTAGGTTCTTATATTTGCTGTTTTTATCCATTAGTTTCCTTTTAGCCGTCTCTTTTTGCATCCTGTAAGATAATTGAATTTTGTTCATTTTTATACTTGCTACATTTTGCTAAAAGGCAAACACTAGTTGACTTTTTTAAAAATTAAAATCATAAATTAAAAATTTTAAAGCAAAATTCTGTGCTTTTCATGATTGTCAAAATGTCAAACAATTAAATGCTGAATCAGTTAAATTTTATTTTCACTTCCATTATATGGATTGGTGTCAAATATGTTTATTGTAGGCCTTAAAAATGCAATTCTAAAAGAATTCTTCAGAAATAAATTCTTTTTCACGCCATTTTTATGCTTCTAATGTCTAGGGGAATCAGATTTTTGCATTTTTGATCTCAAAATTTTTAATCTAACTCGACATATAGGAGAAGCATTTGCAGATAAAATGGTTTTGTAGGTTTTTTAGCATAACTCTGTTTGCCACAAGTTAATTGAAACTTATGTATCCACACTTATTTAAGTGTTCGAATTTTTTTAACTATTTTAAATTAAAGCCTTTAAGAAGAGTGCAGTTTTTTAAAATTGACTTGTGTTTTGCATAAATAGAAAAGTTTAACAGTCTGTAGAAGAGTGTTAAAGAAAAGAAAAAGAAAAAAAAAACCCAGACAATTGTCCTACGGTGTCATTAGTTATCATTAAATACTTTTTGGGCTGGATTATTTCCTTTTTTCTGTTTTTTAAAAATTATTATTCATGCTTGAAATGTTCCAATGGCATTTTTCATATTATATATATTGTAGGAAACCCATAAATTCATCAGATCAGTTCATGCAAAAGGAGAAATCCCAATTGCGCAACTATGGAAACCCCAATTGCGCAACCACTTGAACTCCCACAAGGCTAACTGAGAATCAGCACTGGCTGTCAGAGCAAGATTGTCACTGGAAGAGTGAACGTGGAAATATGTGTAGTAAACAGTAATCAACTAAAACCGAATTATGTAGTGAATATACCACCTCTGACATAACCACCACCCCACATAATGGTGACCTTTCGGACTAAACACCCAATTCAACAGAACTAAACTTGTGCTGCATTTTCACCCCAAAAACTCAAAAAAATGGATTAAATTGTGTGATGAAGCTGAGCACAGCATCTTCAAAGTGTTCCAACCGAGGAGCAACAGTGGGGAACTTTTGCTTTCAAGGTCGCAGATAAGTGCAATTTCTGTAAATCATTTCTGTTGGCCTTTTAAAGGTAGACCAACAGATGTGGAATGGTAAGTTTGGGAGAAATGAAGCAATGGAAACTGAATTTCAATTTAAATAACATTTTATTCAAAAACATGTGTAAAATGTAAATAGGCAAAAACAATCAAACATTTATGAAAGGTAAATCCCCTATTGACAATTCAAATATAATAATAAAACTCCCCAACAAACAAATATCACAGAGAAAAAATCACAAGATTCAATTACTGGAAAAATCATCAGTTCTAAAACGTTCCTAATATTTTTAAACATTTACCCTACGCCATGCCACATCGATGGTAGCTGTCCAGAAAAACTATTTTAAATAATCATACCACTGGGAGTCCATACTTTAAACTTGGCACACAAAACAACGAAGGCAACATCCATATGTCAGATGTTCAGACGAGTTGAAAATGTCCACTCATGGACAGCGGACCAGAATCCATGGTCAATCAATCCCAGGCACACCCATGCCACAGAAACAGCAGCACAGGAAATTATTTGCCCAGCTTCATGCAAAACAGGAACCTTCCACTCGCAGAGGCAGCCTCACCATATAGCGGATTCAATCCAGTCCGACCGGCTCCGAAATCTAATATATGCGAGACGAACCTTCCGGCCCTGTTAGGCCTAATACTTAAAAAAAACATCAACTCTTCAAATTTATATTCCTTAAAAAAACTCCTTCGTTACTTGTAGGGCACTGTTTTAGAACATCCTGCACTGTTAGCAGGCTATTGAATCTTGTTACAACATTTCTGAGAACCTCCATGTCCTCTGCGTGGATAAATCAATCTATTCGAGCACACATGCTCAAATCAAAACACACACCGTCTGCAGAACGGAAGCAAATCTTAAGAGATCGATTGATTGATTGACTTTCTATTTAAACCTTCTCTGTTACCCCGACGCAATGACATGACGTCTTCAAAATTTACATCTGTTGCATCTTAAAGCAACTCACAGTTAATCCTTTAACTGTTGCTAGTTCTTAAATTTGCATTCTTGACTGCTACCAGCCGAAAGATCCTCAACTCATGAGGCCTGACGTCATGTCCGCCGATGGGCGAAACACGTGATTGACTTTCGGGTGTTTAGTTACTTGGGGATTTCATACATACGCCCGCCGGATAAATTACGTCTTTTAAAACCGGGAATCTATTTTTCAGACTAGTTTGAATTTACTGGTGAGTTTTAAACAATTAAAATACATTCTATCTTTTTACGAAATTGCTCCAAGAACCTGAAATATATGGTTATGCTAACAATTTCTCTGTGCTTTGCATTTGATTCGCATGGAAAAGTAGGTCACTTAGGTGCCCCTTTATTCCCCTCAACTTCAGTTTAAGCTCTCTCGGTGTTTTTCTTATGATAAAGTCGAAGAAAATGTTTCCTATGTATGTGATTTCTGTTCGTTTTCATGAAGTGTTATCTTTAAAAATATAGTAAGTTTGATAATTTTTAACATTACATTTTTCAGTTGTATATATGTCGCGTTTGTGAATATAATGCCTAATTCCCATTAACAGTATAAATTACGCATTTATGTTACAGTACTATATTTATATGCATTTATATGATTCATTCAATGTCTGAACCTAAAGAATCTGAACCTTGCACCATGTCTGAAATAAATGCAGTACAAATTCCCCAGTACCATAGATCAGATCCTAGTTTATGGTTTGTAATGTGCGAAAGTACTTTTGAACTTGCTACTCCAAAGCCCATAACTGATTCGAAGACAAAATACAATTACGTAGTTGCACATATTTCCTCCTGATACAGCTTCTTTAATAAGAGATGTATTAATGAAACCAGATAAAACCGATCCTTATTCCCATATTAAGAAAGAACTTATAAATAGGTCCGGGGAATCATCCCAACAGGAAATTCGAAAGTTACTTTCAGGGGAAGAATTAGGCTCTCGCAGACCATCTGAATTGCTACGGAATATGAAACGTCGCGCTGAAACTTTAAATGTAGCTGAAAATTTGATGCTAGAGTTATTTTTGCAGCGTTTGCCGTCTTCAGTACAAACAATTTTAGCTGTAGTTTCCGAACTTACTTTAGACAAAGCTGCAGAAATTGCTGATAGGATCATAGAAATTTCACCATCTTCCATGGAGACTTTTGCAGTGTCTAATAAAAGTGAACCAACACTTGAGACTAAATTTCTTCGCAAAATTGAAAAGTTAAATAAAAGAATTGATTGTCTTTCCTATTCTCGCGGTCGTTCGCCCAATCGCAGAAACAGTGGGTCTCGCAAAAGGAGTGTCTCTCGTAAACCTGATTTTTCAAATTGTTGGTATCATAGACGCTTTGGAGACAAATGTAGAGAAGAAAAATGTGTGAAACCTTGCAAGTGGCAGGGAAACGAAACGAGCAAGGAATAGCGGCGACTAATTCTTTGCCTAAGGAATCACGTCGCCTGTTCATTCGTGACCGGACAACAAGTATATCTTTCCTGGTTGACACAGGGTCGGACGTCAGTTTAATTCCTGCTAATATCTACCAGAAACGAAATGCTACACAACAAACCCTTATGGCAGCAAATTCTTCCAACATTAATGTTTATGGTCAGAAAACCTTATGGCTGAATCTGAATTTAAGACGAAACTTTTTATGGACTTTCCTGATTGCAGATGTTAGTTCACCTATTCTCTGAGCAGATTTCCTCCATTATTTTGAATTGGTGCCAGATCTCCGCAATAAGTGTCTGAGAGATACGAAAACAAAATTGCAATCAGGAGGCCGAATTAAAGATTCGAAACTACATTCGGTTCAAATTTCTCTTTCTGGGGATACAGAATATCATAAATTGTTGCGAGAATTCCCTGCTATTACCAAATTACCTAATCCACATCAAACAGTAAAACACAATACTGTTCACCACATAATAACAAAAGGTCCTCCCGTAGTAGCAAAACCTCGAAGGTTAGCTCCAGATCATCTTAAAATTGCTAAGCAAGAATTTCAAAATATGTTGCATCTAGGACATATAAGACCTTCGAAAAGCAACTACGCTTCGCCACTTCACATGGTTCCCAAGAAAGGAACTTTAGAGTGGAGACCAGTTGGTGATTTTAGATCTCTAAATGCTCAAACAATAAAAGATAAATAACCCATCCCTTGTGTTGCTGATTTTACAGCTGAATTACACGGAACAAAAATTTTTAGTCGAATTGACTTAATAAAAGCATACCACCAAATTCCTATTCATCCGGAGGATACTCACAAAACTGCAATTAATACTCCTTTTGGCCTATTTGAAAGTACAGTGATGCAGTTCGGGTTCTGTAACGCGAGTGCTACATTTCAACGTTTTTCAGACGAAATTACTCGAGGATTACCAGGAGTTTACGCCTTCGTCGATGATATACTCATAGCATCTAAAAATCCTGAAGAGCATTACCAACATTTGAAAAACGTATTTTCAAAATCAGATGAATATGGTCTCTGTATTAACGTACAAAAGTGCATATTTGGTGTGTCAACAATGGACTTCTTAGGATTCAATCTTTCGGAAAACGGAATAAAACCTCTACCTGATAAAGTACATTTTCCAAAATTTTCCAAAACCAGATACCTTAACTCAGTTGCGTAGATTTTTAGGTATGTTCAACTTTTACCGATGTTTTTGTTGGATATAATTTGAGGTTTATGGCCTACAGCTAAGCTGAAAATTAGGCAACTCATTTCCAACTAAAAAATTTGAGGTAGTGGTCTGCCCGGAGAAAATAAAACATGAATCATTCTTTACACTGAAAAACATTTATTTGACACATATTAAAATTGGTTACAACACAATGATTTGTTCCCCGGGAAAAATTAGAAAAAAGGGCTTACAATAGGTCCATGCATGGTTTAAAAGTCCTGTTGGTGTTCCAAGGTGACGTCTCACCGGTCGTTGGACAGCATGGCAATTTCCACGAATTGCAGGCAGGTCGATTCACACCGCGTGAGCCACAGTTCACCACATCAAGGAAAGGTATACCAGGGATGGACGCGATCTTCTTCCGCAGGAGAACAAAAGACCCACATCAGGGAAACTTAGAACTCTTTGCTTTTGTAGACGTCATCACAATACACGGGTTCCAGACTCAAAACATCACTAGTGCTTTTCCCGGAAAAACCAGACCTCACCAAGAGGCCAATAACAAAATTTTAGGAGGACATCAGACGAACACGTTCACAATACACAACACAAGACGAGGAGACAAGTAAAAAAACGAAGCGAAGCGATCGAGCTCCTGCCGGTCTGCGTATTTATAGCCAGATTCGGCCTTTCCAGAAACAATGTGACGTTACCTAATTTGCATATTGCCAAAACAACTCAACCCGAAGAAAACACAGCTTGCAGGTTGCACAATCATTATTTAATTTGGCATTCAGCACTTAACACCTCAACATGATTTCATCACGTCATTGACACGTGCTCTTTCGGAAATTTACCGACATCTGCCGAATGACAACAACCAATCATAGCATGCCGCATGTTTTCCGAACACTTCCGATTCAAACTCGGACATTTGAGTGTTGGCGGCAGGTGGATGGGATTCTTCGCGCAAAGTTTTCTCTCGGAATGGCAAAAGGTAAGTCACAAAATGATTTTTCTTTTAAACAATATTGGTGAAATCCTTCAAGAACCAAAAATAAAGGCATTTAGCCCAACAAGTTCCCCCCTCTTGAAGGAATTTCATCAGAAAAAACACATTATATACATTAAAAACATTTAACTACACTCATATTATATTTACAAAAGATACATTTGAAAAACAGTTCAAAAATTTGATACGCCCCCCTCATTTAATCCCAATTAAATATAATTTTACAAAGTTTATTTAAACAATTCTTAGATAGGGGTTTAGTGAAAATATCCGCGATGTTTATATTTGTCCTCACATATTTAATCAAAAAAATCTTTTGCTCAATTAAATTTCTTAAAAAATGGTACCTTACATCAATGTGTTTTGTACGGGAATTCTCAATGGGAGACTTAGAAAAATCAATTGTTGCAGTGTTATCACAATAAATAATTGTATCTCTAAGCTGGAGGTTTTCAATATTTAATTCACTTATTTCTGTGATTATCCTCTTCAGCCAGACCATTTCTTTTGCAGTTTCACCAAGTGAAATATATTCTGCTTCCATTGTGGATAACGCAACACATTTATGTTTAAATGTCCTCCAATTAATCGGGACCCGATCAATACACAAAATTGATCCTCCCATTGAGACCCTATCCTCCCGATTAGCGGCGTAATCGGAGTCTGAAAATCCCCGTAGATCTACACTATTGATTGAGCTTAAATTTAGTTTGTATGATATTGTATGCTTTAAATACCCTAGCAATCTTAATAGAAAATCCCAATGCTTTCTTCCGGGATTTGCTTGAAATTGGGAAAAAATATTCACCGCATACGAAATGTCAGGTCGGGTCTTCCCCGCTATGTATGCCATGCAACCCAACAAATTTCTGTATGGGAGCTTTTCTGCTTCCCTTTTTTCTTCCTCAGTTTTCGGGCAGTCGTTCTTCGACAAAACTGTACCCTTTGAGATTGGGAGGGTTGAATTTGGCACATAGTAATCAGAGAATAACTCCAAGACCTTCGAAATATAAGAGCTTTGGTGAATGAAAAGATTATTTTTATCTTCCACAAATTCAATCCCCAGGAGCTTTCTGGTTTTCCCCATTTCTTTAATATCATACATACTTTTAATTTCATTGATTACCTTTTTAATTAAATTTTCATTTTTTGCTAGAATTATTATATCATCTACATAAATAAGAAGAAAAGTATTTTTGTCTCTATGGTATACACAATTACATCCTTTTAATTTTTGAAAACCAAAACCACGAAGAACACTGTCTATTTCTACGAACCAGTTTCTTCCGGACTGGTGTAGTCCATAGAGAGACTTCTTCAATTTACAGACAAAATTAGGGTGGCTTTTACTGACAAAACCCTCTGGTTGTCTCATGTAGATTTGTTCCTCTAAATCAGCATACAGGTAAGCATTTTTTACATCAATTTGTGAGTGACACCATTTTAAAAGACATATAAAAATGGAAAAGAAAACTCTTACAAGTGAAAACTCAATTACTGGACTGAAAACTTCAGAATATGACTCAATTGACTGACGGTCCCCCCTAACAACTAATCTGGCCTTGTATCTTACAATTTCACCCCTGTCATTTACCTTAAGGTCGTAGACCCACCTGTTTCCCAAAATTGGTTTCCCCTCTGGTGGGGGTACAAGGTCCCACACCTCTCTTTGGTTAATGACATCCAATTCAGACTCCATGGCCAGTTTCCAGTTGTCCACCTCGGGGGTAGCCATACATTGCCTATACGAGTTTGGTATAAAAATTTCTACCAAACTTGCTTCTTCACCTTCTCCCGAACTTTCACTGTCGTCACAGATTTCCCCTACTGTTGGATTTTTAGATGAAAAGTCAAAAAGTTTTGGTTTATACTCTATTTTATTTTCACTACAATATTTTAGAACCTGTTTTAATGAATTTAATCTTACTTTATTTTTACCGGCAATTGTATAATAAATATCAGTCCTATCCCCGGTCTTTCTCTTTTTGGCTTCTCTAACCCATTTAATCTTTTCACAGGGAGTTTGCTCAACACTCTCCTGGATTTCCTGTTCAAGTTGAACTTCACTTATAGGCCTGATAAAGTTAAATTTTTTCTCATTTTTATTTTGGACTTTTAATTCCCCCCATCTTTCATTTTCATTAAACTTTACGTTAATAGTTTCTGTGACTGTTCTGGTTTCAGGATCCCAGATTCTGTACCCTTTGGTACGTAAGGCATATCCGACCATGATCCCCTTGGTAGCCCTCATATCTAACTTTTTTAGTTTGGACCTAGGCTGACCTACATAGGCAGTACACCCAAAAATACGTAGGTGCCTCACTGAGGGTTTACGTCCAGAAAACAGCTCGAATGGGGTCTTGTCCATATTTCCTATTACCGTCCGATTCCTTACATAGTTGAAACAAAGAGCGGCTTCAGCCCAAAACTCATCCCCCAATCCAGAATCCTTGAGCATAGACCTCACACCATTCATTATGGTTAAATTATACCTTTCTACTACCCCGTTCATTTGCGGGGTGTAGGAATTGGTCCGCTCTATTTTTATTCCCTGATTGGTGAGATAGTTTTCAAAATCTTTGTTAACAAATTCTGTTCCATTATCGGAACGGATAGCCAAAATTTTTGAATTCAGGAATCTTTCAGTCCTTTTTTGAAAATTTACAAAAACATTAAATGCCTCATTTTTGTTTCTTAAAAAGAAAACATATGACTTTCTTGAGAAATCATCTATAATTATAAAAATATATTTCTTTCCCCCCAAGGACTCGGTCTGAAGGGGTCCCATCAGGTCCATGTAAAGCAATTGAAGTGCAGAATTAGTACGCCTTTCTGGCATAGATTTAAACGAGCACTTCCTCATTTTCCCTAATTGACAAGGGTCACAATTGGGTTTTTGCCCCTTCTTAATCTCCAGTCCTTGGACTGCACCAAGTCTACTCGTTTTGGTGATACTTTCCATATTTATATGGCAAAATCTCCTATGCCATTTTTCCATATCAATACTGACCATATTGGCCCCTTCAGACGGGTCCTTGGTCTTAAAGACTTTGGTATAATTAACATTTGCACTATCAATATAAAAATTTGGTTTAACATGATAAAGTTTATTTATTAAATTTGCTGTAAATAATTTAACATTTTCTTGATTAAAGACACAGATCTTTCCGGGCAACCATTTGAGCTTATAGCCCTGTCTATCTATACAAGAACCAGAAATTAGGTTGCGTCGCAGTGTTGGAGCATAGAAAACGTTATTCAATGTGATGGTAACTAATTTTCCATCTGATTCAATTTTAAAAATCACTTTCCCAATGCCCTCTACTTGGCTCTTCACATTTCCTACAGCTACCTCCATTTGTGTGTTTTGTACAGGCTCTAGCTCGGCAAATAACGATTTATCTCTACAAAAATGAGATGTGCTGCCGCTATCCAATAGCCATGTATCCTCACATTTTGGGTAGGTAGTGTTTGCAGAAATTTCATTTACTGAACAAAACATTCCTGCCTGAGGGTCTTCTTTGGTTTGAAATTTAAAATTCCTATCCTGTTTTACTTTATTACGGCTCCAACACTTCGACGCAATATGCCCTTTCTTTTTGCAAATGTAACAAACTTTATTTTTAGCAAGAAATTTACCCTTACCATTTGCCATTCCGGAGTTTCCGGGTTTTGAAAACATTGCCGAATTTTCTATATTAGGCTCTTCGGCCAAATACCTAATCCTACCCTCCTCAGCTAGTAGTTCATCTTTTACTTTCGAGAAAGTAAATTTCTCGCCTTCCCATCTGTAGATGGCTTGAACAATGCTGCTGAAACTAGGAGGTAGGTACCGTATCAATTGAAAAGTTCTGAGTTTCTCTTCCATAATATATCCATTTTCGACTAGTTGGTTAAAAATTCCCCCCAACCTTGCAGCGAATAATCCCACCGTTTCACCTTCTTGCATTTTGCAAGAGAAGTAGGATTCCCACAACGCGGCTACTCTGGCCAAAGATGGGGGTTCAAAATTTGCCTTAAGGGCTTTCCAGGCTTCATTAGGGTCTTCCAAATTATCAATTAACCTTTTTGTATCTTTTTCCAAGTTTAAATAGATGATGGCTAAAGCTTGGCCACATCTTTTTCTGTCAGCACTAGTTAACTCCCCTTCTGGTTTCTTTTGGGTAATCTCCCATAAATCCCTTTCTATGAGCACCATTTTTATATCTTTGGACCAGGTAGCCCAATTATGGGAGCCCAACTTCTCAACGTTTCTATAATCTTTCTCCATAATAAAGAAATGATTCAATTCCCTCCGGGCAGGTCAACCACACGACTCTGCTACCACCTGTTGGATATAATTTGAGGTTTATGGCCTACAGCTAAGCTGAAAATTAGGCAACTCATTTCCAACTAAAAAATTTGAGGTAGTGGTCTGCCCGGAGAAAATAAAACATGAATCATTCTTTACACTGAAAAACATTTATTTGACACATATTAAAATTGGTTACAACACAATGATTTGTTCCCCGGGAAAAATTAGAAAAAAGGGCTTACAATAGGTCCATGCATGGTTTAAAAGTCCTGTTGGTGTTCCAAGGTGACGTCTCACCGGTCGTTGGACAGCATGGCAATTTCCACGAATTGCAGGCAGGTCGATTCACACCGCGTGAGCCACAGTTCACCACATCAAGGAAAGGTATACCAGGGATGGACGCGATCTTCTTCCGCAGGAGAACAAAAGACCCACATCAGGGAAACTTAGAACTCTTTGCTTTTGTAGACGTCATCACAATACACGGGTTCCAGACTCAAAACATCACTAGTGCTTTTCCCGGAAAAACCAGACCTCACCAAGAGGCCAATAACAAAATTTTAGGAGGACATCAGACGAACACGTTCACAATACACAACACAAGACGAGGAGACAAGTAAAAAAACGAAGCGAAGCGATCGAGCTCCTGCCGGTCTGCGTATTTATAGCCAGATTCGGCCTTTCCAGAAACAATGTGACGTTACCTAATTTGCATATTGCCAAAACAACTCAACCCGAAGAAAACACAGCTTGCAGGTTGCACAATCATTATTTAATTTGGCATTCAGCACTTAACACCTCAACATGATTTCATCACGTCATTGACACGTGCTCTTTCGGAAATTTACCGACATCTGCCGAATGACAACAACCAATCATAGCATGCCGCATGTTTTCCGAACACTTCCGATTCAAACTCGGACATTTGAGTGTTGGCGGCAGGTGGATGGGATTCTTCGCGCAAAGTTTTCTCTCGGAATGGCAAAAGGTAAGTCACAAAATGATTTTTCTTTTAAACAATATTGGTGAAATCCTTCAAGAACCAAAAATAAAGGCATTTAGCCCAACAGTTTTATACCCAAAGCTGCACATATACTTGCTCCTATAGTACAACTTTTAGAAGGACATACAAATAAAAAAAAATCTCATTCCAAGGATCGCAAAGCGGCAGAACAACTTAAATGGAACGAAAAAGCAGAACAAGCCTTTGTTGACGCGAAAAACGCGATTGCTAAAGCCACTCTTTTGAGACATCCCATTCCAGGAACTCAATTAAGCTTATATGTAGACGCCTCAGAGATTGCTATAGGCGGAACCTTATCTCAACTATCGCATGGACTGTGGGAACCAATAGCCTTTTTCTCAATGAAACTAAACAAAAGTCAACAAAAATGGTCAACCTATGATAGGGAATTGTTCGCAATTTACTCTGCTATTAGAAAATTCAAACACATGTTAGAGGGCAGAATTTTTGTAATATATACAGACCAAAAGCCACTTACTCATGCTTTTAAACAAAATCCAAATAAATGTTCCCCAAGACAATTACGCCATTTAGATTTCATTTCGCAGTACTCCGCAGACATTCGGCATGTGAAAGGTTCAGAAAATGTGGTATCAGATACTCTCTCGCGAATCGAAGTTGAGTCGATTACGAAAGCTGCAAATTTAAATTTTAAAGAATTTGCATATGCATAGAAAATTGATCCAGAAACTCAAAAATTTCTCGAAGACAATACATCTTCTTTAAAATTGGAGTTCAAACCATGCCAAACTGCGGACTGCAATTTACTTTGTGATACTTCAACGGGTGTTCCACGTCCATTCGTTCCTGTTTCCTTTCGTAAAGTAATATTTGATCATCTGCATAACATGGCACATCCAGGAATCACAGCTTCAACCAAGCTCATCTGTGCGCGATATGTATGGCCTAATATGAAGTGCCAAATTAAGCAGTGGGTGCAGTGCTGTGAATCATGCCAAAAATCAAAAGTACACAGGCACACCAAAATGCCTCACGGTACATTTTCTCTTCTTGATGCCAGATTCTTGCACATTCATGTAGATATTGTGGGTCCCTTGCACCATCTAACGGTAAAACATACATTCTCACTACGATGGACCGCTTTTCCAGATGGCCAGAAGCAGTACCCATATCTGACATTAAAGCATCAACTGTATGCCGTGAAATATTCAACACTTGGATCTCTCGTTTCGGATGTCCATCGATAATAACTTCTGATCAAGGTCCCCAGTTTCGCTCTTCAATGTTCACTGAATTTACTCGCTTACTGGGCACTCAAAAGATCCGAACAACTAGTTATCATCCAATTGCAAATAGACTTGTCGAACGCTTCCACCGGCATGTAAAGTCTGCTTTAAAAGCTCATGAAAATACTGACAAATGGTCAGAACTAATACCCTTAATTCTTCTGGGTATCCGAACAGCCATTAAGGAAGATTTGCAATCTTCTTGTGCAGAACTGGTTTAAGGCACAACTTTACGTCTTCCTTGTGACATAATCGACCCTACAGTCACTCCTGCATGTGACTCGGATTTCGTAACTGATCTTCGTAACAGAATGAGACAGCTGAATCCTGTTGCGACATCTGCGCATTGCACCAATCAGTATTACATCCATCCGTTGCTAAAATCATCTTGGCATATTTTTCTAAGAGTTGATCATGTAAAACCACCTTTACATCAACCATATACTGGTCTTCATAAAGTGTTGAGCAAAACGGAGAAAACAATTACAATAGACATCAATGGTCGACGCACAACAGTTTCTCTTGACCGCGTTAAACCGGCTCATATTATTCCGGAAACTGTCCATTCTCCACTTCCAGCAACTACAAAACTAAAAACTATCAATAAAACACCTACAAACGAACCTGCAACATATGTCACCAGATATGGAAGACGAGTACATTTTCGAAAAAACTTAGCAACTTATATAACCTAATATACCTTCTTTTCACTGCAAAATATTAGTTTTTGTATATATATATATATATATATATATATATATATATATATATATATATATATATCAATCTCAAATTTTCAATTATTTTTGTATATATGTATATATCTTATGTATTCTTGAACAATATGAAATGACTTCCAGTGTTGATTCTCAAAAAAAAAAAAAAAATCGTTCTTTTGGGTTAACAACCCTTAGTCACTGGGGGGATACTCTGTGGGAAACCCATAAATTCATCAGATCAATTCATGCAAAAGGAGAAATCCCCAATTGCACAACCACTTGAACTCCCACTTGAACTCCCACAAGGCTAACTGATGATAGCCAAAAATGTCTATTTGAGAAATATTCTCATCAATTCATTTTGAAAGCTAAGTGTAAACTAAGTGTAAATGTTTTTACTCACTTGTATTTCTTTAATAATGAAAAGGCAGTTAATCTTGTCCCTTAAAGGACGCTTGTTTCAAATCGCGTATCGGGAGAATCAACGTGTAAACATCAGAACGACTTCGAACGACGTGTTTCGTCAGGAAGAAGGATGTGACGTCAGAGCACGAGCGGAGATGATGTAATCTCCCGATAGCTCCGCGGCAAATCGAATGTTCTGGAAGTTTCCAGACTGAGCTCTTACGTAGGCATATCCGGCGTGACGTGCATTGAGTGCGCTTTATTATATAAGCAGGGGGAAATGAGAAGGAAATCACTTCTTCTGCTCGCGTTTCTCATTTTCGACTGACGATAGTCGTATTTTTAAGAGGATCGTTCGCTGTTGAGGCGACGTCCTGCACTTAGGGGATGGCTTTTAGAATTTTGCCGTGAGAGTTAGGGACTTAAAATTTTTTGAAACATTTTAGAGTAATTTATGTTAGGGTGTCAAATGTTTTTTTGAAAAGATGTTCTTTTGTAACAAGAAGGATGTTTTGAGTGGTGTTGAAATCCCTCATACTAGTTTATATCATTTATCAATGTTAAAGATTATTTACCGTTGTTAATTATTGGATTTATTAATAAAATGATTTAGCCTTTCAACTTGAATTCTGACATTTCATTTCACTTGATAGCTATAGAAATGTGAAATAGAAAGGCATCTGCTAAACTTGTTGTTTACCTTCCTTGCGGGAGTTAGACACAATTTGTTAGGTCAACAACTGAGAATCAGCACTGGCAGTCAGAGCAAGATTGTCACTGGAAGAGTGAACGTGTATTAAACAGTGACCAACTAAAACCGAGTTATGTAGTGAATATACCACCTCTGACATAACCACCACTAACACCACAATATTTTGTTTTTTTAGTCCTTGCTTCAGCACATCGATTCTCTGATATACATCGACACAGATGTACTTTTCATGCGCCCTGTTGAAAACTTATGGCAATATTTTTCCAAAATGAATAAAAGCCACATTGCTGCTTTGTGTCCTGAACATGAAGATTTTGCCACTGGTTGGTACAACAGGTTTGCAAGGCACCCCTTCTACGAACCATTAGGTATGCATTTTTATTTATTTAATTATTTATTTACTAGTGGTACCCGCATGGCTTTGCCTGTAATAGAAAAATTAAAAGATCTTTTGGTTCGCCTGTATATTTACAAATAATGTATGGTGAATTTTCTCGCCAATTGGCTTGTACCCATGCTACGGTTCCACGTTATGATAATTTCGTATCTCGCAAATTGGCTTGTGCCCATGTTACGGCTCCATGTTATGATAATAATTTACTTGTCCATCTTATAATAATTTTGTTCGTAAAATTGGAATAGAAAAAAAACCACATAGAATTTTCGAAAAATCGCTTTGAGGTACACTCCCCCATGCTACAAACTAACTTTGTGCCAAATTTCATGAAAATCAGCCGAACGGTCTAGGCGCTATGTGTGTCACAGAGATCCTTACAGACAGAGAGACTTTCAGCTTTATTATTAGCAAAGACTAGCATCCTTCCCGGCATTGCAAGGTCTACCTCGAATGTAAGAGTTCTGTTTAGTCACGTGTGTTCAACATTTAGGCTAGAATAGCAGAAAAAAAAACATTTTTGTGAAATGCCCCCTTAGAATAATGATGAAAGTTCCTAAAAATCTTCACTGAATTTGCACATTTATCCCTAAAAATTCCCACTCGAATGGAAAAACTTCATAAATAAAGTTAACACTGCCCTTAAAAATACCTGTAAGTTAAAATTAGCTAAGTGGGTCATTAGAATGAATGTCTCACAGTGCATTGTAAAATTTACAAGCTGTTTCCCTGACATATCTGAAGAAAAATGTCAGTACAGTCGACTTCCGCTACAACGCGATTCAACTTACGCGAAATGACTATAACGCGAATTTTTCACCAGTAACGAATTTTAGAGGTAACGCAAATTTTTCGTCCACAACAGGATTTTTTTTTTTGGAAGGAAGTATCGACTTTGTTATTGGCTACTAAATATTGATTTCGTGAATGTTACTTCATCCCTTTAAGCATCATTGACAGCGAAAGTTCCCACAACAAACTAGTCTACGCATCGCGTTGTTAGTGCATCAAATAACCACGCAGCTCTTTCATTCATTTATTTTTTTCATTCTAAATATTAAAGTTGATGACATATAATGGCACTTTAGTGGCACCTTCATCTAAAGTTTTGTGAAGATGGGAAGAAAAAGAAAGTTTCTGATTAGAAAAAAAATGGCTAAGATTCTCGATATGCTTGAGCATATACAAAACGTCGACGGTAGTGTGACAATAAGTATGAGTGAATCTTCCGTATGCACAATTAAAAGTAAAAACAAAAAGATATCCCTAAAATTTCAGAACTTAGTTTCATTATTGAAGCTTGCAGAGCACTCTAACAAAGTAAATATTATGAAAATGGAAGCTGCTCTTGTATTGTAGATTAATAAAAAGTTCAGGAAGAGGGGCTGTTGAAACACATTGAAACGTTATAAAAGAAAATGCAAAGCAACCGTATTTAAAAATGTATTTAAAAAGAATAACAATCTGATCATGGAGCATAAATCATCACTATCTTCATTTTTTAACTCTTAAATATTGTTACCGTATCTACTGTACAGTACTATTATAGTGCAGCATTTTATTATGATTACATATGTCCCGTGTTGTTTTATTTCCCTTCCCGCTGATCATTCATTTTGTGCATCTTAAAGTATTTCAAGTTAAATAAAAGCTTTTTATTTTTTAAATACAGTAAAAGTTCAGTTTTTTATGCAAGAAATTAATGTATAGTTGAGGAATACTTTAAAGCAGTTTGAGGTGGTTTTATAAGTGTCAAAAAAAATTGGTATGCTTCTAAAAAATTTGTATGCATATATTTTTCCACAACGCGAAATTTCGACTTACGCGAGGAGTCTTGGAACGCATCCCTCGCGTAAGTCGGGACTCGGCTGTATTTGAATAATTTACTGTGGTGGTAAATGACACAATTTCATTGATTGATTATTCTGAACTTAGTTTTAAAAATGTAGGTAAAACTTTCAGATAAAGATGCTCCACTATGTAGGGGTAGACTGATTGAGCACATACACACAACTTCATTTTCCGAAATTAATGATACCGTTTATAATTATTGCATTTGGCATATGACAGTAAAGTATTTTAATTGATATATGTGATTATCTTTAAGAAATTGGGACAACTATTATTATTCTTCGTCAGGTTTCTTTGGCAGGGTTTAGATCGCAAGAAAGTAGCAACCCATTCAATGAACATGTACAACAGTATAACAAATGGGCAAATACAAAAAAATCCAATTGGTTCCTTTTTGGAGTTTTACATAAGGAAGGTACTGTGTGCTGGTAATTCATCTGAAAATGAACTTTCGAAACTTTTTTTTTTGTAAAAACGTTAGGGCTGTTTGTTCACTGGTCAGTTGATCCTATTCTATTTTCCTATTTGTGTTATGTTTTTTAGCTTTAAAAAAAAAGGGATAGTAAATTTGATGCTTACAAAGCAAAAGAGATCTATGTGTTACATGTTGAAGAAAGGCAATTCATTCAGTTTTAAAAGTACAAGATAAAACCTTATCCTTAAGTGTGGGAAGTAGCATTTCAATATCTGTCAGTTCCAACAAATAGCGGGATGCTGAACAATTGTTTCAAAATATCAAGGTGTATTAAGCGATGATTTATGAAAAGCAAAGGTAAATAACTTAACTATAACGTACTGCCGTACTTTGGGGCAAACGTACCTGGTAGCATTGTGGAAGCTGCAAGAGCCTTATCACACCATTTTTAATGTATCACTGCTCCGCTCTTTCTCTAGTTGCCATAATTAGCAATTTTCCCCTCGACTGTAGGAAAATTTACATGCAACGAGAAACACAAAAACTTTTGGGGGTGAGACAAATTTAAAAACTTTTGTCACCCAAACATAAACAAGAAGTTAGAGACTACCTCATATTTCATGATATTTGATAGTTGAATTTTTTGTGCTACAAATAAAAATATATAAAGGTTACTGTGGTACTTTTCTGCTAAAAGTACCTAATGCGACACATTTTTAATCTTGTAGAGATTATTTTATTCATTGATTCCGTTACATGTTTCTTGACACCATGTTTTATTTTGTCTTTTTAAATAACTTTAAGCAAAACGATTTTAACAGTTGCATTAAAATGGAAAATAATTCACCAAATAGTTAAAGTAAGCCATTAAACTATAAATTAATCCACCATACAAGAAGAGAAGTCATTAAATAAAGTAAAAAACTCAAATACAATTACTCGATAAAATTAAGCTTGTTGTTATTGTTCCTTAAAAACACAAAGTTTGATAGTTTAATTGAATATTTAGGACTTGGATTTCTCAATTCTGAAATATATTTGTAATTTTTTGTACAGAAATGAAGTTTTTAAAAGTACTGTTAATGGTTTACGGAGGAACTGTCTCTATGTGGCGGAACCTCAACAGTCTAGGCTTATTGTATACTGCTAGGTTAGCTTTGCCTCCAACTATGAGTACAATACTTTTCTTTTTTTCAAATTTATGTACTCTTAAATTACGCGTTAGTACCGCATTAAATAAAGGGAAATTATGCTTTCCAGTTTAATATATGTTCTGTTATTTATAAGTATGACCTTTTTTTCAGATATCCTATATTTTATGGCATTCATGCTTCCATGAGAATTTCACAAAATCTCCCTTGAATTGAGTCTTTTCTGCCACAAACTTGCAACCCTAATCATGGTACATCAATATCTTGTCCTTGAATGTAAAATTTGTTCTAAAAATACTGACAAAAATTGTTGCATATTTTGCAAAATTCATAAATAAGTCTTAACTATACAGGGTGTTTCAGTTAACTGTTTTAGAAATCCTAAGAGGGGTAGGGTGCGTCATGACCAGGACTGCAGAGTCGGAAGAAAAATGATCGACTCTGACTCCGGCTTTTTTATTTATTTATTTATTTATTTTTCCAACCCCCCTCCCTCTCATGGGAAAGAGGAAAACCTCTAAACAGAGATTGAAATACCAATTCCTTTTTATGAAATTTTCGTGTTGTATTTTATTGTAAACCTAACATGTATACAACGTTAGAAATTCAATTTGAAAATCAAATTATCCAATACTTAAAATACACCGCCAGCTCAGTTATTCCATCCGAGGACTGCAGTTTCGTGCTTTTTAGCACTCATCAGCCCGGAATAGGAACCACATGAGCTGGAGGCGAAAAATCTCTTAAGGGAGCCAAGAGAGCTAAACAAACTGGTAGCTAATGCAGAATTAGCAAACCAGATGAGCGACCGCAGCAATGGTGCGGTTCAACTCAACCGCACTGAGTCCTCGGCTGGAATAACTGAGCTGGCGGTGTATTTTAAGTATTTCTGGCTTAGCCCTGGCTCTAGGGCGGTAACTTACTACAAAATACCTTAGCTTTGCCATCAATCTTTGAGTTGAACCGCACCATTTCTGCGGTCGCTCATCTGGTTTGCTAATTCTGCATTAGCTACCAGTTTGTTTGGCTCTCTTGGCTCCCTTAAGAGATTTTTCGCCCCCCAGCTCATGTGGTTCCTGTTCCGGGCTGATGAGTGCTAAAAAGCACGAAACTGCAGTCCTCGGATGGAATGACTGAGCTGGCAGTGTATTTTAAGTATTTCTGCCTTAGCCCTGGCTCTAGGGTGGTAACTTACTAAAAAAATATCCAATATTTTGCAATTTCTAAAGTGAGAATATATAAAAATCCCATTTAAAAAAATTGAATATGATTAATTTGCTTCCCTTTAATGTTTAACAAATAGATGTTGATCAAATCCTGTGCTACCAAATTTTTGATAGCTGTAACTTGAGACTTTTTTTTTTTTTTTGCTGAGTCAAAAAACTTTTTTTTTGGGGGGGGGGCCCTTTTGGTGACACCCGTCTGGTGGGTAACACCACAACTTAATTTCAGAGGTTATAAAAATTGAAATACTTAAATTCTGAAAAATTTCTCCAATAATAAATCAAAAATTTCAACAAAAATATTGCACTATATTGCGGGGAAAGGTCAGGTACATGTACGTCTGGAGCAAATTTTACCCGAAATGCGGCTGTGTACAGCTTTGTAACGAATAGCTTTTACTATACCTACATTTCTCGGCTAAATTTTTTATTTTAATTTTATTGGCAGCTTTAGAATTAACTTTAATAAGAATATTTTAGGATTAAGTACAATTATTCAGTGTTGTCTTGTAACTAATAAATCATGTACTGATTTTATTTTTAAGCGATTTATACCTTCCTTTTACTATTTTATAACTGAGATTGAGGTAAAAAAATATATTATATTTATTTGAAAGTGATTACTTAGAAAATGTTAGGCAGCAAAACTGTTAGTTGACAGTTGCTATCAGTTAAAGAAAGTTAAAAATTAAGCAAACTAGGAATCTGCGTAGGTAGCTGTTACAGAAAGCTCGATAAACAATCAAGCCAGCTAGTTGCCACAATGACAATTATTTTCTTTTTAGTAGGCTTTTATAGAGGCAATCAAATTAATTGGTAGTCAGTTTTCGAAAAAATGCAAGGAGAATACGTAAAAATTAAAGAAAAAAAGAAACCGGAGTCAGAGTTGGCTTGCTTTCGAATGACTCTGACTCCTTAATCCTAAAATCTGTCTGACTCCAACTCCACATCCCTGATCGTGACGACTCAAAATGATATAGCAATGCAGGGTCGGAAATTCCTCGACTCAAATAAATTTGAGCTATGCCGCGAGTATTCTAGACCGTTTGGAGCTCTATGCTCCGAAGATATGAGGTATGCATTCTTGCCAATGGAAAAAACTTCAAACACTCACTTTAACCCATGTAGCTTTTGCTTTTTTACATGCAAAATTAGAAAGATTTTTCACTTATGGTATCTTTCTGTATTGTGCTTCTATGTACATCACCGCTTCAGGAAAGCATTTCTGACCCTGCATTGATCTATGATTTCGAGTCGTCACGACACACCCTACCCCTCTTACGAGTTTTGAAACAGTTAACTAAAGCACCCTGTATATTGTTGTAAAATTCTTTCTCTTCACTGGTACTAAAGCTTGTTGCTGGCCACGACCGTCTCTCTAAGTTTTTCCCTCTCTAAGTTCCCATGCAATCGCCCTCCATTAGTTCACTTCTCCTACATTTAAGTCCTTTTCTAACCCATCCTGCCGTCTGACTGGGGGGTCTTCCTCTTCGATGTTTTCTTTCAATGTTGGAGAAGGTTATCCTTTTTGTGTGGAACACATCTTGATATCAAAATATGTGGCCCATCCACTTAATGTGCCGCTTATAAACGAGTTTATATCCTTTAAGATGTTAGGTTCACCATAGTTTTTGTAAATTTCACGGTTATAAGCTATTCTTCTACCGTTGTCTTGTTTTATTAGTCCAAACATGTTTCTTAAAATTGCTCTCTCAAAAATCAATTAAAGGTCTTCTTCTGCACTGCTGAGAGCCCAACAGTTGTAAAATTCACCTTTTAAAAAAAAAACTTACCCCATATAACTAATGGCTGTGACATTGAATTTTGCATTATCAATGCCTCACATTTGATAGATAAAGTTGTGTTAACTTTTTAAAAAGTTAACTCACAATTTTTTTTAGTTTAAAATTTATTCATTCATTTATTTATTTTTTTAATAGGTGTGAACTCTGGTGTGATGCTCATGAATCTCACTAGAATGAGAGAATTTCAATGGGAGACATATCTTCCACCTATTATGAGGGAGTACAAATTAAACATTGTTTGGGGAGATCAAGATATCATCAACATTATTTTCCACTTCCATCCAGGTATAAACGTTTTATTGTGTTAATATATTTTTTCTCAACCCTGTAAATACTTATCAATTTTTTGTTGTTGTTGTTTTTGTTAGTTAAAATGCATAAATTTTAGAATAATGTTGCAGCCATGTATTACCGGGGATCACACTCCTGTGCCAATTGCACTAAACAGTAAAATCTGCTACAAAACTTGTTTTGGCATTTGTTGCTAAAAAAAAAATATTATTGCAATAATCTACTGTTTTAAAGATGGTATAACTGCAGACTTTTATACTTAATAATTAAAAAATGTGCGTTTTGGCTATTATTACTTTAACACATCAGACACAATTTTTTGTGCATTTGAAAATCCGTTTACATCCACTTATTTTTGTCTAGTGTGCAATTAGGCATTGTCGCTTAGGCATTAATTAATAACTTAATGGTTGTTTTCAACTCGCATTATATTTGCTGTGCTACTCTCTGGTTTATATACGTATGTATAACATGATACAAATAAACCATGCACATGCATGATTGTATAAGATAGCATGTTAGGGATAGACGTTGCCCTAATTGTACTATAATTCCTAATTTCTTAAAAATCTTCCTAAAGTTCCTGATATTTTGAATTTTGTTCTGAATATCAGGGTGGCGACAGATCAGGGAAATCAGGGAGATCAGGGAATTTTGAAAAAAATACAAAAAATCAGGGAAAATTTTATGAAGAAAATTTTTTTTTTTTGCTTTACAAAATTAAGTACTCTAATTCCCTACGCATTTTCCGCCAATTATCTGTTAAAAAAAAAAGTAAAATTAATAAGGAGCGATTATTCACTGCCGCATATTTATGCATCTTTTTTCCTCAACGTCAAAGTATTGAATTTTACTTATTAACCACAGGATGAACTTCCTAAGATTGCTTCTGTCTCTGTTAGGTTGTTTATTTTACCTAGCTTGAAATTTCCTTTTACGCTTTCAATGCTACATTAAATAAACAACCATACAGGCAAAGAGGAAGCCTTCATTAATGCCTGAGCTCCTTTGCCTTTATTCCATTCTCTCGAAGTAATTAGCGTACTGTAATCATGATTTCAAGAAGAAATCTTTGGTTTTTGAATTAATACTATAAAAGCTTGAAAGTTATTACTTCATCGTGTTTTTAATTTAATTACTAAAATTGAACTTTCAATTAAAAAAACTTCGTTTTTTTGCCGTTACTCTATTTGTTGTCACCGCAGATTATGAAGGTTTTCTTTTCTTCAGACTTAAGTGATTCTTTAATTTTATAACCGAGTTGTATTCTTCTTTTATATATTTTAAAATTAACTAATTGCTTTTTTTTTTCTTTTTTTTCTCCCCTGCATTTCAAAGATGTTTGTTACAAAAGCAATCTAAGATTTTTTTTTCCGTTACATCCTGAAATCATTTGAAATAGAGTTAACTTGTGTACTTAAGTAAATATCTTTATTTTTTATAGTTAAAATGCTGTATTCATTCATTAAAACCTATGTTCTTGATTAGAGAAAAGCTCCCTATGAATGGATGTCAAATGGTTTCATCTGTTTTGCATAAATATGTCAATTAGTTATATAAGAATAACTACATTATTTCTATTCTTTCACTATTACTTGTTATTCTTGCAACAATTATTATACTGTTTGAAAACTTAGTTCAAAATAATTTCGATTACTTTTTAGTTCTATCATAAATACGCATATGTTTTTAAGTGTAATTTTAATAGTTTCTAAAAATTCTTATGCTAAGTGGTTTCTAGAAGTAAAGTATTTTTATTTTTTTTAATTTTCTCTAATATAGAAAAACTTAATATACTGTTTTGTAGGGGTTTTTTCCCAAAAAAATTTGATATGTTTTTTTAACCATTTTATTAAAAAAGTAGCATCTTTTTAAAATATATCTTTAGTTCAACAACTTTACACAACTTAAAACGTTTAAAATACTGCATTTTATACAACATACAATGGATTTAAAGTAGAGCAAAGAAAGAAAACCATTATTATTGGTAACGTAAATCAGGGAAATTTGGTGAATTTAATCAGGGAAATCAGGGAAAAGTCAGGGAACTTTTTTTCACAATTCCTGTCGCCACCCTGAATATCCAAAAGTCTATATTAAATTCCATACCTCTCTCAGTAAATTTCCAAATTCCCACGAATGCTTAAATGAAATATCATTGCATTGCAACATATTTTTTCAAATTATATTTTTTAAGTTTATAGAACTATAATTACTAGAATAAGGAATGGTTTGAGGGATTTGTAATGTTCACTGTTTATACCTGCTCATTTCTTTTTTTTTTTTCTCTCTCTTTCTTTTCTCCAGAACTTTGGTAAGTATGCCATTGTCTTTATAATCTGATTGAAATGTTCTTTAAAAAAAAATTGTGTTATTAGTGCTAACTTGTTTGGTAACTATGTTTCATGTCTAATTTTCCATTTTTTCTCTTCCCCACCCCCTAGAAAAACTATACATATTTCCTTGTGAGTGGAATTATCGCCCTGATCATTGTATGTATGCAAGTGTCTGCAAAACAGCAGAAAAAAATGGCATAGCTGTAATTCATGGAAACAGAGGAGTGTTTCAAAACAGCAAGCAGCCAGCATTTAAAGCTCTTTACAATGCCATGTTTGAGGTAATAAGTCATTATGTTGTACTATATAGATATTATCATGAAACATTTAAATTATTTTGAAAAAGATATTCCATTTTTGCTATTGAAAAATCATAGAAAAGCAACAAATTGTAGCATGAATATGCAGTTTGTGAAATAATACTTCACATGTTCAAGAATTTGTTTATGACATTATAAAAAAAAAAAGAAAGAAGGAAAAATTGGAAAAGAAAAAGTGTAATTATAAGTAATCTCTGTATTATCACAGTAAGAAACATTGCACGAGATGTTTTATGGTTTTATTAAACAGAAAGCAATACCTTTCGTTACCAGAGATCAATGTGTACATTTGTGGACGGGATGAACTCGAGTACCATTTAGATATCTTTCGAGCAGGCCTGGATCTAAGTACCCACAGACCAGGAGGTTGGGAGGGGGGGGGGGGGCAACAATTTGGCAATTTGAAGCTTTGAGTCTTCAAATAATCTTTTGTTTCATGTACTGTGTTGGACTAGCATTGTGGTGATGAAGAATGATGTGGCGATTTTTGTTGTTCTTCCTGATTTCTTTGATGACTTTTGGCAAACAAGTTTCTGTATACCATTTCACATTAATAGTTTTTCGATCCTCTAAAGGAATGGTTACGACATGTCCTGTAAGGCCGAAAGAAAAAGCAATCATCTTCTCGGAAGTGCTTCATGACCGAGCAATTTTCGTTGGATTGGGTTGATCTGGAAACACCCAAACAGTGGATTTTTTAGTTTCTGGGTCGTATTAATCTATCCATGTTTTGTCACCTGTACTGATGATGTATACAGATTATGCAGTTCCCAATTTGAATTTTTGTCTCATTTCGTTACACCAATTTACACGAGCCTCATTTTGGGCCTCTGTCAAATTTTGCTGTTTCCATTTGGAACAAATCTTTTTCACAGCTAAATGTTTGTGAAAAATCGATTGTATTGGAGTCTTTGACATGCCGCAAGATTCTTCTATCTTATGATTTGACATGCTGATCTTCTTCAATCATCTTGTGCACAGCGTCTTGGATTCGCTACTGATTTTGGTCATCCTTCACAAGATTGTCACTGACGGATTAACGAACATGGCAAAATTCTACAAGCCAACTGTAAATAGCCTTTTCAGATGGTGCTTCATTACCAAAAGTTTCATGAAGCAATTCGAAGCATTCTTGTTGAATTAGCTCTTTTTAAAAATCATAACAAATCATCCAACGAAACCCTTTTCGAGTAATTTCCATTTTATCACTCTTTGTTCTTTTAAACTATCACTTTAAACAAAGTATGCAGACGATTTTTCCAATTTCATTTATACCAAGATAAAAAGATGTGAATTTAATGAATATTCTGAAGAAAAAATTCAGTAGCGCCTCCTAATGGTCGTTTGTAAAAACTTACAAGACAACCCTCATACGTATATGAATTAAAATATCATGTTTCATTTGGTAATTGATTGGAGTAATCTACTCCTATTCATTCTTTTTAATATTTGAGCTTTTATTTACAATGAAGCACCGTTTATACGTTTTTGAAGGGGCTGTATGAAAAAAGTGTACAAATGAGAAAACGTATATTAGGTGTAGGTTATTGTGTATTAGACTCTGCAGGGACCAATTTAAAAAACGTATAATTGATAAAAACGTATAAAAGAGAAACGTATAAACGGTGCTTCACTGTATTTATTTTCTGTGATCTAATTTTGTTTCCTTCTATAGTTTTCATTAGGTGATGTTCCCTCGAAACTACTGGTGCCTTTGAAAAAATATCTTTTTGAAACTCTAAACACAAACTGTGGTAAACATATATCAGTTATTTTCTCAACTAGTTTCACATTTAAACAACAGATAAGGTGACCAAAATATTTTTGAAGAATGTTCCTAATGCTTGTATATATATAAAATATTTAATATTTTTTATTCATAGAATCATTCTTTCTTCTTAACATTATAAAAATGAAAATTTATTTTGTTAAAAGTTTATTTAAAAAATAAGTATGCATTTTAACTTTAAGAATGATTTTGTTGTATTGGGTACTTGAATAAATAGTTACTTTTTCTTTTCTTTTCTGAGTTAGAACATAACTATTGACCAAAAAGTACTTGTTACACTTCATAAGCCACAATCTTCATTATCAGCTGAGCTGTTTCCACTGTTTCAATGACAAATTAATAAAAGTTCTGTTCTTGCAATAGAATCCAGGTATGAAGCCATTTTTAATATCCTTGACTAAATTCTACAAAAGCATTTATTTCTGTGAGGCTTTAAGTTTTGTGAGCCCATCGCAGTGAAAATTTAAGCCTTACGAAGCATTTTTACTTCAACTTTCCTTCTGTTTATTAAAAGTTTGCAAAATTTTCAGCTTGTAAATTCACCAAGATCGTTATTTTCCCAAAAATTACGGTTTGCAAAAATAAGTGCTTTTAGAGTAGGAGTGATGATCTGAAACCATAGGTTATGATATATATAAGGCCATAGATCAATATATTCTTTTCATTTCACAAAGTTTTTCTTTTCTTGAATTCCTGGTCACATTCTTAGAGTTTAGGAAATGCTTTTCTGTAGTATTATGTTAAGATGGTTGAAGAATTGCTTCAAGTACCCAACGCATGATTCTAAAAATCGAAAATTCTGTGTATAATGATTTTTTATTGCATTTAAATTTCAAGAGTTGCGTATTTTTTTTTTTTGATTCATGCATTTTTAATTTTCTTTATATACAATGGCACCCATATGCAAAATTTTAAGGGAGGGGGGGGGGGGGAGGCTCAGATATTTTCCCCGTGGTTTAGCAGAATATTTTCCCCATAGAAACTGAATTCAGTACAGATTAGAGTTTAGACATTTTTAATAGTAGACATTTTTAATAGAGAGTAGACATTTTTAATAACTTCATTAATTGTTGGAGAAGAAATTTTTTTAAATTTTTACAAAGAAAAAAGTACTAAAAGCAAGGAAGTTCTAATTTCAAAGGGGGGGGGGGTTAAGCCCCCCATTTGCCCCCAGATGGGTGTCCTTGTGTATATATATACATATATTTATTCGGAAATTATGATTTTATGTCTGATTTTTTTAAATTGAAAAATCATTGTTAATTAACTCTGCCATATTCATTGTATATTTTGTACATTTATTTTAAACATTCTGTAAATCATTTGATGATCATATTTCTGTTTTGTAACTTTGTTCTAGAAAAGAAACATTGCATCTGTATTGTTATGTTGTACGATTATTTTGTCAACATTCCAGTCCTTTCATGTATTATATTTTCCCCTTTTACTTTTATCTTTTCATTAAAATTAAAAGTGGACCAAATTCAGGTTATTTTTAATTTATCTGTACATTTAAAAATTAAAAAAATCACAATGTCACTGTGTAAGTAACGAAAAAAGTATTTTAATATTAACTTTGTGTGTTAAAGTTTGTGACTAAAGCACTTGCATAGTAAAAGATTTTTATTAATGAATACTTAAAATGATAATAATAGTAATGCCTGGGACTGTGATTTCTTTTCACTACTCAGTGGTGTGACATTTCCGTGCTGGAATATTGTAAATTTTAGCTAAAGAATATTTTGTAAAGGATAAGTATTTTTATAGGTTAATTTAAACTAGTGATGCACAACCTTTTTACCTGGAGGACTGTATCTCATAGTTACCAGGAAACTGCACGATTAAGGAAATTCGGAAAAAAATCAAAATTGGTAGTATTTAAAAGAGCATCGTAAAACATGTTTATGACGCAAAAGTTACGTGCCCTCACGACCCCATTATCTAAATATGAGGTCTTAAAGTCTGTCGAAATTTTATGTTAAGTCTCCAGATTTAGCGAATTTTGTTCAAAAATGGCAGGTACGGCGGGAATTCAAAATCTGCATCTGACAAGACATTTCATTGCCATTTTTGGTCTTCACCAAATCGTGTGAAAGATGTTTTAAATTGATTCTTTACTCACGGGTGATTACCAGGGGGAGAGGGAGTCGTGGCACAGAATCGCCATTAAAGCTTTTAGGGGGTTGTTTTCAGGGGTATTTTTCTCTCGTCTGTGGGGGGGGGAGACCTTTTGTTTTGTGGGGTCTTCAAGATATTAGTTTGAGAGGGGAGAATACTATCACTCTTGTGTGTGGAGGAAAAAGGCACTCCTGCTTTACTTGTGTGCTACATTGTCATCAGTGTTGTGTAGCAGTGTAGCATAGTACGCTTTCTGAAAACGGACGCTATTGTTCCCTTCTCTTTCCACCGATTCACACTTTAAAGCCAGTTGCATGCAATTCTTTCAAATCCATATGATACTATGTTCTGCCCCTAAGCGAACCTTTGGCAATCTTCGCTAAAGTTTCACATCTGTTCCCAGGATGTCCAGCTGCATCTTGAGACCTTGCCTTACGACGAAGAGTAGCCTCCTCGTTTGTTTTCCTTTAAGGCGGGGAGGGGAATTCTTTTGGGCTGGGACGCGGCTGACGATCGACCAACGAAAGAAACTTTGGAGAAGTCAGACATGTTTTCTAACTCTCCAGAAATCTGTCTTACTCCTGACCCTACAGCTATTTCCTAATATTTTGTGCATAGTTGTAACAAATGTACCTGAATAATACTCATTAAGTTTACCCCCTGGTAATCACTTAGCTTACCACACCAAAGATCAATGAGTTACAATTGGATGCATTGATCTAACTGTAACACAAGCTATATCTAAAAGCTACAGATTGTTTATAAATAAAGTACAAATTAACATGAAAATGTATAAATATGCTGTATTCTTGTGTTAATTTGTGCTTTAGTTACGTTGGTTTTTCAATTTAATCATATTGTAGCACAAAGCTTATTTGATCTTTTTTCGGTTAAACAAGCTATAACTTACTTGGGGTCTCCAGCTCTCAAAAAATTGCATGATTCGTTTCTCTGAAACTAATAATCAAAAATATAATTTTTCTTTTCAAATGCTTGAAAATTTGGAAAAATGTAGCTTCACTTAAATTTTAAAGCTTCTAACGAATACAAAAAGGAGGGGGGGGGGGTACCAAAATTAACTCTTTGCAACACTAAAATGTAGAAGTCATGGTTCTCATGTTTCTGTAACATATTGCTTGAAATAAATTTGTTACTTACATAATTCATATCTTGCTATTTACATAATAACAAATTCAGTATTTTGGAAGCTCTATTTTTGCATCCTTTTATCTTGTTTTACTTCTACTGGATAACTACAACTTGTTTAGAATGACAAAAAAAATATTACACTAGCTCTTTATTTATTTATTTATTTTTTTGTTTGTTTTTGTTTTCTGCACTACTTGTAATTGAAACAAAATTGTTGTATTGAGAAATATGTAGTTTATTTATTTATTACTATTATTGTTAATTTGATCTTAAAATAGGTGTTTCTTACAAAGAATGATTCTGTGAAACTATACGACCAAGTATTAAAATGTCAGAGACTGGAAAGTGCAAATGAAGTGCTTTAAATAATTTTAACTGTAAAAGAGTCCTGTATAATAATTAAATAAGTCTGAAACACTTTGAAAAGTGCTTCATATTAATTTTTTATCAAGTGTGTGAACTAGGACTTGTCAGAATGGTCAGGATGTTACTTTCTTATTCCCTATTTTCTAAATCTCTACACTATCTAAAGCATTTTAGCATTTTTTACTATTGATCATTTTACATGTAATTCAGTGTTGTGTTTGTCGGCGGAATCAATTTCTAGAAAAACTAATTCGAAGGCGTTATCTTTTCTCCACTGTAGCAGAAACAAAGCATTGCTGCGATGTACGTTGCAGACGGAAAAATGTGAGAGACCAGTTCACTAAGTGTACAAAAAAAAAAAAACTTGATCTGGCCACCTGCACTAGAAACTATGTTAATGGAAAGCATTTATCTTTCTTCGAGCCTTCCATAGTTCTGGCAACATGGGAGTCTATTATTGATGAGGAAGGCAAGGAGGCAGATGACGTGAACACTGAGGAGAGCTTTGAACTGCATCCAGAAATTTCAAGAATGGGGAACACTCCTTTAATTCGTGGTAAAAGACCCAACACCACAAACAGCTACCCCTGGGCAGTAAAACGATATCAAAAACCCATTCCTTCAATTCATGAGCCAACCAATTGTGGTTAAACAAAAATCACAAGACAACGATCAAATATTTTTTGATTCTCTTTTGCCCACAGTCAAAACCTTCATGATAGATCGACGAAAAATTAGAAAACAGGTCGGACATTTTAAACTTAACAAAAAGTTACAAACGAGAGGCTAATCTCCCCAGTTTCAGCAATGGGGTCGTTTCCAAAATTTTAAAAGTATTTTTTTCTGAAAGAGTATGTTTAAAAATATAGGATCTGACCATTTTTAAAATAATTTATTCAAGTTTAATATTTTTAAAAAATTACTTAAATCGGTGCGCTTTCATTGTTTGCGATCCTGTCGCGTGACATCACAAATGATGAAATGCCATTCAGTGTTGCCATTCACGGAAAAAAATATTTAATTCTCAGCTTTACTCATGTGTATTGGCAACGATATGGTTGATAGCAAGAGTAGAGCGCAATTTTAATTCACTTCTTAATTATCATAACGTGGAAATGCGGTAGAAAGATAGCATCATTTAATGTCATAAAGACCACGCCTTGTTTTCAAAATCGGACATTTAAGAAAATTAATTTTAAAAACTGTTGGGAAAATGAAAGTATTTCTGGGTCCATGTTATTTTTTTTACTCATTCTATCAATTTCAGTGACTAAAAGTAGTACTTTCGACTGAAGGAAACAACCCCATTCACATCTCCCTCCACTCATCCATTCAATTTTTCAAATTCAGTCTTTCTTCCCTTTCGTGCCAATCTTATTTTCTCCCTATCTACATCTACTGTATATCCTCCTCCACCTCCCGGCCATCATTACACACCTACCAATTATTACTTTGCACCAGGAGTACATTCTGTGGATATGACAGATGCCCACTCTCCTCACTCGTATTCATCCAGTATTCTTGCACCTTTGAGACCATGTTTCCGATACTTCCCGCCCTAGAGAGTTTGATATCAATCTTAATACTGGGGTTTTATTCATATTGTTTCCATTGTTAATTATTCAAATACATTTTTTTTATTAATCAAGATACTTTTTTATTATTATTTTATCGTTATAAAAAAGCTCAAAATGCATAAAACTTTAATTCTTTTGAGGCTTGACATAGGGAGGAAAAAGTAATGGAAAATCAGGAGGGAAAAATGAGTAGTTAACGTTGCAAAATGTCTAAAACAAATTACTGTTCTGATTGCATTTTAAATTCATGCTATGAGAGATGTAGTTTTTCTGAATATGAACTAAAAATTGTTTTTGAATGTAAGTATATTTATAAAATATTTTCATATCCTCATATTACTTTCAGTATTGCAAAGTTTTTTTTAAAATAATTCATAAACTATGTTCAATACTATAGAAAAATTTATGTTTTAATAATTGAAAGGCAATAAAAAGTACATGTCAACTAATTTCTCTCTCCCTTTTTTTTTTTGAATACATTCTGTATAAATATAAATGTGATAAAAAAAAATCTCAATTTTTTTAAATGTTCATTTCTGACACATTTTACTCTTTTGTAATGATTTAAAACTTTTGTCCTGACTGCATGTTTTTCTTTAAATCTTTGAAAAGATATTCTTTGGTTCAATTCGTGAACTTTTGAGCTCAATCTAAATAGTTGTGTTTTGTAGCAAGTAAATTCTGTTATATTCAAGGATTGTAGGATTTTTCACATAAATAATAGTCTGAAATGATTCTAATACCATTACTAATCAAATATTGTATGTTTTTTGTTAAGAGCTATAAAATAAACATTTTATATCTTAAATGTTTTTTTTTTATTTGGTTTTCTTTTGTTTGCTTGTCATTGTATGTACATAAGAACTTTAATCAATTAAAATATAAAAATACAAATTATTATTGTTAGTCTCAAAATAAATAGATACTGAATTATTTATTTAGGTTTTTTATTTAAAAATTTAAATTTTTAAAAAATCTGTGAAAAAAAAAACATTTTTATGTTTTTAAATTTCATATTTCATTAACAACAAAGTAATGGCAATTTAAATAATTTTATTCCAAAGAACATGAGATTTTTATACAAATGATCCATCTGTAGATACGATGGCCATGTGAACACTTAAATAATGGCACAAATAATTTACAAAGATTGTCACAACCCGATCTTTTTTTTTCTTTTTTGAAAATCAAAATAATTTATCACACTTTCTAAATATGATTCCCAACTTCATTTACTTTGTGATAGTGAATAACTGAATAAACATTATATTCTATGTAACCAGTGGAAGTATCCATGAGTCAAATAAAACTATATTATTTTTTCCCCAAAAAAATATATTAAACAACATTGCTTTGACGCTTATTATGTTACCTGCTTATCATATTTGAAAGTTACATTCAAATAGAGTGGAAATTTAAATAATTATAACTAAACATGTTTCAATTACTTGCTGATTGAACATGAAAAGCAATTCATACATTATGTTGGACAATGATTAAAAATTAAAGATATGAAAAAATAAAATGTGCCACAAAGTTTCTTCTTTATATATTACAATGCCTATTTCAGAAGTAAAAGTGTTTAATGACATAATTCGTTGTAGAGTAGTGGCTCTTTCTACTGATTGGGAATATAAGCTGCCTTTTTTATCACATAGTCAAGCCATATTTTGTATAATAATGCATTTTTATACAAAAGCTAACATTAGTAAAAAATTAAAGTATGGGAAATAGTTGCTTATCTTTTTTATATGAATGAATTTACAAATTTCCAACATTGCATCAAATACTTGCAACTGGCCATTCATTCTGTTTCAAATGGCATTGAAGGTCTTCAAATCTGTGTGATTTATTATGATAATTTAGAGACTTTGAAGTTGAGAATCAGCATTATAGGCAAGTAAGGCATATTGTGAACAGTTGATTTGCTAAAACTTGACGTCATACTTCACAGTCAATCACAATATTCATGGAATGTGTTTCCTGGAACAAATTTTAAGGCACCATGAGCCAACGAGGCCGCTTGTAAAACTTTAATATATGCAGTAAATTTTTGCATTGATGAATAACTATGCATTACATTTCTTGCTATAAAAATCTTTAAATTTTGTTCAGTTCATCTTTTGTGGTTTCATTTCTATAGGGCTGATCATTAATGAGAATGTGTAAAAAATATTACACTAATAATAAAACTCTTATGAAGCGAATTTAAATAATATGAACTAAATTCACAATAAAACATTACAAAGCACATTCTCGCTTCGCATGCATAAACCATTATGAATAAATAATATGAAAAGTTAAAAACATGTACTGCATTCAGTTCAAAAATCGAAACCACCACCAGTGTGTTTGAAAATCAGGGAAAGCACTCAGTTATTGGACTGCTGCTTGCACCACATTCAAACTAAGCCCATGAAGCAAATACTGAATCAAAGAGGAACTGAACCAAGTTCAACAGATTTCATATTCCTAGATAGTAGTTCACAATTTAATTCATCATGGAGATTTCTTGGAATACTTTGTTGGGTCGAAATTCTGGAAGGACCACTTCTGCCGTGGTTCCTCTGAGCAATCTTGCATAAGGACTTTCTGCTTGTCGGCACTCATTTCCAAGCACTGGCTGCTGCTGCCATGTTGGATCGTCTTACTCTGAAAGTTAAACAAAATTTCAGTCAGTTTCTATAGTACCCAATTCGACTCTGTGCTAATCATCCTTCCCTATTACCCGAAACAGAGGTAAACATTATCAAAGTTTTAGCTATACTTATCTGATCCGCACTATACAGGGTGTCCCAAAACGACCACATAAACTCTGTACAGCTAGATTCCTTGTTGGGAGTACATAAAAGCTGCTCAAAGTGTTCCTGTACAATCCATAGTTTAAGCAAAAGAGAAAAATACGAAAAACAAAGTATGACATCACTGCCGGTGCAAGTAAAAAACACTTTATTGGACACATCAACCACGATATTTTCATGTCTTTCCAGACGATAATGTTTAAAACATCATTACATATTTGTTGTTATACGTAATGTACATATACTGCTGTTGATGTGTTCAATAACGTTTTTTTTTCTTGCACCGAATGCGACTTTGTTTTTGGTATTTATTCTTGTAAACTATGGATCTACAGAAACGCTTCTTTGGGCAGTTTTTGTGTACTCCCAACGAGGAAACTAGCTGTGCAGAGTTTATGCGGTCATTTTGGGACACCTTGTATAGTAGAACAACCTATAGATTTAAACGAATTAGTTGCTAGTAACTCATTTCAGAAAAAAGAAAAAAGATATTTTTTATCTCAGAATGTTACATTTTTAGTTGTTGTTATTACTAAGACTGCAGAGTAAGAGAGAAAATGAGACTCCGACTCCCCAGAAATTTTAGAGCCTTCGACTCAGACTCCTTTACCCCAAAATCACTCCGACTCTGGCTCTGCAAGCACTGGCAGAGTTGCAGACTTGCACAGGCAGAGACTTAGAGGGAAAGTGACAGACTCTAATTCTTGGAATTTCAAATTTTCGACTGCCAACTCACACTCCTTTACCCCCAAATCAGACAGACTCTGTGCAACCCTGGTTATTACTACCATTATTTATAAAAAGGATTTCCAAGAATTCTGCTTTAAGAGAATATGCACCCATGTCCCCACATAGGGAAGGATAGAAGAAACAGCAATGGGGCTCAGGGTGAAAAAAAAAAGAGATTAAAAAATAATTTTATGGTTATTTCTGAACTGACATTACTGGAAGGGGGCTTACTTGTATGTATCACAATTTTCTTTTTTGTTCTACATCTTATCTCTTTGTCAGATAAAATTTTGAGTCCCGTATTACAAGCAGTATTCAATAGTATTGTTCATAAAATGACCATTTAACGAGTTGTGTTTCAAAACGTACTTTTATTTTATTATTTTATAATTAGCAAAGTGTTCTTTTGGAGTCACTATAGAGACAACCCAAAAGCTAATTAATTGTTTTGGTCAAGGAATATTATGAAGTTTTACTGCAGTTAACTTTGTAGACAGTAGTATTTGTTTTATGATTTTTTCCAGCCTCCTGCATGTTGTCCTTCCATATTTCACACAACCTCCCACGATTGAAGTTTCTTTGTGTGCATATATGCATCTTCAGTAACGCCAGGTTAAGAAAATCATGAGACGTCCTTTAGGGCAAAATGGCAGACATGTGAAAAAAAAAGAGGTTCAATGCCTGTTATAGTCCAGGATCTGACAGCACTTCTGTAGGAAAGTTCGAGTAGGGAAAGTTTCTTTTCAAAAATGTTTAGTAGGTGTCCTAGAAAGTATTTTGGATTCGGGTGGACATCCGCCACCTGGTCACTTCTCCTGCTATGACGTCATCAAAGATGGCGGCCGCTCGCTCTCATAAATGCTTAGTACTTCGATAGGAAGATTGAGTACGGAGAATTTTTCTTCAGAAATGTTTAGTAGGTGTCCTAAAAAGTATTTAGAGCTTATGTGGACATCTGTCAGTTCGTACATTTTTTTAGATATGACGTCATCAAAGATGGCGGGCGCGCGCTTTCGTCCCCATATAAGTCAAATTTATGTTAATACTTAACCAACAAAAATGAAAATTTGGCCAGTAAGTTACAATTAGTGCTTTTAAGGCAAATAACAATGTATTTTTACTACTGCTATAGCTTAATAACTATTTTTTTATTTTTTTGTTGTACTTAATAAAATTATATTTAAAAGGGGTTGTTACAAGTTGGTTGCAAACCCGTACTATTACACTTACAGAAAGAGCAACAGGTTACTTCATTTGCTCTGTAAGTACATTAAGATTTGGCACATTTCAAGCAATTACATGCTAAAATAAAATCAGTTGGAAATCTCTGTAAGTTCTTTTCTGGCATCAAATCATCATCTACCACTGCAAAACCAAATTCACAAGGATCTAAGTCAACAGCAACATCGTCAATACAATGTCGTTGTAGGTATATGTAAAAATATGATCTTAATAAGTGGCCCTTAACACTTCTGCTAGTAGGCGGCAAGTTATCAGTGTCAATATTTTTCGCATGATGATACAACCATAACCTAAGTTCATCTAAAGATTTACAGAATGACCCTTTTCGCAGTACTTGCACTAAGTATTCTTCTGCAGATTTAAGACTTTGCTCTATATAAATCCAGTTAGATGATACGCCAAAACTCTCCAAATACTCTACAGATGCACAATGAAGAACAGATTTTTTTGGTACCAAATTTACTTGTATAATCTGATCCAGATAGTGCGTGGATGGCAGGAAGCAACGAACATAAGTTTTCACCTATTTTTTGGTGAATATCATTAACAGATAAGAATCGTGTATTATCACCAACTCCAGTACGCACCCCAAAGTTCCTGAACACCAAATTGTTGAAGACCCGAGCAGTTTAAAATTATCGACAACTGGATTTATACTGGCTGTCTTCCAAAGGTAAGTATAAAAAATAGATAAAAGGTAAGCATGGAAATAGACGAAATTTTGCGATCTTTTTACGTATATCAGTTAATTGGGGAACAGCGCGCAAAGGGGATTTTTCTTGAGTGGGATTTTAGAAAAAGTTGCAGGAATTGCGCAATCCTGTGCCCTAGCGCAAAACCTGTAAAACAAACGTTCGATGGTGAAACATGCAAGTTGCAACTAAACTAGACGCAAAACTGCATGAATAGTGAACAGAAAATTAAAAAATTACTTTGTTATTGTATTTCCACAGCTGATTTCCTTTGGAACCGTGGCAAGGGTACAAAATGACATCTTTTCCAGCATAATCCAAACAAGCTTCATCTCTTCGAATTTCGCCATCCCTACTCATCATCCAATACTAAAAAAATACATATATTTAGTTTAAATCACTATGTAGAAGTTATCACACGCACATACACAAAATAACAGCAATCATAAGAAGTACTAATTTCAAAAACAGTTTTTGAAGTTTTTGAACATTGAAATCTAGTTCGTTATAAGATGTTTTCTCGTTGAAATGATTCTAATAAGGTACATTGTTCATATTTTTCGGTCCAAGCAATTTATGCTAAGTTTACCCCTAAAAACTATCTCTTAAGGGGCAAGTCATCCTGTCTCCAGGCGGGACCGCCGCGAATCTCAGAGAGAAGGGGTGGTTCCCTCCTCTAATATTCGCGGCAGTCCCGCTCCATGCGGTCTCATCTTATTTTCAAAAAGGCAATTCATTTATTCTTTCTGACAATTCACTTATTTATTTTTCGGAAGTGATTTATATCTGGAGTGTAAATGTGAACGATCTTTTAGTCCTGACCTCCTGCCTATGACCTCCTGAAAGCCAGTTTTGAGCTCTCAGCAGTGGGGTAATTTTCCTGAAATTTTTCCTTTCACAAAATGAGTCACTAGAGTTCAAATCAAGAGAACAGGGAGGTATTTCCGATAAAACTTAAGGCCTCATGTGAGAAAATTGATATAGTAAGTAGTCTCAGGGTATTCCATACGCGCATGGATTCTCCAAAGTGCGCTTCCAAGCTCCTAATCACAGTATCTATCTAATAGGTTCCATCTTGCATGAACTACATCTTTTCCAAATCTGGGGCCACTTTGGAAAAAAGGGTTGATTTTTGTTTTCCAAACGGGTGAACGATCCTTCAGTATGCTTTTGATGACCTCCTGAATGCCAGTTTTGACCTCAGTAGTAGGGTCATTTTCGTAAATATTTCTTTTCATATGTCTCCCAAAAATGAGTCACAGGAGTCAAATCAGGAGAAATGAGAAGTTAAATTATTCCCATTCCGATATAGTCCAGTCAATGAACACATTGTAGCGTGCATGGAGTATGAGACTTCATTTTTTTTTTTTTTTTGACTTTAGATTTGTAATTTCAGTTTTGTAACTCGTTTATTTAATAACGTTCCTTTTTGCGATCGCGGTTTTTGTAAAGAGTTCGTTTTTAAGTATACGATTCGTTGATTGATTCTTTTTTTTACAATTAGCATTATGAGACTACCTTTTCCCCTTTACATCCTAGAAAAATATTCTGGTTGCGCCACTACTATGGATATCAAGTTTTACCAAATGCCATTGTGTAATATCCGAGTCATTGGCGTAAACTGGGGGAGGGGGCATAGGGGGCAAGGGAACCCCTACTTTTTTGAGCCATGGGCAGAGTTATTATTTAGACCCCCTAGTTTTTAAGCAAAGGTTTGTTTTTCATTTGCTTGTCAAATTGACCTTATTTTCAAACGATAGCAAAATGTAATTCGTATACTACCAATGCAATTGTTATAAATTATATGCAAAAGTTGTATCCTTGTCTTCAACCACCACCAACCAGTAATTTCAACCTGTAGTTTATCTGTTTTTAAACTGCACCACAGCATTTCTTCTCTTTTTTTCCTAGCTCATCTGAAAATAAGAACGTGTTCAAAATGCTGCTCCTCCGAAGCCCCCCCCCCCCCGCCACACACACGGGCACACACCGGAAGCATTATGGAGCATCTGAAATTTCATTTTCAGGTCTTCAATTTTGAGAATTTTCCAGGGGGAAGCCCAAAATTACCGAACAACATCTAGAATCGCTCAAAAACTGCGTTTTAGAGCTTTAATTTCGAAAATTTTCTTGCCCTAATATTACATAATAGGGCCTTACAATCGCGTTAGCTTTTAGCACTATAATTTTGAAAATTTTATCAGGTAAGAGCGTTAGAATATCCTTCCAGTAAGATCTTCAACGTTTGACTAAAATTGCGTTTTTGAAACTTCAATGTCGAACGCAGGGGGGGGGGGGGGAGGATTTGATTTCGACCTATAAAAAAAAATTCGATCGGGGACAGTCCTTGAGCTCCATCCGTTACCCTAACATCGATAAATATGGCCTATAATCGCGTTTTTAAAGCTTCAATTTCTAGGAATTCCGTTGAGAACCCTGCACTTTTTGTCCCACTAGCCTCAGCGACAGAAGTCTAAAATTGCGTTTTTAGAGCTCAAATTTCAAAATTTTTCCCGGGGGACAACCCCCGGACCCCCCTCTCTAATCAGATCTACATTTTTCTTCTCGTTTACGATGTACTCTCCCCCCCCCCCCTTTTCCTAAAAATTTTGTGCCACTGAAAAAGAACATCACATTGGTTCAGGGCATAGGTCACAAATAACAGGGTATGTATACTGTTCAGAATCCTCATTCCTGGGATCCTTGAAAACAACTTCGGAAGAAAAAAAAAACTTCATTTCCAAAGTACTTAGAGCTCCCTGAACTTTCTAATTAGTCCATGAAGTTATTCGCGAATAAAAACCAACGCAACTTAGAAAAAGAAATCTGTACTTAAGGACTACAAAACATAAGCACAACTGTTTTCCATTATTTTAGTTGGATGGCAGAAGATGAATCAAATAAATATCCCTTGAAAAAAAAGTCCCCCCCCCCCCGCCCACTTCATGTGGTCAAGTTACGTCTCTGATTCCCGAGTATTATTAAATACAATACCAAACTTTTTTTTTTTTTTTTTTGCATAAGAAAGACAATTTTTTACCATACCTGAATATCTCTTCCAGGAACACACTCCCACATTTGTACTCTGAAATACGCCCCGATCTTAAATGGAGACTTCTCAATACACCATTCTTCAACTTTACAGGCCAGACTGCGAATCTAATTATTTGGTACACAAAGTATTTTTTTACACAATATTTTTCCTACACAAAAGTTGACTAATCATGATCGTAACTTTCATTTTGCAACACCTTATTTTTTGCTAACAAACCGGAATTTCTACTTTTGATCTGGAATGTACAATTTATGTTCTTTTCCATAGCAAATTTGAACTTGCACATAGCATCCAAATTATTTTCATTAGAGAAATCCAACCAGGCAACCTGTAAGGGGATGTTATTGGGTTTCCATGCAAGAAAAGTTAAAAGTGGTTATTTTTCATGCACAGCAGTAGCAACGTTTTAATATAATTCAAACTCATAGTTGGAAGTTAGCTCCAATAGCGAACTCTAATCGAGCAAATTTCACATTTTAATAGTGGCATTTCAATGAGCTCAGCTTTTGAAAGTTCTAGCTATAAAAAATCGGCGATGGTAAACTGAAAATAGATAAATGTACACATTTTAACTTAACGAGAGCAAAATCTTTTTTTAGACATTCCTATTTCTTTCTTCCCCTTCCCTTCCAATGCCATCAAACCTTCCAACGTTACCGAAATCTGGGTAGTTCAAACTGGATTTTCAGGCCTACACTACTTGATTTTTAGATTTACCCGATTTACTGAATTTTAGATCTACCCTACTTACGTGTGCAAACGAGTGACTGGACCAGTCTTGGAAAAATTCTCCAACCCCTTTCTCAGTACGTTTTTGCCGTATCCTTACTTCCATCTGTTGCATGTAATCTGATTTGCTCGCGTATGTTTATAATCCGTTTGCAATCATGAGCGATCCTTTTTTAGCTTTTACATGCATTTTTTTACATACTGTTTTCGTTTTAGCTATAGATACAATGTATACGAGTGTTATTGGTATTTTTAGGCTATTGCATACACTAGCATCGTTTTTACTTAGTTTGCGGATTATTCCGGAATTTGCTTATACGCGGTTATCGTACTATCCTATTTCGCGAATAATCGAGCGTTTACAGAATATCGAACCCCTATTCAACTCGCACGTTAGTAGAGGTGAATGATAAAAAATTTCTTATTAACTGCGATATAAAACTTGATGAAAGTTACATTCCTTTTTTATAAAACTTTTAGGATGCACGATGTCTTGAATACTTCGAACTTATCTAAAGGTACAATTACTTTATAATTATATTTAAAAAAATAGTTTTGTAGTTCACTAACATATTTTTACTGTCCCGTACCGAAATATCTAATCATCGCAAAGAACGTACCTAAACTAACTCCATGTGTGGAGTTTGCAGGAAGGGATTAAAGGAGGCTATGACCCATCTGCTGCTAGTGCCAACGAGAGGCCATGTCAGCCAAGTTGAAAATTAGGGGAATTTAGAGGGGACTTGACTCGGAATTGAACTTGTGCAGAGAATAAAATATCTTTAATAACCTAATGGAGAAAATATGGGAGGATCCGAGTGAAAAAACTGACATAGAGCCTTGGCTCTCGGCGGCTGTGTTCACCACTAATGTTGCATTTGGTTTCAGATAAATTTTGGATCGTTCTCGGTCATTTTGCGCCAAAAATATGGCTTTAGCATCTTTTGATATTCTTATCTCCTCCTAAAAATCTATACCTGTCTGACCGTTTGTTTTATACCATACTGATATTTAGAGCTTGTATAGAAGGGAGGGCGAAGTACTCGAGATTTTGGTTCCAGTCTTATTTACAGCATTTGAATATCTGTTTTATTCTCTCTGTGTTGTCGCTCTTTGTCAAAAAAGAAAATTTACCCATAAGGAGTTAAATAGAAAACCATTTTAATGAAGTCTAGCAAAACACTTGGAGGTTTTTAATGCCAGAGTTTACATGAAAAAAAAATTTTGTCTGCAGAAGAATAAAAAATTTTTCTCATTTGTTTTAAATCTGAATTAATGCAATGTTCTGTTCTTGTCGACTAAAGTAGTCAATCAAGCAACATCATAGATATAAAATTCCTCATTGCTTTTGATACTCAGATTGGTGGTTCCACCACATTTCTTGGAACCAAAATTTCGAAGCAGTCAGCTTCCCTTCTACTGTGGTCTTAGCAAGGGTGGCCGCTTTGCGAAACATCTGACGAAGGAACATTTTGAGTCTCCATCACCACATTCGAAACTCACCTGATTCCCTCCCTGTCCGTGGCAAGGGTACAGGCCGACAGGCTTATGCAAATTGTTCCTTCTTGCAGGGCTATCCAAGCACATACTGCGACCTTCGCCACCCAAGTTGCGAACCTGATGGGAAAAGGAAGTTTTATAAATCCAATAACTTCAACAAATTCTCAAACATTTGACACTCAAACTTCATAAGATAAAATTTTTTGAGTGTACGGAACAATGGCAGTGGCGGATTTACCATGTTGCAATTAATAGAGGCCCTTACGCCCAAGGGGGGCACGAAACGAGGTTCAAAAATGCACATAAGTGTTTCATATGGTTCTGTGCAAAGTTGCCCCAAATCTGAAAGTCCACCACTGAATAGTGCATAGCAAAGAATCCTAAACTTCAATTTTTTAATTTTTTTTTATCACCCTTTGAAATTAAGGGTCAAGTTATATCAAAAATTGAGGCAAAACATTTGGCAATAGAAACCAGTTACAGAAACGTTAGTGAGACAAATATGGTGAAAGAACAATTCTATAATTTCGCTACAGAATAGCAATTGGTGCATTTTTATTAATATTTCAGTAATTTCCACAAACTGTTCGATGATTTTTTTAAAAAGAAAATCAGCAGCTTACCCATTATTTTGAGGAATATTTTTTCTTAATATCGTCCATCCCGTCCACAGGCAAGACAAAATCAATTAAATGAGAAAAAGCACATCTAGCACGATTTAATAACCTGCTCTTTTTTGAAGTCTGTGAAAGGGATGGTAATAGAAATTCAAAACCTATACACCCCAGAGACTCCTGTTGCCTGCCACGGTTAGGGCTCAAACAGTTTGATGAGTCTCTGAGGAGAGTGCAACCCCCGACCTCCATACATTTATTTAAAATTTTGAAGGTTTACACAAAGTACAAGAATGGTTCTACCACACAGAGTAGTATGAAAGCATTATGGTAAATGAAAACGACAGTTCCAAAATGTCCCATCGGACTGGTACAATATACATTGATTCAAAACGTATTGTCGTGATATGCAGATTCCTGCTTTTAAATATATTGATGATAAGATCAAATCAAATATAAACATGAAGCAATTTGACAATCTGCTCTTGAACTTGGTTAAAACGATAATAACGGAAATTGGAAAACGTATTCTCGAAATATGCAGATTCCTCTTCAAAAAAATATATCAGAGCTAAAACTATATTGACTATGAAGAACTTGATTAACACAATACATTGAGCATCAGCATTACTGCACAGGTACATATTCTCATAAAATAATTTTAAAGTGATTAACCTGGCCTGTCATGAAATGGAAATCACATATGCTTTAAAGTCAATAGGTTACGCATACGCATACAATCTATAATTTAACAGATGCCTTTCATTCATAGATTAGTATTCTAATAAACCATATCGGTAAAACTTTTACATTTTATAAATCTGTTTGTCAGAATTCCAGTTCCATACATAACAAATAGACTGATAATAACCTAAATCGACCTTAAAATTAGCATTCTTAGTAAACTTTTTGGATAGTTTAGTATTGGAGTCATGGAACTGAAAAAGACAAACTCCACAAAAGGTTTTTAAAAAAAATTCCTTCATTTCCGAGAATGTATAAAATCAAACTAATCTTCTAACACAATTAAATAAAAAATTTTAAACCATTTTAGTTGCTGTTAAAAAGTGGTTAGATGGCAAGCAAATTTTAAGCTAGAAAATAGATAATGTTGTTAAAGACACATTTCAATAAGAAAATATTTTTAGATCGATGTAAAATCATTATATTTGTTAATAATATTAGAGTTTTAAAAGATAAATAAAAATTTACGCTATGAAATCGGAACAACTCTAAGCAAGTTAATTTTTACTTTACTTTAATTATTACAAAATCATAAACAAAAACATGCTTTTAAATACCAGTCATGCAAGATAAAATAATCACCAGAAATTATTTTTTGAAATTTTATTAGTGCTAGAGACCTTTATAATGCTGCAAGATGAAAATTAACAACCATTTATAAATATTTTCATTAAACTTCAAAATAAATTACTAGAAAGCACATTATTATAAAAGTACTAAACACCTACATTTAATATGTATTAATCAAACAATCCTATGAGTCAACTGTTTTATGAAAAGACTAAATGTTGAGCGCTTTTCTTTAAAAATAAATAATTGACTAAGCATTTATGTTCGATTGTTTTGTACATTAACTTGAGGCATTACATTCAACTGAAGCATTACATACAACTTGATGCTAAAGCATAACTTAAAAAAGAAAAAAAAAGTATAATTTATTCTGAAGAAAATTTCATAAATAAGTACTCAAATGCAATAAACCATTTCTTGAACGGCCGATGCCGAAATTTCCACGTGATACATCACCAATAATATATTGCGAAATCCTATGTATCCAGGTGGTCTTATAAACTCACCTGCAAAAATCTGCATTATGTTTGCTCTCACTCCTGACCGATTTTTTTTTTTTTTTGCAGAAATCGGTTGGATTTAGATTTAAACAAGCAAAAAATAAATAATCATCAAAATTGAGATGACGTATTTCGGTAATGGAATCGTGGGTAGGCTACAAGCAGGCCAATCTAAATGTCAGATGGATAGAAAATTTGATTTAATGCTCAGCGTCATCTCAATTGATGGCAACAGTTTCACTTTCAGAATATTGGATCTACTATATGGTAAGGTGATCACAAAAACGAGAAGCACTACTGTGATAGAAGATCGCCATTTGCACATTACAGCGAGGCATAAAGAGATGGTACTGCTTCTTAGATGACTCATAACTTCTATGCGAACACAGGAAACCGATTTGTAAGGGTACTGTTTCCAAAAGGGTTCCTATGAGCTGTTTGCAGAAACTCATACTATTTGTGTCCCGCTCACTTCTGTACCCAGGCGAGCTCATTTAGCATGGGGCAGAAATCATAGAAATCGGAGTACGGAACAAGGGAACCTTCCTCTTCATTGATGAGTCCCGGTTCAGCCTAACAATTGACTCGCAAAGTACTTTTATGCGAGTAAACCATGAACCTGCTACCTCCCTCAAACGTCTAAGAAATCGACCGTTATTGCTTCGGAGGTTTGATATTCTGACCAGGATGTGCTGGGTAGCCGCCCATCCATTCACGTCTTTGAAAGGGTCGCTGTACTATCTAGCAGTCCTATGTTTGCCTTTTCAGGGTGCAGTTGGCTCTGACTTAACTTCCATGTGCAATAACTTGAGACCACATCGTAATCATCTGGTAGACAATTTTCTGGAAGGAGGAGAATTCACTCCTAACAGCCTTGGGCAGACTATTACACCCCAGTGAAGCCTCTCCTGATCCAACCTTGTTTGTAAGGGAACTGAAGAAACAAGAAGTTCACTCAGAACTAAACGAGCCTACTTTCCCTGTGTGTCAGCATAGATTTTGTAATATTAACTAGATGCACTTTTCTTGTTTGGCTCCAAATTATTTCAAATAAACTCTCTTAAAAAACTAACACGACAAAATTTTTTTATGTATTTGAAAATGATACAAACTTCATTCTTACAAAATGTTAAGCGTTATACAGTGGAGCCTTGCTGATTCGAACATGCTTTCAACGAATTACTGTTAAGACGAACTACACATTTGCGATCCCCGTCCTATTATTTGCTGCTTATTGTTTATCGGATAAGACGAAGACGAACTATGGTTAAGATGAAGTAATTTCAAAAGTTCCTTTGAGTTCGCTTTAACGAGTTTCGACTGCATTTCAGTTACAAGCAAACACAAACACAGACAGGTTTTTAACAGACAAAATTTAAAATCATGCTCATGTTTTGAATACTTACTAAGCGTGGAAAAGTCAAAACATAAAAAGAAACTATAAAACCAAATCGCAACAAAAAATTCTTTAAATACAAAGTTGCAAAAGAGAATATGTCGGAGTATAGCTTATAAAGGCTCTTACGTCAAAGAACCTAATCTAATCAACCAATCAAAAGTGAATGCATAAAAAAAGTGCATTAAGCGAAAACAGTTCTCAAAGAATGCTTCGCAAAAACACCTAGTTTTAAGCGAAGTAAACTGACATTTAAGTAGCTTATTTAGCATGCGATATGTTTTTATTTTTAATTGTTACCAAATGAAACTAAAAAAGAAATATTAAAAATTGAGACTGAAAGCCAAAGACTGACTGTTCAATTATTCATTTTATAGTCCAGTCATTTGGTCGAAAAAAAAGGGGTTACATGGAAAGTTTTCCGGGAGTTTTGAAAATTGGTAATTTTATAGATTTTGATGTGCTCTTTTCGAATTTCCACTTTGCTACCTCTTATCTTTGCCGCTCGCGCCGCCATATTGAAAAAATGGCGTCTAAAAGAGGTATTTTGATGATATCTCCGTTCTGACTTATTTTACGATAAAAACATAATTTACAAAATTAAACTAGAGAAAATTTCCTACAATTTATGTCACAACAATTTTTTCGTAAAATAAATAGCTTCGGCGTACGAGCGCCGCAAAGTATTATTTAACACGCGTTATCGCAGAATAAGTCGTTCCACACTACTTTGAGGTTTAGTTATCATAACACATCGAGGAAACGCAGAGTTTAATTAATAAGCATATAGTACAAATACAAATTCAATCGATTTACAAGTTAATTTACTAACTGCCGAAAATTCTACCGGTAGAATTCAATAAATTATTTTAGTCTGCGTCATCAGTATACTTACTTGTTACGAAAAAATTATTGAAAAAATGGCGTCTAAAAGCGGTATTTTGACGATATCTCCTTTCTGATTTATTTTACGACAAAAAAATCATATACAAAATTAATTTATGCATTATGTATATTAATTTACATACAAAATTAAACAAGAAAAATTTCCTACAATTCATATCATAAAGTTTTTTTTTTTTTTTTTTTTTGCAAAATAAAAAAAATTATGCGTACGAGCGCCGAAAAGTGTTATTTAACGGCATTTTCGTGTAGATATTTTTGATCGACCAAGAGTTACTGGTTCACCGTCTTCAGTATCGATTGAGACGTCATGCAATTTCTTCGACATCATCTGCGATGAGATCATCAAATTCATCATGAGCTTCTTCGTTTTCTATTCCATCATTCGTTTGCTCGAAAACCGTCTCCGTTTCTTCCTCTTCATCGCTATCATGTGATAAACTTTGCGAATTCTCACAATTACCACCTGTACGATTAGTACACATAACGGATCATTTTAACCCGGCTTTTCTGCATCCACAGGCTTTTTAACATCCTTTTTTTGCATTTGCAAGAAATAAGTCTTAGTAAGGTCTGCGGAGCTGGAGAGTCAAGCGTCATAACAGGAATTAACCCATTCTTATTTCTATTCCACCCCCACTGCTCTGGGTTTTTTCATTCCTACACCAATGCTGAATCTGGTGATAAGATCGAAAAGAATGTTGTCTTGCTGCTGCTTCTGCTGGAGGTAGCGACGAAATATTAAATTTACTTTTATATGCGGATTTTACAAAGCACTCGTATCTGTAGGCGTTTAAAGTCATGTTTTTCTTGCTTTTTTTACTTTTCACTTCACTGAAACCGTATAAGTCAAGAAGGAAGTCTTCTCCAGCTTTAGCAATGATCTTTGGATCAGCATTTGGATTTTTAAACGTTTTAATAGACTCACTTAAATTTGGATTTTTTCGTAGTATGTTAATAAATTTCGTTTTTCCTTGATTGAAAAGGGCACATGTTGTATCACAGCCACTAAAGGCATGCAAGAATAAAATATGATCTACGGCTGTCTTATCTATGATACTGTCAGTTGTACATATTTGTTGCGAAATTTTTCCTTTTCCTGGTTTGAGCATATATATGTTTGATTCACTTAGTAGAGCTGTCAAAAGAATAAGCAGATCTACATCTTCGCCTACAACAATTACGGAATCGAATGCTGAAGAAACACTTATCGCAGTATTGATTATTAAAGTGTCTGCATCTTCTGTGGCTTGTTTGACCACAATATTAAAAAAAAAAAACTTTATGATATAAATTGTAAGAAATTTTTCTTGTTTAATTTTGTATGTAAATTAATATATATAATGCATAAATTAATTTTGTATATGATTTTTTTGTCGCAAAATAAGTCAGAAAGGAGATATCGTCAAAATACCGCTTTTAGACGCCATTTTTTCAATAATTTTTTCGTAACAAGTATACTGATGACGCAGACTAAAATATTTTATTGAGTTCTACCGGTAGAAATCCTTCGGAAAGGGAGAGAGGGGGGAATCCACGTGGCGCCTGGTTGGAAGAGTCTATTTCGGTGTTTTTGTGCAGATAGGAAGAAATAACTGAAATGGAATTTGGTTTCCGTATTGCCTTTTTCCTCTCGCTCATTTCTACCACAAAAAGAATTTTAATTTGTGGATTGTGAGTTTTTATGCAGTTAGTAAATTAACTTGTAAATCGATTGAATTAGTGTTTGTACTATATGCTTATTAATTAAACTCTGCGTATCCTCGATGTGTTATGATAACTAAACCTCAAAGTAGTGTGGAACGACTTATTCTGCGATAACGCGTGTTAAATAATACTTTGCGGCGCTCGTACGCCGAAGCTATTTATTTTACGAAAAAATTGTTGTGACATAAATTGTAGGAAATTTTCTCTAGTTAAATATTGTAAAATATGTTTTTATCGTAAAATAAGTCAGAACGGAGATATCATCCAAATACCGCTTTTAGACGCCATTTTTTCAATATGGCGGCGCGAGCGGCAAAGATACGAGGTGGCAAAGTAGAAATTCGAAAAGACCACATCAAAATCTATAAAATTACCAATTTTCAAACTCACGGAAAACTTTCCAGGTAAAACTACCAGATGACTGGACTATTAGTAAAAAATAAAACTACGTGTTCTGTTTTTCTTTCTGGTTGAAAAATAAAATGCTTTAAATTTCCTTACATCTTTGTTAATGTTGCTGAGAAATCATTTTTTTACACATAGCTTATTTTCCTTTCAATAGAATGAAAAACTATTCTCAAAATCTCTCCTGCCTTCCGATTTTTCGGAACAACAACGTGATTTTTAGCACTATCCGTCTATTGTACCAAAAAACGTTAGAATTTTGATCTTATCTGCTACTGCAAAAATAATAATAATAAAATAAATAAATAAATAAATAAATAAAAAATCAGCAATTCAAAAGGCAGCCTTGAAATTATCAAATCAAAAAACTCATTTTTGCACGTGTTTCTGTTCCAAAAGATATTCTGGAAAAAGTTTAAAGCGAATCAATAAGAATATAGAATTAAAAAATATCTCTATAACTGAATGTTTAGTTTCTAAGAGAAACGCGGGGGACTGAAGTGTGTTCGAATCAGACTATTCTGTAAAATTGTTAGAGAGAGAAAAACTGAACTACGCACTTTTCTCTACTTTAAAAGCACTTTCCTTTTTTAACTTTTCAATATTACTGAGTTAATTCATATTTTTTCGTCTTAATTTCTCTTTTAGTAATTTTTACCATATTTTAAATATAAAGTCTTCATTAATGCTTTAAGTTAATTTTACTTTTCTGCTTTTATGTTGTGACTTTTTCTCGCTAGGAAAATAAAGTTAAAAAAAATATTCAATAACTATTTTTAACTTTCTTTTCAAATTCTGTTCTCGACTACAGTGAGAAAAACCATTACTAAAATTGTGCAGCACGATTTTACAAACGACATTTTGAACTCAGATTTTCAGATGAAATCAAGAAATATTAGAAGGTTTAAAAATATTTACCTCTCCTGATGCTACAGCATCTCCAGGAATAAATAATTCTGGATAAATATTATCCAAGTACCATTTGAAACTTTTGCACTGGAGATTCTTCCTAAGCTCTTTCCGTTTAGATATGTCCCCAAAGTCTCCCTAAACGAGAAGGGAAGAAACAAAAAAAAAAAAAAAAAATATTGATATACATCGAAACTTTTATTGTAGAAGGGAAAAAAACTATTTATTACGTGGAAAAATATAACTTAAGCGAAAGAATTATTTTCGTGCGTAACTCCATTTTTCTTCACTGAAAAAGAGAAGGAGTGAAAAGGATTTATTTTCGTTTAAAAACACGTGATGTGCAAATTTCAAACTAAATTTACGGATGAATTCTTCAAGACAAGTAGCCCGCGTATTAGTGAAATAATAATTGAAATAGTTTTATTTTCCCTGAAATTCACTTCGGTATGTTTAACATATACATTGGAAAATTTCAACAATTTATGTGATCTAATTTCAAAATTATGCATTTTTTCAGAAAGCCCTTGCACTGAAAGACACTAGAAGAAAAATCAGTTGTCACAAGCATAAGTTAACATGGGTTTAAATACCGGCTTAGGCAAGGTCATATTTTAGGGTGGACCGAAGGGGCCCGGTCGCTATCCGAAAACAACTAATCATGAATAAAGATTTTAATATTTTCTAACTTTAATTGGGAAATTTCTCATAATATTTAGCTTGATCCCCTCCTGAAATCAGTTTCCATTTTCGTTCTTGGACTTAAGCAATGCGCTTTGACCTGCGTATCAAACTATAATGCGTCAGTAAAAGTGAAATTCTTGCAAGATTTGTTAGCGAAATCGTCGAAATAAAATCCATATTAAAGTAAGAAGTTTGAGCGCAAGAAACTGACCGACTGATTTAAGTATTCTTAGATACAGGAAGAATTGAATTCTTTAAGCTCTCGTCTTGAGGATAAAATGATAGGCTTCATAGATTCCTTTAAAAGGTGAAATGTGAGGATATCACATCTCTAAAAGAATTATCCAGTACACATTTTCCAGGCATAGAGAATTCCTGAGTTAGAATCTTAAACCTGTCCTCACCAAATTCAATTCATTTTTGCATTTTTATCATTCCATACTTTTTGTAAAAAAAGAAACGAGCTGATGTGTGCATCAAATGACTTCCTTTTACTCCAATTAATGTCATTTCCCCGATATTGGCAATTTTAATGTGATTCAATAGTTTACTCTCTAAATATCACAAACAATGGCTAAATTAAAACCAGATTTAAGAAAAAAGTCGCCAAATTTTTCGCCAAGTTGGATACCAAAAAACTGGCGATATATCGCCAAGTGTCCGCCAAATTATAACACTACTTGAGTTTACATCGAAATTAACAATGATTTCCCCCAAAAGGGGCAAAAGACTCCTTTAGAAACACCCGAATGCAACCAAAAGGAGAGGTACACAACTAGACCTCACTAGGAGTCTACGTACCAAATTTCAACTTTCTAGGACATACCGTTCTTGAGTTATGCGACATACATCCGCATATCCGCACATACATACATACGTACAAACGGACGTCACGAGAAAAGTCGTTGTACTTAACTCGAGGAATGTCAAAATGGATATTTCGGGTGTTTATACGTTCTTAGGCACTTATCCGCGTGTGATTGGGTTGAAAAAAAAACTCAACATTAATTCGGGGGGTGAGCAAAATGGAATTTAAGGCCGAATTTTGAGTGAAATTTTTTTCGCGAATACAATACTTCCCTTTTTGGAAAAGAAAGTAAAAAAGGTTAAATTATGATATCACCAGTCTATTAAAATTTCTCACTATTTCCCTCCAACCTTAAAACCATTATACACAACTCGTGTCGAATTACTTTTACATAATTCAAATTACACAACTCTGCCTTGTACGTTTTATAGTATGTATCCATTCAAAAACACACTCACCAGTTCGGTTCCTATCCGCTGATAATAATACTTAGCGTATTCATCGAGCCAGACTTCAGCCAATCGGATAGAGTTCCTCTTTAAGACGTTGACGCCAGTCCTCCACTTGTAGGGACTCCGTTTTCTGAAGATATGTCCAACATGGGAACAAGGAATTATTTCTAACGTACCACCACACATCCAGGTCTGAAAAAGAGAAGTAACTGTTTGATTATTTCTTCTCCCTTTCTCTCTGCGTAGTAATCTGGATGTTGTGGACATCTAGGGTCAATCTTCCATACAAATGTTAGTAGAGGGAAAATGGGGGTTCTGCGCCAGGAGGCGCAATGCGCAATATTGCGCCTCCCACTCCCCCTCTGACCTTGGGGATGACCTTGGGCTGTCCCTCCACCCCCTGCCGACCCCCCCCCTCCACCTCCTCCCGACCTTGGGGTTGACCTTGGGGTTGCGCATGAATCTTGAAGAAGGTTACGGGGGTTTTTCGCGCGTTTTTAGATATTTTCCCGCGCTTTTGGACTTTGTCGTTTTTCTAGTCATAGAAGACTAGGAGGTTTTTCACTTTTTGAATGGCAACCTGTTTAGGGTATGACAAAACGTCACAATTGTTGTCATAAGAATGTGTGATACTTTTTGTCATGCCATCTCCATAAAGTTGTACAGTGCTATTTCCAGTGTTTTTACAAACATATTGGACTATGTCGTTTTTAGATGCACCCGCCATTATAAATGATGATAGCTCATGTATTTCTATTTTATTCTTAAACATGCATCCTAGAGAAGAGGTTGTATGGATTACGGTCCTTTATCTGAGTTTATGTTGCGTCATGGGAATCATTTATATTCTGACAGGGAAATCGGATTTTGCTGTTGATTTTCTACTTAAACCAAATGATACCTCTAATTCACTCATTACGTTCCGAGGATGATTCATTTCAACGTGTCGAATAATCATTTTTCCTGCTGCAATGAAGAAGGCTTACCTGGAACCGGCTCAAGAAGCAAGTTTTGGCGGTGTCAATGCATTATTTCGTGCTTTGGAAGGAGAAGAAAGCAAGAAAGCCATTCAGAATTATCTAGCGGGAGTCGATGCGTACACTCTGCACAAACCTGTGAGAAAGAAATTCCCGACGAATCGCGTATTCGTTCATCATAAAGATTTCCAATGGCAAGCAGACCTCGCCGATTTAGGAAGTTTACAGAAACATAATCGTGGTTATCGGTATATATTAACATGTATCGACATTTTTTCAAAATATGCATGGGCGAAGCCTTTAAAAACGAAGCAGGGCCGAGAGATTGTCGACGCTTTCCAATCTATTTTTACAGAGAGAAAACCCAAGTTACTCCAAACGGATGGACAAGTGTATTTCGCGATCTACGAAGATAATCAAGATGCGGAAAGGAAACCGTGTGTTTACAACGTGGGTGATGTCGTTCGTATTTCTAAACAAAAGCTCACTTTTGAAAAAGGATACGAAACAAATTGGACGGAGGAATTATTCATCATCACCGAATGTGTCAAAAGAGCTATTCCCGTGTACCGTGTGAAAGATTTAATGGGTGAACCCATCCAAGGAACTTTTTATCCTCAAGAATTACATTATTTTTATTTTTACAGAGTGTTGAAGTTGGGAATCGAACACCCAAACTTTGAGTTAGCAAAAACGTATGCTAACCACTATGCTATATTTTTCATTACTCTTTCAGTCTTAATGTGAATCTGTACCATGACAACGAATATTACAATTAAATTAATTTTAAAACCATCAGTTAATTTACTCTTTAGTACTAATCATGGCATATCATTAACTGAATTTCAGCTCATAATTGAAACTATCATCATTATTATTATTTTTCATAATAACAAAGTTTTCACTTAAGTAAAGATTTATTTAAATACAACCCATTCGAGATTTTAGATTTGGTTCAATGCTTTGTGGACTTGAAATATATTTTAAACTTTGATTTTCTTTTTCATGCATTTCAAACTTTATCATTTTTATTTTTTCTAACTTGTTAAATTTTCTTAACTAATTTCATTTTTCTTTGTCAAATTTACAAATATTTTTTCTAACTTGTAAAAATTTCGAAGAAATAATTTTCTTAACTAATTTTTTTTGACTTTCATACAACAAAATATTTTTTCTTACTTGTTAAATTTTTCAAAGAAATAATTAACTTAAATATTCTTTCACACATTTTGAACTTTAACGTTTTTTCCTGTCATTTAGCACTTTGATTTTTTTTTTTCACTATTTTAGCGTTTTTCAATTATTTTAAGTCTTTAACTATTTTCTTAACTTTTTAGTCTTTAACTAATTTCAAGCATTTCAGACTTAGATTATTTTTTCGTGATTTCGATTTTTTTTAGTATATTTTAGAGTTTGATCATTTTCTCGCTTGTTTTTACTTTATCGTTTTTTTTTTTTTTTCCCCCGATATTTTTAAACTTAGAAATTTTTCACAAGTAGTGACAGGAATCGAACCTTCAAATTTTTCAAAACGTTATCATGTCTTCAATTTTTGCAATCATGTCAAACTTGCAATCAATTTACTCGTAGTAGTAATTAACACTTATCATTAACAAATTTTCTCAGATTTTAAAAAAATCAACTTAATTAATTTTTTCCAGTAAGCAAATTGCGCACTCAAGTTACATTCCAACACTGCATATATGTTTCAAGAGTTTCATTGAATTTATCACATTCCATTTAATTAACTCTAATAATTACTTTTTCATTAATACTTAACTTAATCATTTTATCATACATTTATTCCAGTTACAAAATTATGCTTAAAAGTTATTTATTTTTCTTAGCACAAGAGATTTTAACATGTTCCTACTAAAATGCTTTTCACTCTAGTTTGAGTTTACTAAAATAGCAACTCATTTACGATTTAGATTCATTTAATCGTCTTTGATTCTTTTTTCATTGTTAATATTTTAAATTATCACATACGTTATTATTTTTATACATTTATCCATTTAATTTTCGAAAATCTACAATCAATTTACTTTTCGTATTAATTAACACTTATCACTATCAAATATTTTCATGAATTTTAAAAAATTATCTTCTTAAATAATTTTTTACTGTAACCAAATTTCCCACTCAAGTTATATTTTATCACTACATATGCTTTTCATGAGTTTCACTTAATTTATCGCATTTCATTTAATTAACTCTAATAATTATTTTTTATCATCGATATTTAAGTTAATCATATTTTCCTTTCTTTATTTTTTTTTTTTCATGCAAACACTCTTGATGGAATAAAACAAAATTTTCAACTTTCATGAATTAAATCCCCTCTGAATATTTTATTTTACTTTACCATACTTTACTATTTTACTTACTGCGTTTTACTATTTATCATTCATTACAGCTTTTCCAAAATATTACTTTACAACCAACCAATTTCATTAACAGAATTTTCATTACAATTTATAAATTTCACTTTTATTTAATTATTTTTACCTACGGTAAAATAAAACACATAACACAAAAATGTTAAACATCAATGAAGTACCCAAGAAATGTTAAAATTATAAGTCGAGTATCAAAACTTCATGTCAGCAAATTTTAAAAAAAGACTTACCGAAAAATAACTTCTACTGAAATTCATTTCAAAACTTGGAATCAATTTACTCTTAGCATTAAGAAATTTTCATGGATTTTAAAAATCAACTTATTTAATTTTTTTCCAGTAAGCAAATTTCGCACTCAAGTTACATTTCATCACTTTATATGCTTTTCAAGAGTTTCATTTAATTTATCACATTTTATTTAATCAACTCTATTAATTATTTTTTTTGATTAGTATTTAACTTAGTCATTTTATCGCATAGTGTTTTACTTTATTATTATTTTTTTTTCATACAAACACTCTTGTTAGAATAAAACAAAATTTTCAACCTTCATGAATTAGAATCACTTTGGCTATTTCATTTTCCCAATAATATTTTACTTTAACAACTAATTTCTTTAACAAAATCGATATCATTTATTTTAGTCTTTATCCTTTTCGAACGATACATTCAAATGGACAGCTATACGTTAAATTAAGAAACTTAATCTAAATTTTGACAAATTAAGTTAAAGCTAAATACTGACTAAAATTAAGTACAAAAGACTAACCTTTTTGGGGTGAAATCCCTCAAGTACCAGCTATCGCGAAGTTATTTAAAAACAGTGAATGAAATTGTAATAAGTGGATTGTTAATTATAACTCAATCTCACAAAATTACAATTACATGCATGTTTTATTTGAAATCGCTGCATACGGCTGGCAGCCCATCGTCGATTTGCAGAACGCATGCCGTGATATCGCAAATCAACTCGGCTGTTGAAAGAAACTACCGTAATCCCACAGCACTTCGGATCGTCCACACACACACACACATCGAGGCGAATTAAGAAAATGACTTTATCAATATTGCTATCTACCCCTTTACCGATAACAGATAACAAACCCCACGTGCTAGTATTATTCACCACCTGGCCTACGTCTTTCAAGTGATGTCACTGTTTCTGACCAATTAAAATTAGTTCACGTTTCTCAAATATCAAGCACATAGATCGGCAATAGCCTGATGTCAGGTTTTCCAAACAAAATTTTAGATTTTAATTCGTAGTTTCGAATTAATTTCTTTTTCATTTCAAACTTATAAAAAAAATTTCCAGCTTGTAAGAATATTTCTTTCAAAAACAGATTTTTGATTCAAAACAGTATTTTTTCAAACTTGTAATATTTTTCTACTTAGAAAATGAAATCAAAAATTTTTGTTTTCTTTAATAATATAAAATGTTTTTAAGAAATAATTTCTCAAACTTGTAATATTTTTCCACTAATTAAAAAAAAAATCAATTTTTTTTTTCAATCATATAAAAATACATTTTCAATCTTACAACAGTAAATTTTTCCGCAAAAATATTTTTTTCAAATCAAAATAATAATAATATTTTTGTAACATATTGTTTTTTTTTTTCCTTTCAATCTTTTTTTTTTTTTCAAAAATTTTCAAACTTACAAAATAAAATTTTTTCAACTGAATCTTCAAACGAAATGCTTTAATTAAATTTAAAACTCAATATCACTTTACTCTTAGTATTAATAACCAATAGCACTTAACCATTTACTCTTTGCACTCTAAGTATTAATTAACACACACGCATTAGAAATAATAATAATAATGTTTAAGATACTTACAAATCATCTACTCAAGCTTTCAAATATCCATCTAGCATGTTATTGTTCATTCGTGTGAGGGAACTTGTAATAAAACTTTACATATCAACCGAAATTATAAGCGAAAATATCGCATTTTTTAGCACTTAATATAATCCTACAATTAACAAATTGGTTTTAACTTTGAATTTAAGAAAAATAAAAACTATTACACACTTAGTAACATATCTATCGATGTATATTATTTCATGACAAATCACAAATAGGTGAGGATCTTTTATCGATCATGTGACCAACTAAGTTAAGAAAGAGCGTTCTTATCTCATATGAGAATTTATAAGTCTTTAATATTTCTCTTTAATGTAAGTGTATTGATACGTACGAGTTTGTGTATGTGAATATAACTGTGTATTGTTTTCAAACCATTGTCATGTTTAAGCTTTACGGTTCTAATTTTGACTTTCCACTTAGCATTATTTGAAGTCCTTCGCATGCATTAAACTATAGAAATATTACAAAAATTATATTTTCATTCAGTCTTAATTACAAAACCATACAATAAGATGAAGACAACACCGATAGTATAAAGATTACTTACAATAAAGTGCATATAAAAAATATATGTAAGAGTGATTTCAAAGTATAATCCATCAACCATATTCAACAACTCAATCAAAACACAAGTCTCTTTTAAAATGATAAACACAATTTATTCACACACAGTAAAAGACAATTAAAAAAACTTTCATCTTTAAGTAAAACTCTTCAAAACTTTCAAGCGTATTTTTAACATCGATTGCATCAAATAAATCAGACACATGACATTTTAAACATGGACTATCAACATTCAAAGTAACGAAGTCACGAGTCAAGTTTTCCCAATTAACATTAAAAAGAGCCCGTTCGAAAAAAGTGTCGAACTTTCGACCCCTTGTTAATGATTCACATTCATGCACTCTCATGTAAAAAATGAATCCATTTTTTACAATCCACACATTCTTTTTTAGAAAGGTAGTTTATGTTGCATATGAGCTCATCAAATAGTCACTTACGTAGAGAATCAGCCAGTTTACGAACTTCTTGTGATGTATATGTGCTGATTTTATCACATCGACAATCACAGGGATATTTTTTCTCAATTTCCGAAAGGATGTACTCTTTTAGAGTATAAGTCATAAGTTTGTCTTTGACACTACGTGAGATACAAGGGGACGCGTAGCACAATTTGTCAATCTGGCTTTCCAAAAGTAGAACTCTATCAGGCATCAACTGGAACACTTCTCGTTTCAGTTTGAACAATCTTTGCACACTAACACAGATGTTACCATTCGCACTCGACTCTCCTTTTTTATAACAAAAGCGAAATCACGGTCTTCGATTAATTTTTGATTTACATTTTTACGTAGGCTTGAAATAAGTGATCTCCACACATCTGGTTCTAAGGAAATACCATCCATAGTTGGTCGAAAAATACCATCTTTCCCACACGTATATCTTCTAATATGCACGCGTGTACGTTTCCGAAAAGTATTCACCTAAAGTGAAAATACAATCACCCAAGTGTATCATATCATCAGGCTGTGGAGAAGCCTCAATGTTCATTTTCATGTTCGTTGCATCCCATCTGTTCATCTTCAGGCTTCAAAGTTTCAGAATGATTTTCACCAGCGTTAGTCATTCTTAACTCTCATAGGATTAGGAGTCACAATACTAAAACAACTTCCTGTGAACTTAAAAAATAAATCAAACTAGGTTTTAACACTAGCTGGTGAAGAAAAATCCTAAGTACATAGAATAAAATTTCACGATCTCTTTCAAAGCTCAGAATCACCCTGAAAATGATTCTCCAAACATCCACTATAAACCAATGAATATTCACTTTAACCAATGAGAAGTGTACATAAATCTCTTGCTACTGACGTCATAGAATATCACATGAACTTTTGAGCAGAATTGAGTTGTTTTACACAGTATTCAGATTTTTTAGAAAATTCCAACACTTTGACTTCCAAATTCATCCTGACCTACTACGAGTAATTTTAAGATGGTAGCAGGTTTTCACATCACATCGAATGCCGATGACGTTTTCGCATCTCACGCATGACATGATCAATCACGTGTAATTGATCATGTCAATTTGCATGAGATGCGAAACCGTCATCGGCATTCGATGTGATGTGAAAACCTGCTACCATCTTAAAATTACTCGTAGTAGGTCAGGATGAATTTGGAAGTCAAAGTGTTGGAATTTTCTAAAAAATCTGAATACTGTGTAAAACAACTCAATTCTGCTCAAAAGTTCATGTGATATTCTATGACGTCAGTAGCAAGAGATTTATGTACACTTCTCATTGGTTAAAGTGAATATTCATTGGTTTATAGTGGATGTTTGGAGAATCATTTTCAGGGTGATTCTGAGCTTTGAAAGAGATCGTGAAATTTTATTCTATGTACTTAGGATTTTTCTTCACCAGCTAGTGTTAAAACCTAGTTTGATTTATTTTTTAAGTTCACAGGAAGTTGTTTTAGTATTGTGACTCCTAATCCTATGAGAGTTAAGAATGACTAACGCTGGTGAAAATCATTCTGAAACTTTGAAGCCTGAAGATGAACAGATGGGATGCAACGAACATGAAAATGAACATTGAGGCTTCTCCACAGCCTGATGATATGATACACTTGGGTGATTGTATTTTCACTTTAGGTGAATACTTTTCGGAAACGTACACGCGTGCATATTAGAAGATATACGTGTGGGAAAGATGGTATTTTTCGACCAACTATGGATGGTATTTCCTTAGAACCAGATGTGTGGAGATCACTTATTTCAAGCCTACGTAAAAATGTAAATCAAAAATTAATCGAAGACCGTGATTTCGCTTTTGTTATAAAAAAGGAGAGTCGAGTGCGAATGGTAACATCTGTGTTAGTGTGCAAAGATTGTTCAAACTGAAACGAGAAGTGTTCCAGTTGATGCCTGATAGAGTTCTACTTTTGGAAAGCCAGATTGACAAATTGTGCTACGCGTCCCCTTGTATCTCACGTAGTGTCAAAGACAAACTTATGACTTATACTCTAAAAGAGTACATCCTTTCGGAAATTGAGAAAAAATATCCCTGTGATTGTCGATGTGATAAAATCAGCACATATACATCACAAGAAGTTCGTAAACTGGCTGATTCTCTACGTAAGTGACTATTTGATGAGCTCATATGCAACATAAACTACCTTTCTAAAAAAGAATGTGTGGATTGTAAAAAATGGATTCATTTTTTACATGAGAGTGCATGAATGTGAATCATTAACAAGGGGTCGAAAGTTCGACACTTTTTTCGAACGGGCTCTTTTTAATGTTAATTGGGAAAACTTGACTCGTGACTTCGTTACTTTGAATGTTGATAGTCCATGTTTAAAATGTCATGTGTCTGATTTATTTGATGCAATCGATGTTAAAAATACGCTTGAAAGTTTTGAAGAGTTTTACTTAAAGATGAAAGTTTTTTTAATTGTCTTTTACTGTGTGTGAATAAATTGTGTTTATCATTTTAAAAGAGACTTGTGTTTTGATTGAGTTGTTGAATATGGTTGATGGATTATACTTTGAAATCACTCTTACATATATTTTTTATATGCACTTTATTGTAAGTAATCTTTATACTATCGGTGTTGTCTTCATCTTATTGTATGGTTTTGTAATTAAGACTGAATGAAAATATAATTTTTGTAATATTTCTATAGTTTAATGCATGCGAAGGACTTCAAATAATGCTAAGTGGAAAGTCAAAATTAGAACCGTAAAGCTTAAACATGACAATGGTTTGAAAACAATACACAGTTATATTCACATACACAAACTCGTACGTATCAATACACTTACATTAAAGAGAAATATTAAAGACTTATAAATTCTCATATGAGATAAGAACGCTCTTTCTTAACTTAGTTGGTCACATGATCGATAAAAGATCCTCACCTATTTGTGATTTGTCATGAAATAATATACATCGATAGATATGTTACTAAGTGTGTAATAGTTTTTATTTTTCTTAAATTCAAAGTTAAAACCAATTTGTTAATTGTAGGATTATATTAAGTGCTAAAAAATGCGATATTTTCGCTTATAATTTCGGTTGATATGTAAAGTTTTATTACAAGTTCCCTCACACGAATGAACAATAACATGCTAGATGGATATTTGAAAGCTTGAGTAGATGATTTGTAAGTATCTTAAACATTATTATTATTATTTCTAATGCGTGTGTGTTAATTAATACTTAGAGTGCAAAGAGTAAATG